>NC_052340.1:20226889-20571889 GCF_016432855.1 Salvelinus namaycush | reverse complement strand
AGTTGAGGCTGGCTAATCGGCTTCATTTGAATGAGTTGAGTGGAGTTGGTTGAGCTGTTAGCGTTGTCATGCTGCCTTGTCCAGAGGAGGCAGACACAGAGACACACAGTGACAAAGACTTGATGGAAAGCGCCGTACAGACGGAACGGATGAAAAGCTGATAGTTTGTGTGATAAGAGATCTGAGGCACGACTCAGGTGGACTGATGTCGGATCTCCACTGAGGGTTTTAAGAGGGAACAGGGAAGTAATGGAGGAGGACTGAAACGGTCCTCCTCTCAGCATGTCACCAATAAGAGGGTGAAGACAATCTCCCACAGAGAATAATCAGTAGGAATCAGCTCTGGCACCGGACTAATGGCGCTTGGTGCACACACACGTACAAATAGTACATATACACACACACAGTGTATACCACTTACATCCAGCCAGGAGGTATTGGTAACACTGCACCAGGTCAGATGCCAGCACCAGAGGGTGGTTGGAGAGAAAGGGAGGCTGCAGCTCATTCCACAGTGGAGTCCTGTAACAACCAAACACAACACAGGAGAGAAACACACAGTCAATTACAGAGAACATCTCAGGATCTCTCCCAAATGGCACCCTATTCCCAATGTAGTGCACTACTGTATAAATCACATACATTACTGTATAACTGCACAATATATTACTGTATGTAAATCTTCATAACATGAACCACAGCTTAGCAGAGGGGGGGAAAACGGAGGGTGTGTGTGTGTGTGTGTGTGTGTGTGTGTGTGTGTGTGTGTGTGTGTGTGTGTGTGTGTGTGTGTGTGTGTGTGTGTGTGTGTGTGTGTGTGTGTGTGTGTGTGTTAGGAAGGGTCAGTTACCTGGCCAGGCTCCAGCAGGCCCGTGGACATGTGTTGAGCTCCAGGGGTGTGTCATCGCTGATCTTCTGGGCTGTGCTGATTGGCCGAGGCTCCAGGACATGCTCCACTAGGGTGCCATAGCAACTGAGGATATAGAGGGACTCCACCACTGACCGGCTGGACTGGTCTGAGGAACAGGGGAGGTCAACAGGTCAACGTTACAAAGTAAGAGGAGCATGTTGTTGTGACATTGCTAAGTGTTTTGTCTACTTCGCCCAGCATCTCCCTGAGTGGGTTTGTACTTCCTTGACCTTAATGTTGGGTCTACACAGGGGGCTAAGAGGGGTCAACACACAGATCCAAGTCAAATGGTATTTACGATTCTCACAGATTTTAAACTTCTACATTTTGCCAAATTAAAACGAAATGAAAGTGTTTTAGCGTGATGGTGGTTTTGGGGGTAACAGCTGGATACTAATGCACTAGTGGGATATCTAATGATAAACATAATGGTACAAAGCCAAAGCAACCCCTTCTTACCTTTCTCTCTCTTCATGTTGGGGTTGGTCATGTACCAGGAGCGTGAGGCAGCAAAGACAGCAGCCACACAGAACTCTCCTCCACAAGACTTACTGGGGGAGATCTGGGGGGGAGGCTTGGCTTTGCTGCAGGAGAAAGAGCGAAAGAGAGAGGGGGTGAGTGGGTAGGAGAACACAGCCGAGGGGACACAGGGTACTCCTCTTGGAGAAAATAAAGGCTGGCGGTTTGAGTTGTTAGATGAACTAAAGCTGCAGTTAAAGAATGAGAGAATGATGCCCAATCTGGTTTGAGATATTCAAGTTCAAACACTGCCATATCTGTGAACAAAGAACAAGCCAAGCTTTTAATACAATTACACTTCATGCGATTTAACAAAATAAAGAGATGAGCATGACTTAAAATGAAGTGCATTGGTAGCAAAAAAAAAAATAGAAGACAGAAATCTTTTTTGCTCTGAATTGTCTCCAATTTCACTGTGCCGGTGTTTGGACAAATGATTTATGTATTGGTCTCTACCATTCAGCCAATTAAAAACAGCATTAGACATAATACAGGATATTTCCTCCCGTAACGTGTGTCTCTGTCTGCCTATTCCCATGCCAGTAGATCAGCTCTGTAGAGGATGTCTATGGTATTTTAAAGCCTGTGCTGCTGGTTGATGACGTCCTTCCTTTTGTCATGAAGCATGTCATGTACACTGAAACCACCACAGGCTGGCCTGACCATTGACTGTACTGAGGACTGGGTTTGTCCACACAGGCCAATACCCACACGCCGGAAAACACACACATGAATAGAAATGAGTTTCAGCGAATACCCGAGGATGCCATAATGGTTATCACTTGCTTGAACATGAGTCTCGAATGCTGCTAGTCTTCCAGCTGCTTCCCCTAGTCTCACTTTGAGTTAGCCGTTTGAGAGAATTTACTGGATTATTCAGACATGTCAGGACCGTTTGGATGAAAGCCAACACAGGAAAGGAAAGGTTCAGTATGGTGATAGGGCTGCATATGCGTGTGATGGCAGAACAGTAGCGGAGCGGCCTGGTATTATTGTCCAGCTCTATAACCAAGGTGGACAGTAAAACCCCCGGCCTGGTATTATTGTCCAGCTCTATAACCGAGGTGGACAGTAAAACCCCCGGCCTGGTATTATTGTCCAGCTCTATAACCGAGGTGGACAGTAAAACCCCCGGCCTGGTATTATTGTCCAGCTCTATAACCAAGGTGGACAGTAAAACCCCCGGCCTGGTATTATTGTCCAGCTCTATAACCGAGGTGGACAGTAAAACCCCCGGCCTGGTATTATTGTCCAGCTCTATAACCAAGGTGGACAGTAAAACCCCCGGCCTGGTATTATTGTCCAGCTCTATAACCGAGGTGGACAGTAAAACCCCCGGCCTGGTATTATTGTCCAGCTCTATAACCGAGGTGGACAGTAAAACCCCCGGCCTGGTATTATTGTCCAGCTCTATAACCGAGGTGGACAGTAAAACCCCCGGCCTGGTATTATTGTCCAGCTCTATAACCAAGGTGGACAGTAAAACCCCCGGCCTGGTATTATTGTCCAGCTCTATAACCAAGGTGGACAGTAAAACCCCCGGCCTGGTATTATTGTCCAGCTCTATAACCAAGGTGGACAGTAAAACCCCCGGCCTGGTATTATTGTCCAGCTCTATAACCAAGGTGGACAGTAAAACCCCCGGCCTGGTATTATTGTCCAGCTCTATAACCAAGGTGGACAGTAAAACCCCCGGCCTGGTATTATTGTCCAGCTCTATAACCGAGGTGGACAGTAAAACCCCCGGCCTGGTATTATTGTCCAGCTCTATAACCAAGGTGGACAGTAAAACCCCCGGCCTGGTATTATTGTCCAGCTCTATAACCGAGGTGGACAGTAAAACCCCCGGCCTGGTATTATTGTCCAGCTCTATAACCGAGGTGGACAGTAAAACCCCCGGCCTGGTATTATTGTCCAGCTCTATAACCGAGGTGGACAGTAAAACCCCCGGCCTGGTATTATTGTCCAGCTCTATAACCAAGGTGGACAGTAAAACCCCCGGCCTGGTATTATTGTCCAGCTCTATAACCAAGGTGGACAGTAAAACCCCCGGCCTGGTATTATTGTCCAGCTCTATAACCGAGGTGGACAGTAAAACCCCCGGCCTGGTATTATTGTCCAGCTCTATAACCGAGGTGGACAGTAAAACCCCCGGCCTGGTATTATTGTCCAGCTCTATAACCAAGGTGGACAGTAAAACCCCCGGCCTGGTATTATTGTCCAGCTCTATAACCAAGGTGGACAGTAAAACCCCCGGCCTGGTATTATTGTCCAGCTCTATAACCAAGGTGGACAGTAAAACCCCCGGCCTGGTATTATTGTCCAGCTCTATAACCAAGGTGGACAGTAAAACCCCCGGCCTGGTATTATTGTCCAGCTCTATAACCGAGGTGGACAGTAAAACCCCCGGCCTGGTATTATTGTCCAGCTCTATAACCAAGGTGGACAGTAAAACCCCCGGCCTGGTATTATTGTCCAGCTCTATAACCGAGGTGGACAGTAAAACCCCCGGCCTGGTATTATTGTCCAGCTCTATAACCAAGGTGGACAGTAAAACCCCCGGCCTGGTATTATTGTCCAGCTCTATAACCAAGGTGGACAGTAAAACCCCCGGCCTGGTATTATTGTCCAGCTCTATAACCGAGGTGGACAGTAAAACCCCTTGCCTGGTATTATTGTCCAGCTCTATAACCGAGGTGGACAGTAAAACCCCCGGCCTGGTATTATTGTCCAGCTCTATAACCGAGGTGGACAGTAAAACCCCCGGCCTGGTATTATTGTCCAGCTCTATAACCGAGGTGGACAGTAAAACCCCCGGCCTGGTATTATTGTCCAGCTCTATAACCGAGGTGGACAGTAAAACCCCCGGCCTGGTATTATTGTCCAGCTCTATAACCGAGGTGGACAGTAAAACCCCCGGCCTGGTATTATTGTCCAGCTCTATAACCGAGGTGGACAGTAAAACCCCCGGCCTGGTATTATTGTCCAGCTCTATAACCGAGGTGGACAGTAAAACCCCCGGCCTGGTATTATTGTCCAGCTCTATAACCAAGGTGGACAGTAAAACCCCCGGCCTGGTATTATTGTCCAGCTCTATAACCAAGGTGGACAGTAAAACCCCCGGCCTGGTATTATTGTCCAGCTCTATAACCAAGGTGGACAGTAAAACCCCCGGCCTGGTATTATTGTCCAGCTCTATAACCAAGGTGGACAGTAAAACCCCCGGCCTGGTATTATTGTCCAGCTCTATAACCAAGGTGGACAGTAAAACCCCCGGCCTGGTATTATTGTCCAGCTCTATAACCGAGGTGGACAGTAAAACCCCCGGCCTGGTATTATTGTCCAGCTCTATAACCGAGGTGGACAGTAAAACCCCCGGCCTAGTATTATTGTCCAGCTCTATAACCGAGGTGGACAGTAAAACCCCCGGCCTGGTATTATTGTCCAGCTCTATAACCAAGGTGGACAGTAAAACCCCCGGCCTGGTATTATTGTCCAGCTCTATAACCGAGGTGGACAGTAAAACCCCCGGCCTGGTATTATTGTCCAGCTCTATAACCGAGGTGGACAGTAAAACCCCCGGCCTGGTATTACTGTCCAGCTCTATAACCGAGGTGGACAGTAAAACCCCCGGCCTGGTATTACTGTCCAGCTCTATAACCAAGGTGGACAGTAAAACCCCCGGCCTGGTATTATTGTCCAGCTCTATAACCGAGGTGGACAGTAAAACCCCCGGCCTGGTATTATTGTCCAGCTCTATAACCGAGGTGGACAGTAAAACCCCCGGCCTGGTATTATTGTCCAGCTCTATAACCGAGGTGGACAGTAAAACCCCCGGCCTGGTATTATTGTCCAGCTCTATAACCGAGGTGGACAGTAAAACCCCCGGCCTGGTATTATTGTCCAGCTCTATAACCAAGGTGGACAGTAAAACCCCCGGCCTGGTATTATTGTCCAGCTCTATAACCAAGGTGGACAGTAAAACCCCCGGCCTGGTATTATTGTCCAGCTCTATAACCAAGGTGGACAGTAAAACCCCCGGCCTGGTATTATTGTCCAGCTCTATAACCGAGGTGGACAGTAAAACCCCCGGCCTGGTATTATTGTCCAGCTCTATAACCGAGGTGGACAGTAAAACCCCCGGCCTGGTATTATTGTCCAGCTCTATAACCGAGGTGGACAGTAAAACCCCCGGCCTGGTATTATTGTCCAGCTCTATAACCGAGGTGGACAGTAAAACCCCCGGCCTGGTATTATTGTCCAGCTCTATAACCGAGGTGGACAGTAAAACCCCCGGCCTGGTATTATTGTCCAGCTCTATAACAGAGGTGGACAGTAAAACCCCCGGCCTGGTATTATTGTCCAGCTCTATAACCAAGGTGGACAGTAAAACCCCCGGCCTGGTATTATTGTCCAGCTCTATAACCGAGGTGGACAGTAAAACCCCCGGCCTGGTATTATTGTCCAGCTCTATAACCGAGGTGGACAGTAAAACCCCCGGCCTGGTATTATTGTCCAGCTCTATAACCGAGGTGGACAGTAAAACCCCCGGCCTGGTATTATTGTCCAGTTCTATAACCGAGGTGGACAGTAAAACCCCCGGCCTGGTATTATTGTCCAGCTCTATAACCGAGGTGGACAGTAAAACCCCCGGCCTGGTATTATTGTCCAGCTCTATAACCGAGGTGGACAGTAAAACCCCCGGCCTGGTATTATTGTCCAGCTCTATAACCAAGGTGGACAGTAAAACCCCCGGCCTGGTATTATTGTCCAGCTCTATAACCGAGGTGGACAGTAAAACCCCCGGCCTGGTATTATTGTCCAGCTCTATAACCGAGGTGGACAGTAAAACCCCCGGCCTGGTATTATTGTCCAGCTCTATAACCAAGGTGGACAGTAAAACCCCCGGCCTGGTATTATTGTCCAGCTCTATAACCGAGGTGGACAGTAAAACCCCCGGCCTGGTATTATTGTCCAGCTCTATAACCGAGGTGGACAGTAAAACCCCCGGCCTGGTATTATTGTCCAGCTCTATAACCGAGGTGGACAGTAAAACCCCCGGCCTGGTATTATTGTCCAGCTCTATAACCAAGGTGGACAGTAAAGCCCCCGGCCTGGTATTATTGTCCAGCTCTATAACCGAGGTGGACAGTAAAACCCCCGGCCTGGTATTATTGTCCAGCTCTATAACCGAGGTGGACAGTAAAACCCCCGGCCTGGTATTATTGTCCAGCTCTATAACCGAGGTGGACAGTAAAACCCCCGGCCTGGTATTATTGTCCAGCTCTATAACCGAGGTGGACAGTAAAACCCCCGGCCTGGTATTATTGTCCAGCTCTATAACCGAGGTGGACAGTAAAACCCCCGGCCTGGTATTATTGTCCAGCTCTATAACCAAGGTGGACAGTAAAACCCCCGGCCTGGTATTATTGTCCAGCTCTATAACCAAGGTGGACAGTAAAACCCCCGGCCTGGTATTATTGTCCAGCTCTATAACCAAGGTGGACAGTAAAACCCCCGGCCTGGTATTATTGTCCAGCTCTATAACCGAGGTGGACAGTAAAACCCCCGGCCTGGTATTAACAGCTGAACCCTGTAGAGTGGATGGAGGCTGAAGGGCCTGACACAGTCTGACACACCAACACAGTCTGACACACCAACACAGGAGAGGTTAACCTCTGATCTAACCAGGAAGACCTCACTAATACATACACTCACGCCAGCTCGCTTGAATACACACAACCCACCGTGCACACACACAGTCCAAGATTTTGGAACATGAAAATTCTCTATAATGAAATGTAATATTCAACAATTCACTTCTGATCAATTCCTCAAACATTTTCCATACTATCTACCCCAAAGTGGTTCTGTTGAATCCAGTGTGACGGCATACTGTCCAGTACTGGAACTATCCTTGCCCTCACAGCCTCAACCTGACACACTAACACAGCCTGACACACTAACATAGCCTGACACACTAACACAGCCTGACACACTAATAGGTGTTGAATGACCTGTTGTGGGCCTCAACTCTCCCTCCTCTTCCCTTATAACTGTCAGCAGCTGGTAAATGACTCACAGGACGAGGGGAGATGTTGATGTCTTTGTTTAGCCGACACCGTGTGATGGGTGTTTCTGGGTAGAACGGGGGGAAGGCCTTAGTGGCTGTGTATTTATTAGTGTTGGATAAAGGGGGAGGCTGAAGAACCAAATATCTACAGTAAGCCGTGCTAGCTGATGAGAGATTGATAGGAACATGTCAGGATATTGCCTTGGCTAACTCTACGGCCCTGTGACGACCCTCCCACTCTGTCTGCCGTATTCTCTCTTTGTTCTTGTTTCCTTATTAGGATGCCGGTGGGCGGAGTTGGGAGGGTCGTCAGCTACATGGGAAACACCTGGGCCCGGTGTCTCCCAGGATAAATACACCACTTCGCCATTCATGGAGAAGACTCTCTCCATGCAGACACCGTAATAGATTTTGTTGTGGCTTTTTGGTTGTTTGCTTTAGCACCTTTCAACATACCGCATTATCACATTTATGCAAGCAAAACACTCACTTACATTACTGATTACTGATTACTGATTACACACACCATTGTTAATTGCATTTAGGTTACCTTAGTTAATAAATATATTTTGTTATTCCTTATCTCCACGGTGTCTCCCTTTTGTTACGGGCTTTGAGCCGGTTCGTGATTGCCCTCTCTCTCCTTCTCGGATCTGTCCATCCGTCCGATTGTCTGTCTGTCTGTCAGCGTGTCCAGGAGATAGAGCCATGAAAACATCAGAGCCTCGGCCGGACGGCAAGGGGTCAGCCAATACAGCACACTGCATCCTTCTCACTGCGCCCTCCCTCTCCCTTTTCTCTTCCAGTCACTCTCTCTCTACGTTTTCTCTTCCAGTCACTCTCTCTACGTTTTCTCTTCCAGTCACTCTCTCTCTACGTTTTCTCTTCCAGTCTCTCTCTCTCTACGTTTTCTCTTCCAGTCTCT
The DNA here is from genome assembly GCF_016432855.1 of Salvelinus namaycush. Taxonomy (NCBI): domain Eukaryota; kingdom Metazoa; phylum Chordata; class Actinopteri; order Salmoniformes; family Salmonidae; genus Salvelinus; species Salvelinus namaycush. The sequence goes on along the minus strand of NC_052340.1, from coordinate 20,563,462 downwards.
CTCTCTACGTTTTCTCTTCCAGTCACTCTCTCTCTACGTTTTCTCTTCCCGTCACTCTCTCTACGTTTTCTCTTCCAGTCGTTTTCTCTTCCAGTCACTCTCTCTCTACGTTTTCTCTTCCAGTCACTCTCTCTCTACGTTTTCTCTTCCAGTCTCTCTCTCTCTACGTTTTCTCTTCCAGTCACTCTCTCTCTACGTTTTCTCTTCCAGTCACTCTCTCTCTACGTTTTCTCTTCCAGTCTCTCTCTCTACGTTTTCTCTTCCAGTCACTCTCTCTCTACGTTTTCTCTTCCAGTCTCTCTCTCTCTACGTTTTCTCTTCCAGTCACTCTCTCTCTACGTTTTCTCTTCCAGTCACTCTCTCTCTACGTTTTCTCTTCCAGTCACTCTCTCTCTACGTTTTCTCTTCCAGTCACTCTCTCTCTACGTTTTCTCTTCGTCACTCTCTCTCTACGTTTTCTCTTCCAGTCACTCTCTCTCTACGTTTTCTCTTCCAGTCACTCTCTCTCTACGTTTTCTCTTCCAGTCACTCTCTCTCTACGTTTTCTCTTCCAGTCACTCTCTCTCTACGTTTTCTCTTCGTCACTCTCTCTCTACGTTTTCTCTTCCAGTCACTCTCTCTCTACGTTTTCTCTTCCAGTCACTCTCTCTCTACGTTTGCTCTTCCAGTCACTCTCTCTCTACGTTTTCTCTTCCAGTCTCTCTCTCTCTACGTTTTCTCTTCCAGTCACTCTCTCTCTACGTTTTCTCTTCCAGTCACTCTCTCTCTACGTTTTGTCTTCCAGTCTCTCTCTCTCTACGTTTTCTCTTCCAGTCACTCTCTCTCTACGTTTTCTCATTCAGTCACTCTCTCTCTACGTTTTCTCATTCAGTCACTCTCTCTCTACGTTTTCTCATTCAGTCACTCTCTCTCTACGTTTTCTCATTCAGTCACTCTCTACGTTTTCTCTTCCAGTCACTCTCTACGTTTTCTCTTCCAGTCACTCTCTCTCTACGTTTTCTCTTCCAGTCTCTCTCTCTCTACGTTTTCTCTTCCAGTCACTCTCTCTCTACGTTTTCTCATTCAGTCACTCTCTCTCTACGTTTTCTCTTCGTCACTCTCTCTCTACGTTTTCTCTTCCAGTCACTCTCTCTCTACGTTTTCTCTTCCAGTCACTCTCTCTCTACGTTTTCTCTTCCAGTCACTCTCTCTCTACGTTTTCTCTTCCAGTCACTCTCTCTCTACGTTTTCTCTTCGTCACTCTCTCTCTACGTTTTCTCTTCCAGTCACTCTCTCTCTACGTTTTCTCTTCCAGTCACTCTCTCTCTACGTTTGCTCTTCCAGTCACTCTCTCTCTACGTTTTCTCTTCCAGTCTCTCTCTCTCTACGTTTTCTCTTCCAGTCACTCTCTCTCTACGTTTTCTCTTCCAGTCACTCTCTCTCTACGTTTTGTCTTCCAGTCTCTCTCTCTCTACGTTTTCTCTTCCAGTCACTCTCTCTCTACGTTTTCTCATTCAGTCACTCTCTCTCTACGTTTTCTCATTCAGTCACTCTCTCTCTACGTTTTCTCTTCCAGTCACTCTCTCTCTACGTTTTCTCTTCCAGTCACTCTCTCTCTACGTTTTCTCTTCCAGTCTCTCTCTCTCTACGTTTTCTCTTCCAGTCACTCTCTCTCTACGTTTTCTCATTCAGTCACTCTCTCTCTACGTTTTCTCTTCCCGTCACTCTCTCTCTACGTTTTCTCTTCCCGTCACTCTCTCTCTACGTTTTCTCTTCCCGTCACTCTCTCTCTACGTTTTCTCTTCCCGTCACTCTCTCTCTACGTTTTCTCTTCCCGTCACTCTCTCTCTACGTTTTCTCTTCCCGTCACTCTCTCTCTACGTTTTCTCTTCCCGTCACTCTCTCTCTACGTTTTCTCTTCCCGTCACTCTCTCTCTACGTTTTCTCTTCCCGTCACTCTCTCTCTACGTTTTCTCTTCCCGTCACTCTCTCTCTACGTTTTCTCTTCCCGTCACTCTCTCTCTACGTTTTCTCTTCCCGTCACTCTCTCTCTACGTTTTCTCTTCCAGTCACTCTCTCTCTACGTTTATCAACCTCTCTAACACAACATCTGCATATCAAAGTATGACTAATATGGTGAAGATGGGACACAACAAATCCTGTTCCACGCTCTGGATCTCTCGTTAACAGAATCAATGATATGGGAGCTGATGAATGGTTTGGGGAGGTTGGGGTATGTGTTAGTCATAACAGAGGTTTCTTTAGTGAGGCTTACTACCATCTCTCCAATGTTCTGCTTCCTCTCTCACGTACTGGAAAAAAATTGAAATCCTCAAAGCTTGTGGTCAACCGGTTTCAATATCCTCAGGAAACACAAATCCTATTCCAGAGCGGCTTGACTTTGGTTTTGGGGTGAAATCTCATGCTGGCGCGTTTGCCACACGGCGCTGTGTATGGTGTGAAGAAAGGTATTTTCTAGCGCCGCTATTCACCGTTGCCTTTGGACAGAGGCAGGCTTGAGTAATACATCAAGAAATAACATTGTTTAAAAAGTACATGTTTTCATGAATTGAGGGGAAAGGCCCAATGACAAATTAAATCTTATAGAGCTGTGGCTGAGAAGAGAAGAAGGCTGCAAGGAGCTATGCTGCAGGGCTGGCCTGGGTACTAACACACACCACAGACTGTGATAAGTTCTCCTTGTTTCTCCATACTGATCAGCTAGAGCGGCTGCTTTCCCTTTGAAGAATCCTGGGTTACCACCGTCTGCCAATGGGAGTGGGATCACAGCTTGGTTCTCTGAGTAGAAATGGCCGCAAACGTTTATTCATCTGTGTTTCAAATCATTATTTTCCTCTCGGCCTCACTTGAAGTGGCTTGAAAGTGTTGAGGTTTTTACCCTGTGACAGAGGCCAGACTAAGACAGACAGACAGACAGAGACAGACAGACACCGTACTCTGGACTCCATATGGTACAGAGGAACCGGTCAGGAAAGAGGAACAAAATGAAAAATATAACCCAATATCAATAAACTATGAAAAATAAGTATACCGAGTGGAACGGGGGAGAGAGGGGGGCGATGGATGTCACTAAACCGAAGCCAAATCCCTTTTTTCTCTCCTTCTCTCTCCCCACAAAATGTTTTTTTGTGCTATTAGGAAGAGACTTCATTTTCTCTGCAACTTTAATTCACTGAAGAGACTACTCGCATGTCATTTCCACTTTTCATTTAACAAATGAGGACTCTTGACTGAGCTAATAGCTTTTCCTCAGGGGCATAATTCAATCTGCGACATCCACCATCAAAGTTGTTTGGCATTACAGGGCTGAGGCGAACATGAGGCGCCATCAAGGGGACGGGAGGGGGGCAGGGCAAGAGCAGCGGCTGACAGCCTCCATTTATTTTCAGGGCCCTCGCCGTAAACAAATCCGATAGAGCCGCACTTCTGTGGGCTCGTCCAGCGACTAAGAGCAGGGGGGGCTGTAGGGTAGAGCAGACCAGTGGGTGCATCCAAAACGGCACCATATTCCCTATATACAATTTTACCAGGGCCCATAGGGTTCTGGTCAAAAGTAGGGCACTACATAGGGAATAATTTGGGAAACACACAGTGGAACGCTAAACGGGGGTGAGAGGAGCGGACGCAAAGCCCATGTTTAATATGTATCAGTGGCTGGGCATAGAGAGAGAGAGAGCGCTTTGGCCAGCCATGTGGAGGACAGATCCTTCAAAGTCACATTTATTATTTTAAAGCAGCCTTCCAAAACAAAGGTGGCCTTGGGGCAGGAGGCTGGAGCTACAGACAGAAGGCTGTAATGATGAGGCCATTTGGAAGTTTTAGCATCTCAGAGAAGGAATTAGAGGCTGTGTCCCCTATGTGCCCTGGTCAACAGAGTGCACATATGTAGAGAATAGGGTGTCATTTGGAATGCACACAGAATCAGAGACTTCAACCCCCTTTCCTCGCTCTATGTCTAATGTTCCTCCTCATCACACTAATACTGAGAGAGGCATTTATTGTGGGATGGTTGCCACACCCCTGCCACACCCCAGAACAGCCCTAGATGGAGGTTCCATGTGGTGTTAGCACTGAGGCTATATTTAACAGCTAGTCTAGTGTGATCTCATGTAATTGGACAACGGTGGTCAGACAGGTTACTCGCCACACTCTTCCATCCTGAGCTGTTAAAAAAAGGAGGGATACAGAGAAGGAGAATGAGGGATCATTAGGGTTCAGAGAAGAGGCAGACGTGCTACTGTATGTGTCATTGGGTGTGTCCTAATGACACCCTATTCCCTATATACACACAGACACATATATACACACACACACACACTATGTTAGACACATTTAATGCCCTACATTCGTAGGGGATAGGGTAAGAAATGGGAGAGGAAAAGAGGTTCAGGTCCTCATGTCAACATCCTCTATAGCCCGTCCAAACACCACACTTACTGTTTATAAAACACATTGGAATGATCAAGTTTGACAAATGATCTGTTATGCCCTCAGTTCGGGTACAAATGCCATTACAGGAACAATAGTGCTTTAACTAGCTCGCTTGAGTTGGAGCCAAAGGCAGAGCAAAAGGCAGGCAGTTACTGTCACTGTGGGGGGGTTCATCATGCTAACAAATGCTAATGATGTACCTTTGAAAAGCATACCGCTCTGAAATCACTAAGAGCGTAGCTGGGCGAGAAAGAGAGAGAAAGAGAAAGAGAAAGAGAAAGAGAGAGAGAGAGAGAGAGAGAGAGAGAGAGAGAGAGAGAGAGAGAGAGAGAGAGAGAGAGAGAGAGAGAGAGAGAGAGAGAGAGAGAGAGAGAGAGAGAGAGAGAGAGAGAGAGAGAGAGAGAGGGAGGGAGGGAGGGAGGGAGGGAGGGAGGGAGGGGGAGGGAGGGAGGGAGGGAGGGGGAGAGAGAGAGAGAGAGAGAGAGAGAGAGAGAGAGAGAGAGAGAGAGAAAGAGAGAGAGAGGGAGGGAGGGAGAGAGGGAGGGAGGGAGGGAGGGAGGGAGGGAGGGAGGGAGGGAGGGAGGGAGGGAGGGAGGGAGGGAGGGAGGGAGGGAGGGAGGGAGGGAGGGAAAAAGCTTAAATTAAAAAGTATGAGTGAGTAACTGGCCACAACAACTGAGGAAACCCAAGACTTGGGGAAGGTCCACATGCTATTCATTTCCTAAAGTGAATGGAGGGAGTCGGCAGTCACGGAGGAACGAGAGAGGGTTGATAGAGTGATTCGTCGGAGGAGGAGGAAAAGTTCACTGCACCGCCGTTGAGCCCAGCCAATCAATCATCTGTCCATAAGTGACTGTCATAATGGGGCTTCTTTTTAAAAGCTTGTAAGCATCTGATTTCACAAGACAGCGTTGACAGAGAGAGACTGGACTTTCTGCCCTCCTGAGTATTAGAGAGCTACATTGTTAGAAAACGCATTGCTAACTTAGATAATGTAATGTCCTCTGTCGACCGCAGTACATTTAGGCCCAAACTGAGCGGCGTGGACACAAAAACGTCATATTAAACATATCGGCCTGCACGCAGCTGTGTAATTTACATTGAGGACAATTGGCTATGACAAAATGCTGTATCAAATTAAATATCTTTCATCACAACTGAGGTAAATTAGATGAATTCTAAACAGAATGAAGCATGAATAGTAAAATGTCTGTACGTACAAAATAACACTAACTGCTTTTTCATGACTATACAATCCACCTCTTATTGCAAAATGTTCAAGGATCAAGGAAATGATGTAAGCCTATAACAAATCAACAGACATATTCCAAGTCGACAACAATGCTTTCCTCTAAGTTCACACATAAGCACTACGTTGTTTTCCCAGAAAGGGAGGCAAATCCCTCATTACATGACACTTATGACATTAACCAATTACATCATATAATTGATGTAAAGAGAAAAGGCGCCAAATAGACGGATGGCTAAAGCCACATTAGGCCTGCTCACAATGGACAGGCTGTGTGCAATTTAGGACTCACGCATGCACACGCACATCCGATTGTTCAATGATATTGCCAAGAAATAACAAAGGGCGATAAAACCACAAATAGGAACAACATGAAATCAACACAAAGGCATTATTCTTAAATAAACAGTGTCTGTGGTTTAATGTGAACAGCAAAAGAGAGAATGAGTGTGAGAAATAAATAAAAAAGCAAGACAGTGAGCGAGACAGGAAGGGAGCGAGCGAGACAGGGAGGGAGGGAGCGAGCGAGCCAGAGGGAGGGAGCGAGCCAGAGAGCCAGTGGGAGGGAGCGAGTGAGCGAGCCCGAGGGGGGGAGCGAGCGAGCGAGGGAGCGAGACGGAGGGAGGGAGGGATCGAGACAGAGGGAGGGAGGGAGGGATCGAGACAGAGGGAGGGATCGAGACAGAGGGAGGGAGGGATCGAGACGGAGGGAGGGAGGGATCGAGACGGAGGGAGGGAGGGATCGAGACAGAGGGAGGGAGGGAGCGAGACAGAGGGAGGGAGGGAGCGAGACAGAGGGAGGGAGCGATACAGAGAGAGCGAGCGAGCGAGCGAGACAGAGGGAGGGAGCGAGCGAGACAGAGGGAGGGAGCGATACAGAGAGAGCGAGCGATACAGAGAGAGCGAGCGATACAGAGAGAGCGAGCGATACAGAGAGAGCGAGCGATACAGAGAGAGCGAGCGATACAGAGAGAGCGAGCGATACAGAGAGAGCGAGCGATACAGAGAGAGCGAGCGAGACAGAGAGAGCGAGCGAGACAGAGAGAGCGAGCGAGACAGAGGGAGCGAGCGAGCCGGAGCGAGGGAGCGAGCCAGGGAGGGAGGGAGGGAGGGAGGGATCGAGACGGAGGGAGGGAGGGATCGAGACGGAGGGAGGGATCGAGACAGAGGGAGGGAGGGATCGAGAGGGAGGGAGGGATCGAGACAGAGGGAGGGAGCGAGACAGAGGGAGGGAGCGAGACAGAGGGAGGGAGCGATACAGAGGGAGGGAGCGATACAGAGAGAGCGAGCGAGCGAGACAGAGGGAGGGAGCGAGCGAGACAGAGGGAGGGAGCGATACAGAGAGAGCGAGCGAGACAGAGAGAGCGAGCGAGACAGAGAGAGCGAGCGAGACAGAGAGAGCGAGCGATACAGAGAGAGCGAGCGATACAGAGAGAGCGAGCGATACAGAGAGAGCGAGCGATACAGAGAGAGCGAGCGAGACAGAGAGAGAGAGCGAGCGAGACAGAGGGAGCGAGCGAGCCGGAGCGAGGGAGCGAGCCGGAGCGAGGGAGCGAGCCAGGGAGGGAGGGAGGGAGGGAGGGATCGAGACGGAGGGAGGGAGGGATCGAGACGGAGGGAGGGAGGGATCGAGACGGAGGGAGGGATCGAGACAGAGGGAGGGAGGGATCGAGAGGGAGGGAGGGATCGAGACAGAGGGAGGGAGCGAGACAGAGGGAGGGAGCGATACAGAGGGAGGGAGCGATACAGAGAGAGCGAGCGAGCGAGACAGAGGGAGGGAGCGAGCGAGACAGAGGGAGGGAGCAAGCGAGACAGAGGGAGGGAGCAAGCGAGACAGAGGGAGGGAGCAAGCGAGACAGAGGGAGTGAGCGATACAGAGAGAGCGAGCGAGCGAGACAGAGGGAGCGAGGGAGCCGGAGCGAGGGAGCGAGGGAGCCGGAGCGAGGGAGCGAGCCGGAGCGAGCTAGAGGGAGGGAGGGAGCGAGCGAGCCAGAGGGAGGGAGAGAGGTAGGAAGGGAGCCAGCCAGCCAGAGGGAGGGAGCCAGAGGGAGGGAGGGAGCCAGAGAGAGGGAGAGAGCGAGAGAGGGAGCGAGGGGGGAGCGAACCAGAGAGGGAGGGAGGGAGGGAGAGAGCGAGCGAACCAGAGAGGGAGGGAGGGAGAGAGCGAGCGAGCCAGAGAGGGAGAGAGCGAGCCAGAGGGAGGAAGCGATTGAGGGCGCCAGAGGGAGGGAGGGAGCGAGCGAGATGGAGGGGGTGAGCGGGAGAGACAGAGGGAGAGGGCGAGCGAGCGAGACGGAGGGAGAGGGCGAGCGAGCGAGACGGAGGGAGAGGGCGAGCGAGCGAGACGGAGGGAGAGGGCGAGCGAGCGAGACGGAGGGAGAGGGCGAGCGAGCGAGCGAGACGGAGGGAGAGGGCGAGCGAGCGAGCGAGACGGAGGGAGAGGGCGAGCGAGCGAGACGGAGGGAGAGGGCGAGCGAGCGAGACGGAGGGAGAGGGCGAGCGAGCGAGCGAGACGGAGGGAGAGGGCGAGCGAGCGAGCGAGACGGAGGGAGGGAGCGGGCGAGCGAGACGGAGGGAGCGGGCGAGCGAGACGGAGGGAGCGGGCGAGCGAGACGGAGGGAGCGGGCGAGCGAGACGGGGGGAGCGGGCGAGACGGGGGGAGCGGGCGAGACGGGGGGAGCGGGAGAGACGGAGGGAGGGAGCGGACGGACGGAGGGAGCGGGCGAGCGAGACGGAGGGAGCGGGAGAGCGAGACGGAGGGAGCGGGAGAGCGAGACGGAGGGAGCGGGAGAGCGAGACGGAGGGAGCGGGAGAGCGAGACGGAGGGAGCGGGGGAGCGAGACGGAGGGAGCGGGAGAGCGAGACGGAGGGTGCGGGCGGACGAGACGGAGGGAGCGGGCGGACGAGACGGAGGGAGCGGGCGGACGACACGGAGGAAGCGGGTGAGCGAGACGGAGGGAGCAGGCGAGCGAGAGAGCGGGCGAGCGAGACAGAGGGAGTGAGAGAGCGAGACGGAGGGGGCGGGAGAGCGAGACGGAGGGAGTGGGCAAGACGGAGGGAGCGGGCGAGACGGAGGGAGCGGGCGAGACGGAGGGAGTGGGCGAGACGGGGAGAGCGGGCGAGAGAGACGGGGGAGCGGGCGAGAGAGACGGGGGAGCGGGCGAGCGAGACGGGGGAGCGGGTGAGCGAGACGGGGGGAGCGGGCGAGACGGGGGGAGCGTGCGAGCGAGACGGAGGGAGTGGGCGAGACGGAGGGAGCGGGCGAGACGGAGGGAGCGGGCGAGACGGAGGGAGCGGGCGAGAGAGCGGGCAAGACGGAGGGAGGGGGGGAGCGAGACGGGGGGAGCGGGGGAGCGAGACGGAGGGAGCGAGCGAGACGGGGGGAGTGGGCGAGCGAGACGGAGGGAGCGGACGGAGTGGGCAAGCGAGACGGAGGGAGCGGGTGAGCGAGATGGAGGGAGCAGGCGAGCGAGAGAGCGGGCAAGCGAGAGAGCGAGACGGAGGGAGTGGGAGAGCGAGACGGAGGGGGCGGGAGAGCGAGACGGAGGGAGTGGGAGAGCGAGACGGAGGGGGCGGGAGAACGATACAGAGAGAGCGAGCGAGCGAGACAGAGGGAGGGAGCGAGCGAGACAGAGGGAGGGAGCAAGCGAGACAGAGGGAGTGAGCGATACAGAGAGAGCGAGCGAGCGAGACAGAGGGAGCGAGGGAGCCGGAGCGAGGGAGCGAGGGAGCCGGAGCGAGGGAGCGAGCCGGAGCGAGCTAGAGGGAGCGAGGGAGCGAGCGAGCCAGAGGGAGGGAGAGAGGTAGGAAGGGAGCCAGCCAGCCAGAGGGAGGGAGCCAGAGGGAGGGAGGGAGCCAGAGAGAGGGAGAGAGCGAGAGAGGGAGCGAGGGGGGAGCGAACCAGAGAGGGAGGGAGGGAGGGAGAGAGCGAGCGAACCAGAGAGGGAGGGAGGGAGAGAGCGAGCGAGCCAGAGAGGGAGAGAGCGAGCCAGAGGGAGGAAGCGATTGAGGGCGCCAGAGGGAGGGAGGGAGCGAGCGAGATGGAGGGGGTGAGCGGGAGAGACAGAGGGAGAGGGCGAGCGAGCGAGACGGAGGGAGAGGGCGAGCGAGCGAGACGGAGGGAGAGGGCGAGCGAGCGAGACGGAGGGAGAGGGCGAGCGAGCGAGACGGAGGGAGAGGGCGAGCGAGCGAGACGGAGGGAGAGGGCGAGCGAGCGAGCGAGACGGAGGGAGAGGGCGAGCGAGCGAGACGGAGGGAGAGGGCGAGCGAGCGAGCGAGACGGAGGGAGGGAGCGGGCGAGCGAGACGGAGGGAGCGGGCGAGCGAGACGGAGGGAGCGGGCGAGCGAGACGGGGGGAGCGGGCGAGACGGGGGGAGCGGGCGAGACGGGGGGAGCGGGAGAGACGGAGGGAGGGAGCGGACGGACGGAGGGAGCGGGCGAGCGAGACGGAGGGAGCGGGCGAGCGAGACGGAGGGAGCGGGAGAGCGAGACGGAGGGAGCGGGGGAGCGAGACGGAGGGAGCGGGGGAGCGAGACGGAGGGAGCGGGAGAGCGAGACGGAGGGTGCGGGGGAGCGAGACGGAGGGAGCGGGAGAGCGAGACGGAGGGAGCGGGCGGACGACACGGAGGAAGCGGGTGAGCGAGACGGAGGGAGCAGGCGAGCGAGAGAGCGGGCGAGCGAGACAGAGGGAGTGGGAGAGCGAGACGGAGGGGGCGGGAGAGCGAGACGGAGGGAGTGGGCAAGACGGAGGGAGCGGGCGAGACGGAGGGAGCGGGCGAGACGGAGGGAGCGGGCGAGACGGGGAGAGCGGGCGAGAGAGACGGGGGAGCGGGCGAGAGAGACGGGGGAGCGGGTGAGCGAGACGGGGGAGCGGGTGAGCGAGACGGGGGAGCGGGTGAGCGAGACGGGGGGAGCGGGCGAGACGGGGGGAGCGTGCGAGCGAGACGGAGGGAGTGGGCGAGACGGAGGGAGCGGGCGAGACGGAGGGAGCGGGCGAGACGGAGGGAGCGGGCGAGAGAGCGGGCAAGACGGAGGGAGCGGGAGAGCGAGACGGGGGGAGCGGGGGAGCGAGACGGAGGGAGCGAGCGAGACGGGGGGAGTGGGCGAGCGAGACGGAGGGAGCGGACGGAGTGGGCAAGCGAGACGGAGGGAGCGGGTGAGCGAGATGGAGGGAGCAGGCGAGCGAGAGAGCGGGCAAGCGAGAGAGCGAGACGGAGGGAGTGGGAGAGCGAGACGGAGGGGGCGGGAGAGCGAGACGGAGGGAGCGGGTGAGACGGAGGGAGCGAGCGAGACGGAGGGAGCGAGCGAGACGGAGGGAGCGGGCGAGACGGAGGGAGCGAGCGAGACGGAGGGAGCGGGCGAGACGGAGGGAGCGGGCGAGACGGAGGGAGCGGGCTAGAGAGCGAGACGGAGGGAGCGTGCGAGCGAGACGGAGGGAGCGTGCGAGACGAGCGAGCGAGACCGGGGGAGCGGGCTAGACAGGGGGAGAGCGAGCGAGACAGGGGGAGCGAGAGAGCGAGCGAGACAGGGGGAGCGAGAGAGCGAGCGAAACAGGGGGAGCGAGAGAGCGAGCGAAACAGGGGGAGCGAGAGAGCGAGCGAGACAGGGAGAGCGAGCGAGAGAGACAGGGAGAGCGAGCGAGAGAGACAGGGAGAGCGAGCGAGAGAGACAGGGAGAGCGAGCGAGAGAGACAGGGAGAGCGAGCGAGAGAGACAGGGAGAGCAAGCGAGAGAGACAGGGAGGGCGTGAGCGAGAGAGTCGGGGCGCGAGCGAGAGAGTCAGGGTGCGAGCGAGAGAGACAGGGGAGAGACATGGCGCGAGCGAGAGAAACAGGGGAGAGACAGGGGGAGACAGAGAGTGAGCTCGGTCACCGTCATGAAGAAGTGGTGGGTTTAAATAGATCACAAGTAGCCAGACAAGAATGTTCCAGTGATGTTACAACATACCTCTGGGTTTGTGAGTTTACCCCTCCATAAAAAGTGATCCAGAAATCAAACCAGTATCCCAATTCCATAGACAGCTTATGTGGAATAAAATTGTTGTTTGGTGTGAATCTTGACGTCAGATTTAGCAAGAGGCACAATACGATCATCTTATGAAATCACCCAACCAAAGTGTGAACTCAAATCCACTTCAAGAAAAGAAAATCAAACACTTTGCAGAACAAAAAAATGTGGGGGAAAGGAGTGTCAAAAAAAGAGAAGAACTTTCATGGTGTTTTCCTCAGGGATGACGACTAGACAAACTGACAGAACGTGTTGAAAATACACTCAATATACTCAGACAGAATGAAAAGATGGGATGTCGTTGACTGCATCCCAAATGCCACCTCATTGCCTATTAAGTGCAATTATTTTGATCAGGGCCCATGTGGCCCTGATCAGAAGTAGTACACTAAATAAAGAATAGGGTGCCATTTGATTTTGTCTTGAGCCAGGACAGAGCAACAACAGAGCATGCTAGGTAGGTAGGTAGGTAGTGAGGAGGGAAACTCACCATGGAGTTTTAATGGCAAAACATCCTGCCCCAAAGAGGTAAGGTCTTCATGGGGGAGGGAGAGATACACAAAGAAGAGATAGATGGAAAAACCATTATTAGCCAGTCAGACACTTTTCAGCTTAAATTTTTGACCTGTCTGTTTAAGCGTACAAGACACATAAAGCAGGAAGCAAACTGTCCGTGTTAGAATTGATCTGAAACCTGGGACCTGCCTCAACAACTCAGACCATTCTGTAAAGTGCAGTACCATACGTTTGGTAGAGACGTATGTGTGTGTGCTTGTCTCAGTGTGTGTTGTACCATACTTTTGGCAGAGGAAGCGTACTAGCATACTTTAGCTATTAATCAACTTTTTTTCTTCTCTTTCTTTTAAGGAAAGAGTATGAATAAGTAATACAAAGTACTGACGATAAATCATGGTATGGTTTTGTTCAGACATAAAAACAACTGAAATGCCTTGTTCCAATATATCTTAAACCTTTACACTCGCGGGAATTGGCCTATATGGACACGGCTAAATTGATATGTTTCTTCCAGAAGAAATATGAAAAGCATATGCATAAGCATGGTAGCAATTGAAAGGTAAGAGTTTAAAGATTATGGGAAAATTATTAGACCAAAGTTGAGGACAAAAGTTCACCTGACACAAGAATCCAAACATTACACTGCTGATTTTGTGCTTTTCACCACATTTGTTGGTAACGAAAATAATCTTGCTACATTGAGTAACATGATAAGAAAATTCCTGGAAAATATGGGGTAGGTGCAACATAAAACAATGACAAAGGTTTGAGTGAGAGGACTAACTGGTGTCTCCAAGTGGTCACAGTTCCTAAGTCATTTCAATGTATTTTTATGACTCAAAGAAAAGTCTTCAACTATAATACCCTGACTACACCGCTCACGTCGCGTGCACAAAATAAATTTAGCGATCTGTGTTATTCAATTATTGCACCCACACTGCTCGCACGCATCAACGAGCGTCTGCGTTACCAAGGGCTAAAATAGAAGTCATTCCTATTTCTGACGCAGATTGCGCTGCACGTCCTGCCTCTCCCATCTCCTCAAAGGTTTATAGAAGCAGGTACCCACGTGCCATCTCCGCATTGGTTATACCCACGTGGGTGATTGAAAGACGAACTGTTGCCGGTTGTCGTGGTAATACTATGAAAGTTTAGATGCCAATCACCATATATGTTAAACGATGAAAAAGCCTGGAAGGAGGAGAGATGGCTAGAAACGATTCGGTTGACCGTTTTTATGTGTGGATTAATTGTCGGAGTAGAGGACCTTGTGCATTTCAGGTAAAATAACAACCTAATGTTTATATCCCAGGACAAATTAGCTAGCAAGTGCAAGCTAAATTGCCATAAATGTTTAATGCTTTTCGACCTGTCCCCAAATTAATGTCATTGGTTCAGAGTTTGTTTTGATATTTTAACCTGCGTGTCGTGATCGTGTTTGGTGTGGGGGGGCAAAATAAATTCATGCACGATGGCGCACGCGCGCAGCCGGTTTGGGTTCCGTGTTAGGTGTTTTTTTAACGTTGAGGAACTACAGCAAGCACACTTGTAGCTGTTATGTTTGGAACACAACCCTGCAATCACACAATTACTGTTGTTGTTCACGCAATCTCAAAACGGGCCATTATAAATCACAACCTGGTTGAGGTGGGCATAATTTGAAAGCTTGTTATATTGCCAACATGACTAGAAAAGTTATAAAATACGATCTTGTTAGGCTTTCACAGGGCAATTCAGATTGTAATTCTGGTGAGCATAGAAAGTAGTCATGAGTACATTCAGATGTGTGTTCCAAGGCAAATGACCTTCACAAAGGACAAAACATGGGCTCATTCTGTTCAGAACAACCCAGAGTGTTACGCCATGTCATCTTGTAACTGTACAGTACATCACAAATAGTGATCATAAACGTTGACACTGTATTTGACATGAGTTTTATAATATGGAAATGTAAAGTGCACGTTTGGCTTGCTCGTATAACATCAAACCGGTATTTATTATAATTCTCAATGTCTCGTCTTTCAAGATGCATTGAGTCTTCTTCATTTACCACATGGCCCTCACTCAGACAAAACAATAGCAAAAGTTGCCCAATTAGTGGGAGGGATTGGGGCAACTTCTTGCTGTGCACGGTGCTCAAGTTCATAATGGCTGTCAGTCAAAACCCATTCAGAGCTGTGAAGCGGAGACCCTGAGCTCTGACGTCATTTATAGCATGTTACTGAACAGCCACTGCGTTCTAAATTAAGGCACTTATCAGAGCCCAAAGCTGCCATTTTCAACCAGTATGCGGATATGAGTGTAATGGGTTAAAAGAGAGAAAAAAGGGAATCTTAACTAACTTTGCTTAGGGTGTTCCCAAGGAATCAGATATGCCCTACAGAATCAGTCATATAAAATCAAGTATGATCAAGTTTGTTCCAATGCCAATTAAACATTGTGGTTTATGGATAAGGTATACTGCAGCACAATTACTTTGTTTGAGAAGAACATCATATGTCTGGATATGACTTATTTTTACGGGTGAGTGTATATTTGTTTATGCATTGTCTGTGAGTATTCGTGTGTGTTTGCAAGCGTCTGAGGGTGTGGGCGAGTGTGTGTCCGGTGGTCTTTTTTTGAGTGTGTGTGCATTCCCCGGGCCAGTGTTTACGAGCCATTAGGAGTGGGAGTGTGTTCCTGTGTTTACCCTGCATGTTCAGAGATAGTGACAGACCTCTGTAAACAGTTTACAGTAAACAGCCTTTTCCCAACAGTAATAATGGCCAGATGAGGCTGAACTTTGTCCCTGAACACAGCAGACCACATCAGTACGGCAGGAACTCTCAAATGGCACCCCATTCCCATTATAGTGCACTACTTTTGACCAGAACCCTATGGAGCCTTGTCAAAAGTAGTGCACTATATAGGTTGCCATTTGGGAGGCAGTCAAGGCCACTGGCCAATCAAAGCACGGCACGCCACTTCTTTATATTATCTGCTGCGGAGGGACGGGGCATCTGTCTGAATCTCTCCAGACTAGCACGGCACTGTGTGTGTGTGTAGACTAGCAGGGCACCGTGTGTGTGTGTAGACTAGCAGGGCACCGTGTGTGTGTGTGTAGACTAGCAGGGCACCGTGTGTGTGTGTAGACTAGCACGGCACCGTGGTGTGTGTGTAGACTAGCACGGCACCGTGTGTGTAGACTAGCAGGGCACCGTGTGTGTGTGTAGACTAGCAGGGCACCGTGTGTGTGTGTAGACTAGCAGGGCACCGTGTGTGTGTGTAGACTAGCAGGGCACCGTGTGTGTGTGTAGACTAGCAGGGCACTGTGTGTGTGTGTAGACTAGCAGGGCACCGTGTGTGTGTGTAGACTAGCACGGCACCGTGTGTGTGTGTAGACTAGCAGGGCACCGTGTGTGTGTGTGTAGACTAGCACGGCACCGTGTGTGTGTGTAGACTAGCAGGGCACCGTGTGTGTGTGTGTAGACTAGCACGGCACCGTGTGTGTGTGTGTAGACTAGCACGGCACCGTGTGTGTGTGTGTAGACTAGCAGGGCACCGTGTGTGTGTGTAGACTAGCAGGGCACCGTGTGTGTGTGTAGACTAGCAGGGCACCGTGTGTGTGTGTAGACTAGCAGGGCACCGTGTGTGTGTGTAGACTAGCAGGGCACCGTGTGTGTGTGTGTAGACTAGCACGGCACCGTGTGTGTGTGTAGACTAGCAGGGCACCGTGTGTGTGTGTAGACTAGCACGGCACCGTGTGTGTGTGTGTAGACTAGCACGGCACCGTGTGTGTGTGTAGACTAGCAGGGCACCGTGTGTGTGTGTAGACTAGCACGGCACCGTGTGTGTGTGTAGACTAGCAGGGCACCGTGTGTGTGTGTAGACTAGCACGGCACCGTGTGTGTGTGTAGACTAGCACGGCACTGTGTGTGTGTGTGTAGACTAGCAGGGCACCGTGTGTGTGTGTAGACTAGCACGGCACCGTGTGTGTGTGTAGACTAGCAGGGCACCGTGTGTGTGTGTAGACTAGCACGGCACCGTGTGTGTGTGTAGACTAGCAGGGCACCGTGTGTGTGTGTAGACTAGCAGGGCACCGTGTGTGTGTGTGTAGACTAGCACGGCACCGTGTGTGTGTGTAGACTAGCACGGCACCGTGTGTGTGTGTAGACTAGCAGGGCACCGTGTGTGGGGGTAGACTAGCAGGGCACCGTGTGTGTGTGTAGACTATCAGGGCAGTGGACTATCTGCATTAGCCCAGGGATATGAGGAGAGAAGTTACTTAGACGGAGAGAAACAAAGAAACAACATAACGCAAAGTTAACTTTTTACTGAGGTGGTCATTGGGAGACTGGAGACCAGTGATGTCCTCTTAAGGAAGAGACCTTGGTCTGAGTGGATGGACTTTGGGTGAGCAGCGTAATGGCGGTCGGGGGTCCTGTTATGTTGGCTCAAACACAGTTTAGCCAGTAGACAAACAGCATGGTTAAAGGGTTAGCTGGTAGCTTGACAAACAACACGGTTCTCCGGTAGCTAGCCTAACAGCAGGACATGGGGTCAGTTTAACAGGACCAGCGGGTCTTGGCTATGCTAACTCTAGTCCTGTTCTGTTTGTTCGAACACATTTAGCCAGTAGTCAAACAGCATGGGCCGGAGGTTACACAGATATCCAATAGCTAGTGGCTAGCCTAACAGCATGGATAGGGTTTAGCCAGTACCTAACATAACAACACGGGCATGGGTTCAATTACATTAAAAAAACTAGCCAACCAGCATGGGCAGGGGGGTAGTTCAACATTTTAACATGACCATCGGGCCTTGGCCTTAATTGGGCCTTCACTGGCACTGGGAGGCTGGCATCGCTGGTGTACTTTACCCCCCTGTGAAGCACTTAAACACTGGCACCCTGCTAGCCTCCTGCTGGGTGAATGGATGGTGGCTGATAGGATACAGATAGGTAGTGTTACAGGTCTCAATGGAACAAGCCTGTACTGGATCTTGGGTAAAAAATAATGCATGTAGCGCTTTTTCTTATTTCTTAATGTTCAGTCCCTCGATAGAGTAGTGTAGTTAAGCCATGCAGGCAGTCTGTTCTAGATGGTTATGGTGTGATGTTGATAGTAGGTCAGAAACATAACTTCTTTAACAAAAAACCTGATAAAACTAGGCGAATAGTTTCCACACGCACTAACAATATGATATAAAAGATTGCAACACAAATGACATTTGATATATAGTATAGGCAGTGTTTTCCACAAGTACATAGAGTAGCTAGCCAAATAAAACAAGTAGCCAGCCAGGCATCCCCGTGGGGGGGTTGAAAAATATTTCCGAAGGAAGTCTATTCTGGTGACCTCTGGTACATTCTAATGCGTTGATTCCATCTGAAATACACTGCGAAATGATTGAATACTTTGCCTCCCAGATTGGAGAAATTAGTTGTGGTATTGTGTAGAAAGACATAACATTGGATGAAGTCAGTGTATTGTTAGTTGTTATGGATATTGTCTAGGTCTATTTGATCAGGACTATTTTATAATACACCTTTCATACTAAGACGTTTTCTCGACAACTTTAGCATCCCGCCAACTTTTTACACCTTTTGTTTATATCTGAAAAGGTGTTGCCGGTATCAAAGCCTAAACTTTTATTTCTGCAAACCAACCGAGTCATGATTGCAGTAAAGTTGTGCCTACAGCTTAGTATGAAACGCAGCCGTAATGCTGAGGCAGCATTGGCATGCACTACGTTCTTAAGTTGTTGATGGTCCCATCTCTTCGCATTGTCCTTCACACTGTTTTCTTAAGCACAACTAGATGGATCCATAAAGAATTACTGTGGGAATAAATATCACTGAATGACGAAAATATTGGAATAAAGTAGGCTAATGCAATTGAAGGCATCAAATTGTTGCTTAACGCTTATTGAAACTCCCAAAGTCATCCAATAGTAATAATACATTTGAAGCAGTAGCCTACCAGTGTGTGGTCAACTATTTCAGCAACATTTCGCACTGTTTTGAGACAAGCTTGGGGACTCCATTTGGGTATTGGTTAGGGTACAATTAGGCTGCGGAAATGTTAGCTAAGTTGAGGTGAGTGCTGCTCATGATCATCTTACTGGCTCATTTATTAGCACATTGTCCCGCATGCTATGTGGCTTAACAAGTAGATTATGTTGCTCTTCACTCAGTCGTTTAGTAGCCTGGGCCTATTCTCAAACAAAAGCCTGTAACTTGTCAATCAATGTGATTTTGTGTCACTGAATCTCTGTCTGTATATTTGGTTAATTCTCCAGGCTGGGCAAATAAATGGAGGTGGTATAGGTCATCTATTCGTTTGCTCATCGATCACTGACCAGAAACATTTAGCATGCTATAGTGTAGCCTAAATCAAGTGTAAGCCTGTTATTTTGCTCAATCGCATATAGGCAACTCCAAAAGCCCTCGGAGGTCGTGAAATATGAACACGTTTTTGAAAATATAGATCGCTATTACGATGGTATCATGATGAAGATACTCTCAATGTAAGACCCTATTCACGAGCATCATGCTATCTCCCACTCCTCCATGGAAAGAAATTAAACCGCAACCAGAGATCTGTTGCTCATGCTCATGTCTCCGCCCTAACGTTGTCCCAAAGGCGGGAAGGCAGGTGACAAGCTTAGGTACAAAATATACCCATAGAAACGCATTGGGCTCATTTTGGACAGACACACCTCTTCCTCTCTGCTGTGTTTCCCGGTCATAAGCCGGCGCTAATGGAAAACCCTGTAAAAGCCCTACTTATATAAAAATAGATTGTCTCCAAACGTGCTAGCTAATGCTCGCATTACGACTCTGTTGAGAACACACAGAAACACTAAGAATCAAAGCCGGCGAATGGCTGGATAGAGAGGAACAGCGGATGAGGGGAGAGAGAGAGAGATAGTGATAAATCGACCTGGGAGGTTAGCGACCCCACTCCCATGGAGTAATCGTTCACACATTCAACTCTTAACCCGTAGGCCTTAATGCTGCTCCGCTAGTGCCATTAAAGAGAGAAGAGGGTGATTTGTGCAAATGGTTTAGCGTGTGACACGTTCCATATGCAGTGCTGTGTGTGCTGAAGGCCTAGTGCCACAATGCTCACTAGCTGCTGTTAGGCTCTTAAAGCCCATGTCTTCTCAGTGCTTTTCTCATTAGAGCTCTAACAGACAATGGGCTGGCAGGCGGCTAGCTGCTCCAACTGTACACACGTATTATAGTAATCTGTTCTGCCCATCTGTGGAAGGTCAGGAGGGCCCACTCTCTCAGTTTCTCTTGCTCTCTCCATCTCTGCCTGCATTAGAGGAGAATACCCATCAGTGGGATTCACACCAGGTCATTTCATTTCATCGTTTCATTTCAAACACGTGTTGCAAATTCTCTGTCAGTGCTTTTCAGCTTTGAGCATACTTTGCTTGCTATACAATCCAAGATTGAAACAACCAAAACACTCAAATGTTAAAAAGGTCTCCAAGGCCTCAAATGACAGTGCTCGCTTCTCTAGCTGTGTTCAAATACCCATACTAACATACTACATACCTAATGAGTATATACTACACACTATTAGTTAATTCTAGTATACTGTAAACCAGGGGTGGGAACTCCAGTCCTCCAGGGCCTGATTGGTGTCACACTGTCTCCATCCTTAAACACAGCTGATTAATCAAATGTCATTCTAAACTGAAGATCATGATTATGTGATTATTGGAGTCAGGTGTGTTAGCTGGGGCAAAATTGTGACGCCAATCAGGCCCTCAAGGACTGGAAATGCCCACCCCAGTTGTAAATGAACGGTATCGTTTCAGTTGAGCGTACTAGAGCTAGCTTCGCCTGTCTCCCGGAAGTTGATGCTGATGCTATGCACAGTGCGCTCTGGATTTACCACGCCCAGAGCATCAGATTGTCCTTTCATAAATTTGGAGCGTTCATTGCGCACACTGGACGCTCTGGCCGAGGAGTAGTGTTGGTCCGAGCGTTCAACGGCAGTGAAGCACCCAAGCAAACAGGCTAACGTTGGCTAGCTACTTCCAGACACAAATGACACAGAACACCTCACCCGGACCATTTTACTCACCCTAGCAGAGTTGATTAGGCTGTTTACATGTTATCCAGAGCGTTGGTGACTGTTACTGTGCTGCTGGCAACTATTTAATTACGCTTATTTTTTTGCCGACACGGCCATATTCAACGGGTGTTGGGCATTCATTAATTAATCAGTTATTCAGCGCGAGAGTGCTCTGAAATCGTAGTAGATTGCCAGAATGAACAATGTCCATTGAAACGCACAACGACTATACCCCTTAGCTAAGAATGATGTGAATAATCAAGTCAATAAACGTTGGGTAGGTAGTTAGATAGCAGAAAGATAATAGTACTGCCTGGCAAGTCCAATGTATTAGTAGCTAACTAATGTTAGGTAACATAACGTGTAACATAACTTACTTGAAAAGTCATTAGTTTATTACATTGCTCAACATTTTCTTAACCTTTGTCATAATTAGTTAAAGCAATGAATTTGTATCCGCTTTCGTCGGACTTCGGTTGCATTTTTTCCGCCATTTTCTTCAAATCTGAAAATGTTGACAAGCCACGCCCATTTTTGGAAGAATTGCATTATGGGCCCTAAAAGCACGGAAATAGTGTCCACTGATTGTATAGTTCGTATTTTGGCTAAATACGAACTATACGAACTATTACTAAGTAAGACATCCGGGAATTTTTGGCATAGTAACTATATCCATACTATGACCAATAAGCATACTCTATACACTCAATTCACATCACAAATAGTAGGGTTAGTGCGGTTAGTATGAGTATTCGAACACAGCTTCTGTCTCTGTCTCTCAGACTTCCACCAAATATGTCCGACAGCAAACCAGGGGTCATGTGGGGGCCACTTCCTCCACCATTCTCACTGTACTAAAGACCTGGGTTCAAATAGTATTTAATTGAGCTTTCTTTGTGCAATGGTCCCAAAACTCCAAACCCTGCCCATCTGGCTCTATAGCAATGCTCACTCAAACACACAAAAAACAAATACTATCTGAACCCATGTCTGTTGTAAACAGGGGGGAGAGAGCCCACACCCTGTAGTGACTTTGAGGAGTCCCAGAGTCTTGGCTCCAGCTCTGTCTGTCTGCTCCCTAACCCTGGAACCCTGCCCTCGTCTGGTGGAGGTTATCGGGGCAGGATGCTGTGCATCACAGGGGTACATCTCCTCTCATCCCCTCCCTCCAAACACAGAGCCGATATATCGGGCTGATACTGGCCTTTTCTAGTCTATCAGCTCTTCTCTATGCCGATAGTCCCTCAACATAGCAAAACTGCTGCTATGCCAGCCGCCACTGACTGGCTGAACCACGAGCACTGCACAATGCCGAGGAATGTCTAGCTGGGAAAATCAGAAGCAGCAGCAAGCTAGCTCATTCTCCAACAGAAAGGTGCCGTATCAGAAATTGATCAATTGGATTGGAGGGACACCATATGCGACTGACGTGTTTTCCTTTTGCTCCCGCGGTATTCTTAAAGTTTATGTGAATTTTGCAGCAGAACCGTATTTATTTTCAAATATTAGTTTGGTGATCCCTTTCCGTAAAAACCAAGACTACTTTGCTTTTGTATGTCAGCATGTCGACGAAAAATAAGGCCAAAAACATGACTTCGAGAAAACCCGGCCTACAAGACCCACTCTCATCACCGCCCTCTCCTGAGTCTGAGGGCCCGGGGACTCACACTTTACCCGGGGGTGCAGCTTGGCCTGGCGGCGCTGAAATGAACATTCTCGAGGCCATCAAACTACTACGCTCTGAGATAGTTGAAATGAAAACGGAGGTGCTTGCTACGATTGAGGCCCGAATACAGGAGGTTTCTGATACTTTAAAAGCAGATCTAACCATCCTGCGGAACCAGACGGTGCCAGCAATCACATCACTCAAAACAACAACGGCGTCGCACACTACAACGATTGCTGCACTGGAAACCTCCGCTACCAATGTCTCCGACTTAACTACCTCCCTGGAGGCTGACGTGGAACGCCTGGCTGCTGATTTGAAAAAGGTGAAGGAGATCTGTGTGAGTTTAGAGGGATTCTCTCGCCGCAATAACCTGAGACTTGTATCGGTCCCAGAGTCAGCGGAAATGCCTCACGCCACGGATTTCGTTTCTGGGCTGCTGAAGGATGTTCTTGCCTTAGATGAAAAGCCCCTGAATGATCGTGCCCACCGGTCGCTGCGCCCAAAGCCCCGGGATGGTGAGAGGCCCCGTGACATAATTCTTCGAGTGCACTTTTCCCATGAGAAGATAGAGATTCTCCGACGAGCCCGCAATACCACTCTGAGCTTTCAAGGACAGAGCTTCTCCATCTACCAGGACTGTTCCCCCATGGTTTCCAAGCAGTGCGCAACTTTCGGGCAGGCCAAACGACTACTACGGGACCATCCAGGTGTGAAGTATGGACTGCGATTCCCGGCCCGTTTATGGCCATCTCATGATGGTAGAGACTACACATTTGAGTCTCCGGATGAGGCTATGGCTCACATTCAACGTCACATCAAGAAGTCTTGAACTCGCTCATAGTTCAGCAACTGTTGCTTGCGAACTGTGGATAGTAAGTAGTACAATTATGTTTAGTTATAACATACTAACTAGTCTTGTATAGTTGGGGAGTTGGCGAACCCATTCAGGCTTATTTGGTGTGATCTAATGTTTTGATCATCTAGTGTGCTTGCCTTACAAGCATTCAGTCATTTTAATTTCATTGTATTAAGGTTTTACTTAACTCCTGTGTTTCTAGGCTGTCTCGCTCACCTATTCAGTTTGTTTACATAGTGTCTCAGTGACTCAAAATATTTTTGGTTATTTGTTTACTGCATCCGTTTGCACCGACCCAGTAAACAGTACATTTTTCCCGAGGCTACACGTTTTTGGGGGTCTTCACTTCAATTTAAAAAGTTTTGAGCGTCATTTATGCCCAGCAAACGTTCAACGTTGCGCACACGTAGTTTTTTGGTCTTGGTTGTAAGTTGTCTCAGCGTCAAACTAGACAATTATTATTAATTTTTTTTTTTGATTGTCTTACTACGATTTCCTTACCTCAAATTAGGTTTTTGGTTGATAGCCTTTATACATTTGATTTATTTTCTCTCTCAATGCCTGTTATAAGACTGGGAATATAATTATATACATCTACAATTTGTGCTTTTTTAATTTCGTTTGCACAAGGGATTCACTTTTATTTTTTATTTTTCTCTCTTTCTGCTGTTTGATTCACTAACACAAAACGCGACTTTAAAGAGCGGGACTGTGGGTTTAGGTTTAAGACCACACTCTCACAGACATAATGTGCGAAGAGAACATGTTCTATTTAGGCTTGTACCTCGTTTGGGGAGGTACTGTCTGGGATGGGTGGAGGGGGTGGGGGGGAGGAAGGTTGAAATGTTCAGTTCTAATGTTGTCATTCTGTCTTTAGTTTTTTTCCTGGACTTTTTCCAAACATCTTGCACCGTACATTATTACTCTGAGACAAGTTATTCTGGGGTTGTTGGGCGCTCATTGCTTTTCCACTCTGTGCTCTAATGACAGGGTTGTATAACGGGAATGCCCAGGGTGGCAAAAAAATATGATCAAGTACATTTCGTGGAACATCAAAGGGGTTAACAATCCTGTGAAGCGCAAGAGGGTGTTGACACACTTAAAGGGTTTGAATGCAAATGTTGCATTTCTACAAGAGACTCACTTGAGGACTGGTGAGCATTTTAGGATGCGTAAGGACTGGGTTGGTCAAGTGTTCCACTCTAACTTTCATAGTAAATCAAGAGGTGCTGCCATTTTGGTTGATAAATCTACTCCCTTTGTAGCTTCTGAGGTTATTGCTGATCCTAAGGAACGATACGTCATAGTAACCGGTAAACTGTTTTCTACCCCTCTTGTTTTGGCTAGTGTTTATGCTCCCAATTGGGATGACACAAGTTTAATTTCTTCCTTTTTATCTGCTATACCCAATTTAGATTCTCATTTGTTGATTTTAGGGGGGGATTTCAACTGTAAAATGTCCCCAGTTCTTGACAAGCCCTCACGAAGAACTACAGGCCCATCTAAATGTGCCCTACTTATTCAATCTTTTCTTCAGAAATATGCTATGTTTGAGGCCTGGCGTTTCCTACATCCTACGGATAGACAGTATTCCTTTTATTCTCATGTTCATCAAACATACTCCCAGATTGATTACTTCTTTTTGGACAAAAAACTTCTGCCTAACCTTCGGCGGTGTACTTACGAGAGTATTGTTATTTCTGACCATTCACCATTAGTGCTTGAACTAGAGTTTCCCCAGCGACCTCCTATGTGTTATCAATGGCGTCTTAACCCCATTTTACTCTCAGATAAGGAGTTTGTCAATTTCATTTCTTCTGAAATCACCTTATTCCTAGAAACTAATTCAACACCAGGTATGTCCTGCTCTACCATATGGGAGTCTCTCAAAGCATACCTACGTGGCCAAATTATTTCTTATACAGCCAACCAAAACAAAGTTCGCTCTCAGCGACTTCGGGACCTGAGCGAATCCATAGCCACATTGGATGAGAAGTATGCTACGGATCCTTCCTCTGATCTGCATAAAGAGCGCCAACTACTCCGATCTGAATTTGATGAGCTTTCTACCAGGCAAGCTGAACAGTTACTCTTGCGAGCTCAGTCAAGAGTGTATGAACAAGGCGACAAGGCCAGTAAACTCCTTGCACATCAGATCCGTAAATCTGAGGCCTCACGTTTAATCCCACAAATAAGGACCCCGTCTGGTGCCACCACAGTTATACATAAAGAGATCAATGATCAATTCAAACAATTTTACTCTGCGCTATACACGTCTGAATCCCCTCAAGACCCTTTGCTGATTGATTCCTTCTTTAATGGCCTGAATATGCCATCAATTGATACAGACTCCCATGACTGTCTAAAAGAAGAATTTACACCTGAGAAGATTGCAACAGCAGTGTACGCAATGAAAAGTTGTAAATTACCGTGTCCGGACGGTTTTATTTTTACCCCATGGCTTCGGTACAGACTAACAACTTGTCCTCTGACTATTTTCCCTTGAACCGCGGATCCAGACAGTGTTGTCTACTCTCCCCCTTGTTGTTTGCTTTGGCAATCGAGCCTCTCGCCATTGCACTACGCTATTAATGATGCCATTCAAGGAATAATCAGGACGGGTTTAGAGCAGAAAGTCTCGCTATATGCTGACGACCTCCTTTTGTTTATCTCTAATCCTGATACCTCATTGCCACGTGCCTTATCTGTTCTTAAAAAGTTTGGATCAATCTCAAGGTACAAGCTGAATCTAGGCAAGAGATTCCTGTAAAAAAAAAAATCCTGTAAATAAGGCTGCTTTAAAGTGCTCTTTTACAACTTTTCAGTTTAGGATTGTCCAGGATCAATTCACCTACTTGGGAGTTAAAGTGACAAAGAAATATTCAAATTTGTTTCAGGAAAACTTTGTTGCTCTAGTAGAGAGTTTGAAACAATCTTTTACTTTTTGGAATTCACTACCTCTTATCGGAAGGATTAATGTCATTAAAATGAATGTGTTGCCCACATTTTTATATTTATTTCAATATTTACCCATTTTTTTTTACCCAATTCACTGGATCAAACATTCATGCATTTTATTTGGGATGGCAAGGTACCACGGATTGGTAGAAAACATTTACAGAAGCCTAAGTCATTGGGGGGTTTAGCTCTACCAAATTTTCAGACATACTATTGGGCTGCAAATTTCAGAGCCCTTCTGTACTGGCTGCAGACTGATCCTACTGGCCTGAATCGTGAATCGAGTCTGAATCGTGTAAACCTGCTGCACTTTCTTCTGTGTTGTGCTCGTCTCTCCCAGTGTCCCTTGGCAAAAGGTGTGTCAACCCAATTGTAAAGCAGTCTCTTAAAATTTGGAATCAGTTCCATTTAGCCTTTAGCCTCCGAGGCTTTTCTTTATAAGGCCCAATTAATCAGAACATTTTATTTCCTCCATCTTTGAATGATGGGGCTTTTGCCATCTGGCACTCACTAGGCCTCTCCTCACTAGCCCAATTATTCTTTGATGATACATTTGCCTCTTTTGCTCAGCTACAGGAACAGTTCAACCTCCCCCAATCCCACTTTTTCCCGCCATCTCCAGACTAGGAACTTTGTCAGAGCTAACACACCTGCATTTCCCCATAGGCCTGCAAATACAGCTATAGAGAGCATCTTTGAGCTGAAGAAGCTTCCTAGGGACGCAATTTCAGATGTATATGCAATCATTCATGACTTACAGAACCCCTCTTTGGTGCCTTTAAAGACTCGATGGGAAAAGGATTTGGGGGAGGAACTTGGTGAAGACACCTGGGAATCTGTGCTGCGCAGGGTGCATTCGTCCTCTTTTAGCACTAGACACAGCCTCATTCAATTCAAGGTGGTTCACCGTATCCACTGGTCCGGGGGCCAAACTTGGAAGAATATTCTCTGATTTTGATCCTACCTGTGTCAGATGTAAAATGGAACCAGCCACACACTGTTGCATGTGTTTTGGGGCTGTCATATACTGTCAGGTTTCTGGGAATTAATATTTAAATGTTTCTCTGATATATATGACACTGTTATAGATCCATCTCCCCTTACAGCCCCTTTTGGAGTACTGCCCATAGGTACCCCCCATCAAGAATCCAGTTGGACACTGTTGCTTATACAACTCTTTTAGCTAGATGGCTAATACTACAGAACTGGAAGATGGCAGCTCCCCCATCTTATAAATATTGGGTGAGAGATGTGTTGTGCTCTCTGAAACTAGAAAAAATTCAATTCAATTCACGTGGGAACTCCAAACTGTTAATGAGGCTTGGGCTCCATTCCGGTTTTACTTTAAACAGTCCATCCTCTGATGGCATTCATATTAAAACAAAAATAAGTCTGTATTTGACCCCCCTGTGACTTAAGGGTTGGATGAGCATTTCTTTGTGTTATTTCTGGGGTGGGGGCATTAAAGTAGATGTGCTTATTGATTGTGACCTACAGATGCCTTGTTCATCTTGCCCGGTCAGAGACTAAAATGTGAGCTTGTTTTTTATTTAACATTTTTGTTCACGCCTACATAAAATGATTATTTCATTTTTTTATTTTAAAGCATTGTAAACTTTTTATCTTTAGTCCAGTGGAGGGCCTGTCTGTAGCCATGTCTGTGAGTGGTTGCATTTCTCCACCCCTATCCCTTGACTGTTTACAGGAACAATGGTGAGGTGTTTGCGCTGTCCCTGTACTATAGATTGCCCTTTAACCTTTGTAGCCTTCTGGCTGGTGCGTTTAACTTGTCTAAAGTATGGTATCTTTAAAGCTTTTTAAAAATATATTTTTTAATGTATTATTTGTATTTTTTTCTAGTTGAGTATATTATTTATATTGCTTTGTGTTGTCTTGTGTGTATAAAACTTAATAAAGAGTTTTCAAAATATATATATATATATATAAATTGACAGTGACCAAAATCGAACTCCTGTTGCAAATATTTAGTTAATTCACTAATAATAAGGCTTGTGTCAACGTGCCCGGACATGCATGCAATTAGCAAGCTAGCTGGCTCGTTGCCCAAAATGTGACCTGTTAGCAAAGATTACGATAACTAATCCTTTAATCTGTGGTGTTCGCTAGCTATCTATATTAGCTACTATTCTAGCTAGCTGGCTAGATAAACATAGTGCAGAGATATCAGATAGGAGGAGCTAATCGTCAACGTAGCTAGCTAACAGTAGCTGGTTATAATTTTGAACATGCACCATTTTGGGCAACGAGCCATCTTCCTTACAGTGTAAAGTTAGCGATTTACTGGTGTGCCAATCTGACCAGCCACGATCATATCCATAAATTGACAGTTGATAGTCGGATTAGATGGTTGTCGCAATAGGGAAAGGAGGAAGTGTTTTAAAATGCCTAAATAAATGTTGCCAATAGGTTTAGCTACCTAAGAATCTTCCTGCATGTTTACGGACCAAGAAAGCTGTAGATCAGCGTGTGTGTGTGCGTTCTCAATCAAACAGAACGTGCATAGTGTCTTAATCTCTTTTCCTACCCTCACTCTCTTTGTTAGATATTACATGCATTAATAGCTTGGTAGCAAATTTTGTTGCCATTGACCTAGTTATCATAGGAGCAGAAGGCAAATAGGCCGTTTGTCATCTGTAGCAACATAGACTCAGCCAAAACAAGCTCAATAACTCACTGCATGCACACATTCCTATTGAGTATGTATTCACCTGTATTGTGAGTATGCCTACACCATCTTCATTTGCCCAGTTAATCAAGAGATTTACCATTCAAATAAAAGTATTATCATTATGTTGTTAAGTATTAAGATTGGTATAAACAAAGTCAAATCTATTGTTTGATTTTAAAATTGATGCATTAATGCATACATGTCTGGGAAATTTTGTCATCCGAATTTTCAAATGTAACGATACTGAATATCAGCCATCCACCTACTTAACGTGCAAAAATCGGTATCGGCCCTAAAAAATCCATATCGGTCGTTCTCTGTTAGGAATGACTGGTCAGGTCCCTTAGGAGAGCATAAAGTAGGTTGGCATAGGACGGGTACTCTGTGTGGAACAAAGACAGTGGTGGCTTCCTCCAGGAGCACTCTGCGGGGCAGAACAAAGACAGTGGTGGCTTCCTCCAGGAGAACTCTGCGGGGCAGAACAAAGACAGTGGTGGCTTCCTCCAGGAGCACTCTGCAGGGCAGAACAAAGACAGTGGTGGCTTCCTCCAGGAGCACTCTGCGGGGCAGAACAAAGACAGTGGTGGCTTCCTCCAGGAGCACTCTGCAGGGCAGAACAAAGACAGTGGTGGCTTCCTCCAGGAGCACTCTGCAGGGCAGAACAAAGACAGTGGTGGCTTCCTCCAGGAGCACTCTGCAGGGCAGAACAAAGACAGTGGTGGCTTCCTCCAGGAGCACTCTGCGGGGCAGAACAAAGACAGTGGTGGCTTCCTCCAGGATCACTCTGCGGGGCAGAACAAAGACAGTGGTGGCTTCCTCCAGGATCACTCTGCGGGGCAGAACAAAGACAGTGGTGGCTTCCTCCAGGAGAACTCTGCGGGGCAGAACAAAGACAGTGGTGGCTTCCTCCAGGATCACTCTGCGGGGCAGAACAAAGACAGTGGTGGCTTCCTCCAGGATCACTCTGCGGGGCAGAACAAAGACAGTGGTGGCTTCCTCCAGGATCACTCTGCGGGGCAGAACAAAGACAGTGGTGGCTTCCTCCAGGAGCACTCTGCGGGGCAGAACAAAGACAGTGGTGGCTTCCTCCAGGAGCACTCTGCGGGGCAGAACAAAGACAGTGGTGGCTTCCTCCAGGAGCACTCTGCGGGGCAGAACAAAGACAGTGGTGGCTTCCTCCAGGAGCACTCTGCGGGGCAGAACAAAGACAGTGGTGGCTTCCTCCAGGATCACTCTGCGGGGCAGAACAAAGACAGTGGTGGCTTCCTCCAGGATCACTCTGCGGGGCAATGGTGTGTGTGTGATGCACTGGAGTGCGTTGCAGACAGACAGGCCATGAGAGAATGTAGGTTAACCAGCTGGTGTGTTGCTCTGCCACTCTGCCAACGGGTATCTGCTCACACAGGTGTAAATACAGCTGCCGGATTTCCCGTTCGCACGCACACACAGCCGGCTATGCAGACAAACAGATGGTGCCTGGATACTCCTGCACAAGTCTGTGTGAACGCAGTTGATATCACCCCTCACTTCAAGGGCCCAACCTGCCGCCTGTGTGTGTGTGTGTGTGTGTGTGTGTGTGTGTGTGTGTGTGTGTGTGTGTGTGTGTGTGTGTGTGTGTGTGTGTGTGTGTGTGTGTGTGTGTGTGTGTGTGTGTGTGTGTGTGTGTGTGTGTGTGTACATTCAGGGGGTCTGGTGCAGGGCAGGAGAGGGATGCACAGCTGCCTGTCTAGCTTCATTAGCTCGCCCCTGACGTCCTCTCTCTGTTGCGGACGGACAGACAGATGGGAGTTAAGGATGGACGGACAGCTATGTTTAATGTACAGGTTTGACTTGAGTAGGACAGGAGCATTATTGTTTTAGTGACTTTGCTGTTGTTTTTACTTGAATTGATAGAGTAGAGAGGAGACCTGGTGAAAAGGTTGTACATGTCTATTTGAGAGTGAAAGGATAATGGCACACTGACTGACAGACTGACAGAGAGACAGACAGAAAGGGTAAAGCAGCCGATCAGTTTTAATTCAAAACATTTCAACTAGCCAGTTTAGGAGTTATCCTCCAGAAGGATGACCTGCCAGTTATACTCTCAAATCTCTCCTTTCTACCTACTGTGTTTTGCTAAGTAGGGCATTATGCAAAAAAATTGGTTTTCCTTTCACCATAAAACAAATCCCTTGTAATAATCGTGCAGATGAATCAAACTAATGATGGCGTGTTTCTAACCACCAGTCTCAGATGTCTAGTGTCTTTATACAGAACTGAAGTGATCTAATATCATTGGGAAGAAACCCCAGTAGCCTGCTGCTTCCATCATTACAACATGTCCCATTCAAACATGACAGGAAAATGACATTTAAATGAAAATATTAAAATCCAGCCATAATTGTGATGCCACCTGTATGTAAATGAAGTTCACAAGGTGCAGTCTCTCTCCTCTGACTCACCGCCTCTTAAAACTACAGACTTAGTTATAGCGTGACTGACCAAGGGAGAGGAGCAGGAGAGGACACATTGACACGCACAGATACTGCCTGAGAGAGACACACACTGGGAAATGTTTCAATAGAGACATGTAGCTATACTGTAGTGTAGCTGTACATAGAGACAGACTGGCAACAGACTCCAAACCTAGGCTGGATATATTATCATGTGGAGGTTTCTTGCAAATCAAATGGGTTCATAACAGATACAGATGAACAGCAAACATGGAACATGATCAATGGCGGTGGCCAAAGGAGGACAGACTGAGTCGTAAAGGCTACTTCAGATCAATAGTAGTGAGAAGTTAGATGGACAGAATGTGAATGGAACAGTCTTGGTATACAGTAACAACACATGGCTGGATGCAGGGCAGGAAGACTCACCCGGAGCGCTTGGTCATGGTGCCCAGGGTCATGGGCTGTTTGATCTGTGCCAGGGGCAGCACTATGGTGAGGCTGGGCAGAGGGGACAGACGAGGGTTACCCAAGTTGTTGTTGGTGAAGTTGTTGTACGACTCCTGGCTGGTGAGTTTAGCTGCACAGAGAGAGAGAAAAGATTTTATACAAGTCCTATTTTATAGTCCAAGTCTAATACTCTGAAAGTAACCATGCAAAACTTCAATGTTTGATGAAACATACATCCTGAAGTCCCGTCCCCCCCCCCCCCCCCACACACACACACACACCTGGGGTCCAAGGCCTTGTAGGAGCCGTGGCCCTGATTGGAGGTAACCAGCTAAAGATGCGGCGCCTCAGAGCCACTAGTACCCAGCAGTCAGTTAATCAGACCTAATCAACAGGACTCACACACACCTCTCTCATCTGAGTGGAGCCCAAGATAAACACAATCAGGCCACGTCAAAGGGCACCACATCTAACGGCCTTAAAGAGCTACATGAGAGAGGGAGCATGTTGTTTGAGAATGGCATAAACACACACACACAAAGACTTGATGCTTGCTCACTGCAGGCTTAGTTGACTTCGAGAATGTGTCCCTTGCTCTCTCAAACTGTGCAAATGAATTACATTTAAGAACTAATTGCACATATGAAAGCAGTAATGTAGAATACATTCATTCCTATGAGTGTAACTGTTGCATGTTTATTTGTATTTCACCTTTATTTAACCAGGTAGGCCAGTTGAAAACAAGTTCTCATTTACAACTGCGACCTGGCCATTTAAAGCAAAGCAGTGTGACAAAAACAACAACACAGAGTTACACATGGAATAAACAAATGTACAGTCAATAACACAATAGAAAAATCAATATACAGTGTGTGCAGATGTAGTAAGATTAGGGAGGTAAGGCAATAAATAGGCCATAGTGGCGAAATAATTACAATTTAGCATTAACATTGGAGTGATAGACGTGCAGATGATGTGCAAGTAGAGATACTGGGGTGCAAAACAGCAAAAAAATATCAATATGGGGATGAGGTAGTTGGGTGGGCTATTTACAGATGGGCTGTGTACAGGTGCAGTGATCAGTTAACTGCTCTGACAGCTGATGCTTATAGTGAGGGAGATATAAGACTCCAGCTTCAGTGACTTTTGCAATTCGTTCCAGTGATTAGCAGCAGAGAATTGGAAGACGGCCAAACGAGGTGTTGGCTTTGGGGATCACCAGTGAAATATACCTGCTGGAGTGTGTGCTAGGGGTGGGTGTTGCTATGGTGACCAGTGAGCTGAGATAAGGCGGGGTTTTACATAGCAAAGACTTATAGATGACCTGGAGCCAGTGGGTTTGGCGACGGGTATGTGGCGAAGGCCAGCCAACAAGAGCATACAGGTTGCAGTGGTGGGTAGTATATGGGGCTTTAGTGACAAAATGGATGGCACTGTGATAGACTACATCCAATTTGTTGAGTAGTGTTGGAGGCTATTTTGTAAATGACATCGCCGAAGTCAAGGATCGGTAGGATAGTCAGTTTTACGAGGGTATGTTTGGCAGCATGAGTGAAGGAGGCTTTGTTGCGAAATAGGAAGCCGATTCTAGATTTAATTTTGGATTGGAGATGCTTAATGTGAGTCTGGAAGGAGAGTTTACAGTCTAACCAGACACCTAGGTATTTGTAGCTGTCCACATATTCTAAGTCAGAACCGTGCAGAGTAGTGATGCTAGTCGGAGTAGTGATGCCAGTCTATTAGGTGTACATTAAATGTACGAGACATTTTTACAGTGAAAACCAATGTCTCAGGCAGGTTCTTATGTCCACCACACCATACCTGGTTTCACCAACATCTCAGGCAGGTTCTTATGTCCACCACACCATACCTGGTTTCACCAACGTCACAGGCAGGTTCTTATGTCCACCACACCATACCTGGTTTCACCAATGTCTCAGGCAGGTTCTTTTGTCCACCACACCATACCTAGTTTCACCAACGTCTCAGGCAGGTTCTTTTGTCCACCACACCATACCTGGTTTCACCAACGTCTCAGGCAGGTTCTTTTGTCCACCACACCATACCTGGTTTCACCAACATCTCAGGCAGGTTCTTATGTCCACCACACCATACCTGGTTTCACCAATGTCTCAGGCAGGTTCTTATGTCCACCACACCATACCTGGTTTCACCAACATCTCAGGCAGGTTCATATGTCCACCACACCATACCTGGTTTCACCAATGTCTCAGGCAGGTTTTTATGTCCACCACACCATACCTGGTTTCAGCAATGTCTCAGGCAGGTTCTTATGTCCACCACACCATACCTGGTTTCACCAATGTCTCAGGCAGGTTTTTATGTCTACCACACCATACCTGGTTTCACCAACATCTCAGGCAGGTTCTTATGTCCACCAGACCATACCTGGTTTCACCAATGTCTCAGGCAGGTTTTTATGTCCACCACACCATCCCTGGTTTCACCAACATCTCAGGCAGGTTCTTATGTCCACCACACCATACCTGGTTTCACCAATGTCTCAGGCAGGTTTTTATGTCCACCACACCATACCTGGTTTCACCAATGTCTCAGGCAGGTTTTTATGTCCACCACACCATACCTGGTTTCACCAATGTCTCAGGCAGGTTTTTATGTCCACCACACCATACCTGGTTTCACCAACGTCTCAGGCAGGTTCTTATGTCCACCACACCATACCTGGTTTCACCAATGTCTCAGGCAGGTTTTTATGTCCACCACACCATACCTGGTTTCACCAACGTCTCAGGCAGGTTCTTATGTCCACCACACCATACCTGGTTTCACCAACATCTCAGGCAGGTTCTTATGTCCACCACACCATACCTGGTTTCACCAACGTCTCAGGCAGGTTCTTATGTCCACCACACCATACCTGGTTTCACCAACGTCTCAGGCAGGTTCTTATGTCCACCACACCATACCTGGTTTCACCAACATCTCAGGCAGGTTCTTATGTCCACCACACCATACCTGGTTTCAGCAGCTGAGTTGGAACTATTTGATGAGACACTATTTCATGATCCACAGAATATATTCCTTTGAAGTTGTACAGTGAATATAATATGAAGTGCCACCTTCAGCTGTAGTAAATATGTAGGTCATCTGAGCAGAACGGAAAACACTCTGCGTGATGGTTGACCTGATCATAACTCTCAACATTAGTTCCATATAATTCTTAAATCACAATAACTTGTTCAATATAAATAATACTCATTCACTAAAGACAATAAGGGGAACAGGATTTACCATTTTCTCCATAAGCTCTACGCTCCATCACGACACACTTCAACTTAGAATATACTATTATGTATTTTACAATACAATCTGTGGTCTTACAAAGATTCAAGTTTAAGTGCTACCGCAGAAAAACAGCATAACCTTCAGCACCAAATCTCAATGATCTTTATCTGAATGTTTTCCTTTCTCCATTGTTGCATCTGAAAGGCGACAACCATTGAGTTTAAAAGCATAACGGGGGGGGGGGGGGGGGGGGGGGCATGGACAAAGAGACAAAAGAAAACAAGCTACAAAAACAACACAATGAAGAAGGAGAGGGTTGGGATTATTATTGGAATCAAAGCAGTGATGGGAGAAGGAGGTTTAGATCATTAAAGTGTTTCTCTGTGTTTCATTAG
The DNA here is from genome assembly GCF_016432855.1 of Salvelinus namaycush. NCBI lineage: Eukaryota > Metazoa > Chordata > Actinopteri > Salmoniformes > Salmonidae > Salvelinus > Salvelinus namaycush. The sequence continues at coordinate 20,528,473 of NC_052340.1, read as the reverse complement.
TGGGGCCAAATAATGTCTTTGTGTTAATCCAAAGAGACCATTTAGATGTGGAGGCCCAACAATACAGCAGGGCCTTTGGAGAGCAGGACGTTATACAAACTTTGTTTGCATCCCAAATGGAGCCCAATTCCCTTTATAGTACACTACTTTTAACCAGGCCTCATGGGGCTCTGGTCTAAAGTAGTGCACTATGTAGGGAATAGGGTGCCACTTGGAATGCAGGCCTCCTCCTCGCTTGGCCTCGGAGCCTCTCCGTCTCTCCAACCCGACAGAGAGAAACAGTGGCCCTGGGCTCTCAAGGGCCCTTCACATTTCAAAAGCACTACACCCCCAGCGCAGCCACCTTTTGTGTGGAAGAGCAGGAAAACATAAGAGGAATTTGAACAGGAAGCAGCCTGTAAAGCCATAATGGTGCTACAGCTGGCCTAAATGTAGGAGAGGAGGAAGAAAAAAATCTTAATGAATTTAGCATCCTTCCAACAGGACACTTCAACCTGCCGCTCTCTCTTTCCAAATCTTTTTCTTCTCTCTGTCTCTCTCCCCCCTCTCCCTCTCTCAATCGTTCTCTCTCTCTCTGTGTCTGCGTGCACCACATTAACCCCCTCACCCCTGACAAACCAAAGAGGAACAGGTGTAGTTGACTTTGGTGGAGCTACCGTGGCTGTTAACTGGACCACTACACCCGCCCCCTCACATATCCCCCCTCCGTTATTCAATCCAAGGATCTAAGAGGCCAAACTCTTCAGAGGCCAGTCAGTGAGGAGAGGACAGGGATGAATGGAAAGTGGTGAAAACCATGCATGGGCAGAAGACGATATCCTCAACACATCCTGGATATCTGCTTGTCTGAGGGGGAGAGAGAGGAGAGTGTCTGGCAGAGAGATAGCTAGCCTAGCGAGGGAGCGAGATGGGGCCATGATTTGATTAATGACTGGGGCGTGATGTGCCTGAGCACTGATACATGACAGCCCCATGGAAAGAAGATCCATCAATGCAAATCCACCCGGGCCAGTCCAGCCAAGGCTCCCACCAGAGGTCAGCATGTCACCTGACCCGGCCTGCTCTCTCTATCACTCCCTCCCTAAATCTCCCTTCAGAGTTTACTTAGCTCCCTCTATATCTACCTCTATCCTTCCATCCTCCTCTACATCCCTCTCTCCCTCCCGTTCCGAACCAATTTGCATCCTCATCTAAACAGCGTCTCTCCGTCTCTCGGTTTCCCTCTCAGCCCTGTCACAGATATCTCGCTTTTGCTGCCCGATTTGCATCCGATGCACACAAGAAATGAGCTTGGCCGTTTCCGAGAAGAAAAAAAAGTGTCTAGACTTTGCAGCTGTTGACAAATATTTTCATGTTGAATTTAAATTGTTTGCACGCGGACTTGGCTGTGAAAAAGCAAGTAGAGCAAAGAGGAGCACTCAGAGAGAGAGAGAGAGAGAGAGACAGACAGATGGAGAGAAAGCAGTGGATGCTCAGCTAGGGAATACTTTGATCTACACAGAGTGTATAAACATTAGTAACACCTGACAGGTTAAATAAAGATTGTTAAGGCTTGAGACAATTAAAACATGGATTGTGAATTGGAAAGACAAAAGATGTAAGTGTCTTTGAACAGGGTATGGTAGTAGGTGCCAGGTGCACCAGTTTGAGTGTGTCAAGAACTGCATGGGTTTTTCAAGCTCATCAGTTTCCTGTGTGTATCAAGAATGGTGCACCACCCAAAAGGACATCTAGCCAACTTGACACAACTGTGGGAAGCATTGGAGTCAACATGGGCCAGCATCCCTGTGGAACGTTTGACACCTTGTTAGAATCTGTGACCCGAAAAATTGAGGCTGTTCAGAGGGCAAAAGGGGGTGCAACTAAATTTTTGGAAGGTGTTCCTAATGTTTTGTACACCTAGTGTATACCGTTTTATCCATTCATGCCTTCCTTGCTTGTCCAAGTTTCCCAGGCATGTTATAATAAAGAGGGAAGGTGGGAGGGAGTGAGGGAGGGGTGGGGGCACAGGAGGTAGGGATTAAAGTGAAGGAGAGAAAGGGGGGGATGAGGAGAGAGGAACAATAGCTACTCTGCAGAGCTGAAGTTTTGTTGTCACGTCAAACCAGCCCTGCGATGGCAATTCCCCAAACTATCATTATTAAAATACTAACTCCCAGGGAAGGAAGGAAGGACAGAAGAAAGAGAGAGAGAAAGAAAGGAGGAGTAGAAAGACAAAAAGGGGATCCCAGATGACAAAGTGAAAACAAATTAGAAGAACCCTTATAAAACACAGATGCTGCAAAGAAAATAAACTTCACAAGATTTACTGTTTTCCCAAAGTATCATAAAAATACATTTGTGGAAAAGCCATCAGAGTGAGTCGCAGGTAAAGACGGAGCACCGGAGCAGGGCCAAGGCTTCTCCCGTCACCATCCTCCTTGGTTTCCTCGCTTTTACAGTCTCTACCTGCCTGCTATGTTAAGGCTGCTATATAGGCGAGGGGAGCTCAAGCCAACCGGTGTGAAAATGGCCTTTCCACAAACCATCCATGATGGAAGTTTGTTTTGGGAGACGTAATTTGGAACACTCATGGGACCGTTAATAAAAAATATACAGTGCATTCGGAAAGTATTCAGACCCCTTCACTTTTTCCACATTTTGTTATGTTTGAGCCTTATCCTAAAATGGATTACATACATTTTTTCCCTCATTAATCTACACACAATACCGCATAATGACAAAGCAAAAACAGGGTTATAGACATTTTTGAAAATGTATAACAAATAAAAAAACAAATATCACACAAGTATTCAGACCCTTTACTCAGTAGTTTGTTGAAGCACCTTTGGCAGCGATTACAGCCCCCAGCCTCTTCTTGGGTATGACGCTACAAGCTTGGCACACCTGTATTTGGGGAATTTCTCCCATTGTTCTCTGCAGATCCTCTCAAGCTCTGGCAAGTTGTCTGGGGAGCGTCACTGCACAGCCATTTTCAGGTCTCTACAGAGATGTTCGATCGGGTTCAAGTTCGGGCTCTGGCTGGGGCACTCAAGGACATTCAGAGACTTGTCCCGAAGCCACTCCTGTGTTGTCTTGGCTGTGCGCATAAGGTCATTGTTCTGTTGGAAGGTGAACCTTCGCCCCAGTCTGAGGTCCTGAGCGCTCTGGAGCAGGTTTTCATCAAGGATCTCTGTACTTTGCTCCATTCATCAAGCCTGACTAGTCTCCCACTCCCTGCCACTGAAAAAGATCTCCACAGCTTGCCACCACCAGAGAACGGGAGAAAGCAATACAAGAGAGTGGTGGAGGGGGAGAAAAGGAAATACCAGAGATTGTGGTGGAGGTTGAGATGGGGGGATCAAGAGAGCCATGGTAGAGGGTCTGGATGTGAATGTCTATCTGCAGGGCTGATCAATGGGCATGGGCCCTCCACAGCTATGTGTCTGTGATCAACAGGACCAGGCAGGCAGTAACGGGATTATGTCCATGTAGTTCAGAGGTAACCAGCCAGGAACCTCTCAAACATACATTACCAGTCAAAGTTTGGACACACCTACCATTTCAAGGTTTTTTTCTTTATTTTTTATTCTACATTGTAGAAAAATTGTGAAGACAACAAAACTATGAATTAACACACATGGGATCATGTACTGTAGTAACCAAAAAAGTGTTAAACAAATCAAATGATGACAGCATTGCACACTCTTGGCATTCTCTCAACCAGCTTCACCTGGAATGTTTTTCCAACAGTTTTGAAGGAGTTCCCACATATGCTGAGCACTTGTTGGCTGCTTTTCCTTCACTCTGCGGTCCAACTCATCCCAATTGGGTTGAGGTCGGGGATTGTTGAGGCCAGGTCATCTGATGCAGCACTCCATCACTCTCCTTCTTAGTCAAATAGCCCTTACACACCCTGGAGGTGTGTTTGTGTCATTGTCCTGTTGAAAAACAAATGATAGTCCCACTAAGCGCAAACCAGATGGGATGGGGTAACGCTGCAGAATGCTGTGGTAGCCATGCTGGTTAAGTTTGCCTTGACTTCTAAATAAATCCCAGACAGTGTTACCAGCAAAGCACACCATCACACCTCCTCCATGCTTCACGGTGGGAACCACACATGCGGAGATCATCCGTGCACGTACTCGGCGTCTCACAAAGACACGGCGGTTGGAAGCAAAATTTGGACACATCAGATTTCCACCGGTGTAAAGTCCATTGCTCGTGTTTCTTGGCCCAAGTAAGTATTTTCTTATTGGTGTCCTTTAGTAGTGGTTTCTTTGCAGCAATTTGACCATGAAGGCCTGATTCATGCCGTCTCCTCTGAACAGTTTATGTTGAGATGTGTCTGTTACTTGAACTCTGTGAAGCATTTATTTGGGCTGCAATCTGAGGTGCAGTTAACTCTAATGAACTGATCCTCTGCAGCAGAAGTAACTCTGGGTCTTCCTTTCTTTTGGTGGTCCTCATGAGAGCCAGTTTCTTCATAGCGCTTGATGGTTTTTGCGACTGCACTTGAAGAAAATGTCAGTGTTCTTGAAATTTGCCGTATTGACTGACCTTCATGTCTTAAAGTAATGATGGACTGTCATTTCTCTTTGCTTATTTGAGCTGTTCTTGCCATAATATGGACTTAGTCTTTTACTAAATAGGGCTATCTTCTGTATACCACCCCTACCTTGTCACAACACAACTAATTGGCTCAAATGCATTAATTAAGGAAAGAAATTCCACAAAATAATTTTTGTTAATCTGTTAATTGATATGCAGCCCAGTTGACTATCTCATGAAGGTGGTTGAGAGAATGCCAGGAGTGTGCAAAGCTGTCAAGGAAAAGGGTGGCTATTTTGAAGATTCTCAAAAATAAAATATATTCTGATTTGTTTAACACATTTTTTGGCTACTTACATAATTCCATATTTGTTATTTCATAGTTTTGATGTCTTCACTATTATTCTGCAATGTAGAAAATAGTAAAAATAAAGAAAAACCCTGGAATGAGTAGGTGTCCAAACTTTTGACTGGTACAGTACATACAGCTCAGAAGTCACTTAACTACCAACGGCATCCTGCAGCACTGCTGACAGGGGAACTGAAAAAGCTAGCACTTAATGGTGTGTGCGTGTCGGTGTGTGTGTGATTGTAAACAGAGCGGTGATACACCCCCCAGGACGCCCCTCAGATGGAGTGAAGAACTCTCCCCGGAAAGGAACGGAACAGGGACGGTGAGCCTGGCAGATACTCCCACATGACCCCTTAGCCAGCAGGGGAGGAAACAGTCTGGACCAGACACACAATCCGGACCAGGCACACACAGAGAGAGACAGTGGTAGAGAAAGAGGGACAGACAGAGAGCGAGAGAGAGAGCATGAGAGCCACAATAGGCAGTATATACCGTCAACAATCTTCATATGGTGATATTTGGGAGTAAATGTCCTGGTTGTTCAGGTGACTTTAAAAAAAACTTTAAAGTTTTAAGGTGACTTTAAAAACAACTAACTATTCCCTTCCTAATCAGCCCACAATGTCTTACACACGGCTGGCAAGAACATGCCTCCTTTAATCAAAGTTACCACGGTTCAACCACATGTTTTACAGCTAGCTAATTAATCAACATCTTTAGAGGCCCACAGTTCTCTGTTCAGCTTCCAAACACAGCCCAAAGTAAAGACTGCTATTTTTGTAACTACTTTTAAATGTATTCGATAACTCATTCCAGTCTTTAAAATATCCTCGATTGAAATGGAGCATGGTAACTTTATCATTATCATCCAATAACAATGGTGGTTACATTTAAATAACTGGTAGCAACCTCAAGAACACTTTCATCTAGATTTAGCTGGCACAATTCAGCAGTATCTAAATCAAGAGAATGTTCATTTCAAAATCCCTAACAGAGAATGCAGTTGAGCACATTTTAAAATTGTCCATCTTCTTCCAAACACAAAATCAGTTATATTCCCTCTTAAGATAAAATGTAATTGCATACGCACAATAAAATAAAATAAATACGCCAAGTCAACAAATCTCTTGGGTTTTATTTTGGTAACACAACCAGCTATATCCTTCTCATAACACAAAGACACCCCATATAATGACAGAACTTCCTTTGTAAAGCACTTTTCATTCAAGCTGGAAATACATAAGGGTGATAAAATTGTTGTGGCCTTAGTGGCCTGTGTTCATGTGGAAGTGGCGGTACCGTAGCAAGGCTGCTTGGCTCTCTGTTGGCTCTCTGACAGGCCAGTGACTCAGGTCATGAGAAGTGTCACCTTTTAATTTCCTCACCATGGGGAAAAGAAAAAACAGATGGCGGCACATCTCAGCCGATCCCTGAACCTACACTGCCCTATACAGAGACATCAGATGGCTTTACCAGAGGACGAAAACACACTAAAGCTTGTCTGATTGAGTGAGTTAAAGACAGTAGGCTACAGTACCACAACATCGAGGTTCAACAAACACTTAGCTAATGCAACTCACTCAGGCTACAACAGGGAGAGTGAGAAACACACAGGGAGAGTGAGAAACACACAGGGAGAGTGAGAAACACACAGGGAGAGTGAGAAACACACAGGGAGAGTGAGAAACACACAGAAACACACAGGGAGAGTGAGAAACACACAGGGAGAGTGAGAAACACACAGAAACACACAGGGAGAGTGAGAAACACACAGGGGGAGTGAGAAACACACAGGGAGAGTGAGAAACACACAGAAACACAAAGGGAGAGTGAGAAACACACAGGGGATAAGTAACTATAATGGAGGCCTGTCTTTTTCTATGAAGTAACCCAGAGTAACGAGACAAGGTTACAATTTGTAAAAGTAAAAGCTGTTCTATTGAGAAACACATAGTGGCCTATGTGTGTGGCACTACGGGTTGAAGCCACAGTATTTCTCTCAACCCATGTTGAAGTATGAAACAGTCTATTTACTTTATTACAACATTATCAGCAAAATCCCAAGGATAAGGGTTTTAGTGGTTGGAGATTAAGCTATAGATCAATCTGGCGCAGAGGTCTAAGGCATCGCAGTGCTAGAGGAGTCACTACAGACGCGGGTTCAATCCCGGGCTGTATCACAACCGGCCGTTATTGGAAGTCCCATAGGGCGATTGGGCCAGCGTCGTCCGGGTTTGGCCAGGGTAGGTCGTCATTGTAAATAAGAATTTGTTCTTAACTCGTTTTTTTTTTTTTTTTTATGAATACCCACAACCAACCGCTGCAACAGTTACATATTCCTTCACCTTGTGTATTTTTGGTTCGCAGCAAACTAGAAAATACAGAGCACACATTTTTTGAGTAAACGGCTTGTTCAATTGCTGTGTGGTTTTACTCTGAGATCTCCGTTATTGACTCAAGCCGAGGTAGGTAGCCGGCTGGGCCTCGAACCGCGAGGAGGAAAAACACACAACTACAGTAAAGCGCTGGCCTGGCTGCCACACACACTTATCTTGATACTACTAACTATGTAATGCTACAAGCTTATACTTCACACTTTATTCATTTATATTTTCTAAACTGTTACCATTTATTTACATTGAGGATTTGAACTTACACATCCTCAGGTGTAGGTAAATGATGTGGTCTTTTTGGATTTGTCATTTTCAGAGGAAATGGTTACTCTCCAAATGTGACATGTCTTAAGCCAATAAACACAAGTGTGTTAACTTGAGAAACAAAAACATATTACACATATTTTCAAAGCTCCCTATTTGAATTTCATTAACATCCCTTTCGGTCTCAGTGAGACAGCAGAATCATAAAACACCACCTACTGTGAATGTATTCAGATACATTAGGGGTCTAGGAGCAACATGTACATTGATAGCAACAAAACATAAATCCTCCTTTAGGGTCTCTTCAGTTCCACACAGTGTATAACATCAAACAAAATCTGACTAAAGCAAAATAATATATTCATTACTGATTCTTCTCTTTAAAACAACACTACAATAAATCAAGACAAATTCACACCAGTAAAAATATAAAATGAAAATGAAACCCAAAACACAATTACTAAACTACCCTACATACTGTGTCTTTAAAGTGGAACTCACGAGGGGAATGTTTTTCAGTGGAAAGGAAGTGACCATTCATAAAAAGGAAGGAAGGAGGAATTACAGAGCCGTCCCAGCCCTTTCTGTTGGGCTAGATTCCTATCAAGGCAAAACTATGAGCCAGTCAAGCTTTACACGTCTTTTCATCGCTTTCTCAGTGGAGTGGAATAAGGCCTGACTGGCATTTTAGAGCCAGGCCAGCTCTCTGCCAAGAGGAACTCTGAGAACACAGCGCCACAAAGAGGATAGCACCGGTACTACACGCTGAGAGACACCATGCAGATACACCGCAAGTCTGAAGTTTCTTTCTATATTTTTTTTTACATTACATGATACAATAAGTTAAAAAGGAAGAGTTTTCAGTTATGATTATGAATCGGTAAGATATCTAATCACATTTTATTTGTCACGTGTCGTAGACAACATGTGTCAAACTAACAGGGAAATGCTTACTTATGGGTCATTTTCCAACAATGCAGAGTTAAAGATAAGATAAAAAATATAAAAAGTGAAAAGGAATAAATACAGTGAATAAATACATTTAAAAAACATGGCTATAATGTATATAGGGAGTAGAAAATAACATGGCTATATACAGGGAGAACCAGTATCGAGTCGATGTGCAGGGGATAGAAGGTAATTGATGTCACTATGTACTGTACATATAGGTAGGGGTAAAGTGACTACAACAGGATAGATTGACAACAGGATAGATAGACAGTAGCAGCAGTCTGTGTGTGTGGCTTCAGTATCTATGTGTGGGCATGTTACGTGTGTGTGTGTGTGTGTGTGTGTGTGTGTGTGTGTGTGTGTGTGTGTGTGTGTGTGTGTGTGTGTGTGTGTGTGTGTGTGTGTGTGTGTGCGCGTGTCCAGTGTGTGTGCGCGTGTCCAGTGTGTGTGCGCGTGTCCAGTGTGTGTGCGTGTCCAGTGTGTGTGCGTGTCCAGTGTGTGCTCGCATAGTCAGTGCAAGAGAGTCAATACAGATAGTCCGGGTAGCCAATTGATTAGCTATTTCAAATCAAAATGTTATTGGTCACATACACATATTTATCAGATGTTATTGCAGGTGTAGAGAAATGCTTGTGTTCCTAGCTCCACCAGTGCAGTAATACCTAACAATACACAAATCTAAAAGGAAAATAATGGAATTAAGAAATATAAATATTAGGACGAACAATGTTGGAGTGGCATTGACTAAATACCGTAGAATAGAATACAGTATATACATATGAGATGAGTAAAGCAGTATGTAAACGTTATTAAAGTGACTAGTGTTACATTATTAAAGTGGCCAGTGATTCTATATCTTTGTATATAGGGCAGCAGCCTCTAAGGTGAAGGGTTGAGTAGCCGGGTGGTAGCCGGCTAGTGATGGCTAGCGGTCTTGTTTAGAAGTATTATGGCTTGGGGGTAGAAGCTGTTCAGGGTCCTGTTCATTTCAGACTTGGTAATGCTTGCCGTGCGGTAGCAGAGATAACAGTCTGTGGCTTGGGTGGCTGGAGCCTCTGTAGTGTCTTGCGGTTGGATGCCAAGCAGTTGCCAAACCAAGCCGTGATGCAGCCAGTCAAGATGCTCTCGATGGTGCAGCTGTAGAACTTTGAGGATCTGAGGGCCCATGCCCTTAGTGATGTGGACACCAAGGAACTTGACGCTCTCAACCTGCTCCACTACAGCCCTGTCGATGTGAATGGGGAGTGTTTAGCCCTCTGTTTTCTGTAGTCCCCGATCAGCTCCTTTGTCTTACTGACGTTGAGGAAGAGGTTGTTGTCCTGGCACCACACGGCCAGGTCTCTGACCTCCTCTCCACAGGTTGTCTCAACGTCTTCGGTGACCCGGCCTACCACCGTTGTGTCATCTGCAAACCTAATGATGGTGTTGGAGTCGTGGGCGGCCACGCAGTTGTGGGTGAACAGGACGTACAGCAGGGGAAGAAGAACGCATCCCTGAGGGGCACCTGTGTTTAGGGTCAGCGTGGCGGAATTATTTTTATTTTACCTTTATTTAACTAGGCAAGTCACTTAAGAACAAATTCTTATTGTCAATGACGGCCTAGGAACAGTGGGTTAACTGCCATGTTCAGGGGCAGAACGACAGATTTGTATCTTGTTTGATGTGTTGCTGCCTACACTTACCAACCTTGGGGCGGCCAGTCAGGGACTCCAGGATAAAGTTGGTGTTCAGCCCCAGGGACCATAGCTTAGGGATGAGCTTTGAGGGCACTATGGTGTTGAACGCTGAGCTGTAGTCAATGAACAGCATTCTCACGTAGGTGTTCATTTTATCCAAGTGGGAAAGAGCAGTGTGTAGTGCAATAGAAATTGCGTAATCTGTGGATCTGTTGGTGCGGTATGCGAATTGGTGTGGCTCCAGGGTGTCTGGGATGATGGTGTTGATGTGACCAGCATTTCAATGCATTTCATGGCTACAGATGCGAGTGCTTCGAGGCAATACTCATGTAGGCAGGTTACCTTGGCATTCAGGGTTACAGGCACTATGGTGGTCTGCTTGAAACATGTATGTATTACAGATTGGGTGAGGGAGAGTTTGAAAATGTCAGTGAAGACTACACTGCCTTTGCTTCCAGTAATGGACAGACTAATCTTTCAATAGGAACAAGAGAAATCAAATCAAATTTTATTGGTCACATACACATGGTTAGCAGATGTTATTTTGAGTGCAGCGAAATGCTTATGCTTCTAGATCCGACAGTGCAGCAGTATCTAACAGGTAATATTGAACAATTCCACAACAAAACCTAATACACACAATCTAGTAAAGGGATGGGATAAGAATATATAGGTATAAAAAATATGGGTGAGCAGTGACAGAGCGGCTAAGATGCAATAGATAGTAAATAACAGATAGTGAAGGATACCGTATACACGTATGAGATGAGTAATGCGAGATATGTAAACATTCTTAAAGTGGCATTATTAAAGTGGCCAATGATATCAAGTCTGTAGGTAGGCAGCCACCACTCTGTGCTAGTTTAACAATCTGATGGCTTTGAGATAAAAGCTGTTTTTCAATCTCTGTCCCAGCTTTGATGCACCTGTACTGACCTCGCCTTCTGGATGAAAGCAGAGTGAACAGGCAGTGGCTTGGGTGGTTGCTGTCCTTGATCTTTTGTGCCTTCCTGTGACATCGGGTGGTGTAGATGTCCTGGAGGGCAGGTAGTTTGCCCCCGGTGATGCGTTGTGCAGACCACACCACCCTCTGGAGAGCCTTGCGGTTGTGGGCAGTGCAGTTGCCGTACCAGGCAGTGATACAGCCCGACAGGATGCTCTCAATTGTTCACCTGTAAAAGTTAGTGAGGGTTTTCAGTGACAAGCCACATTTTTTCAGCCTCCTGAGGTTGAAGTGGCGCTGTTACACCTTGTTCACCACACTGTCTGTGTGTGTGGACCATTTCAGTTTGTCTGTGATATGTACACCGAGGAACTTAAAACTTTCCACCTACCCCACTGCTGTCCAGTCGATGTGGATGCTCCCTTTGCCGTTTCCTGAAGTCCACGATCATCTCTTTTGTTCTGCTGGCATTGAGCAGGAGAATGCTGAGAACGCACCCTTGTGGGGCCCCAGTGTTGAGGCTCAGCTTTCCTACCTTCTCCACGTGGGGACAGCCCGTCAGGAAGTCCAGGACCCAGTTGCACAGGGCGGGGTCGAGACCAAGGGTCTCAAGCTTAATGATGAGTTTGGAGGGTACTATGGTGTTGAACGCTGAGCTGTAGTCAATGAACAGCATTCTTACATAAGTATTCCTCTTGTCCAGATGGGATTGTGCAGTGTGCAGTGTGATTGCGATAGCGTCGTCTGTGGACCTATTGGGGCGGAAAGCAAATTGAAGAGGGTCTAGGGTGACAGGTAGGGTGGAGGTGATATGATCCTTGACTAGTCTCTCAAAGCACTTCATGATGACAGAAGTGGTGGCTATGAGGCGAGTCATTTAGTTCAGTTACCTTAGCTTTCTTGGGAACAGGAACAATGGTGGCCATCTTGAAGCATGTGGGGACAGCAGACCCGAATAGGGATTGGTTGAATATGTCCATAAACACACCAGCCAGATGGTCTGCGCACGCTCCGAGGACGCGGCTAGGGATGCCGTCTAGGCCGGCAGCCTTGCGAGGATTAACATGTTTGAATGTTTCTCACGTCAGCCACAGAGAAGGAGAGCCCACAGTTTTTGGTAGCGGGCCGTGTCGGTGGCACTGTATTGTCCTCAAAGCGTGCAAAGAAGTTATTTAATTTCTTTGGAAGCAAGACGTCGATGTCCGAGACGGGGCTGGTTTTCTTTTTCTAATCCGTAATTGTCTGTAGACCCTGCCACATACGTCTCATGTTTGAGCCGCTGAATTGTGACTGCACTTTGTCTCTATACTGATACTTTGCTTGTTTGATTGTCTTACAGAGGGAATAACTACACTGTTTGTATTCGGCCATATTTCCAGTCGCCTTGCCATGATTAATCGCTCGTGTACAGCAATCGATAAACTTCTAGAATTTAGGTATCCATGTTCGCAAATTAGCTTTCTTAAAATCCCCAGCTACAATAAATGCAGCCTCAGGATATATGGTTCCAGCTTGCATAAAGTCCAGTGAAGTTCCTTGTTGGCCGTCTTGGTATCTGCTTGCGGGCGGATATACACAGCTGTGACGATAACCGAGGATAGTTCTCGTGAGATAATACGGTCGGCATTTGATTGTGAGGAATTCTAGGTCAGGTGAACAAGAGGACTTGAGTTCCTGTATGTTGTTACAATTACACCATGAGTCGTTAATCATGTAACATACACCCCCCCTGCCCTTCTTAACGGAGAGAAGTTTATTCCTGTCGGCGCAATGCACTGAAAATCCTGTTGGCTGTATGGACTCCGACAACATGTCCCCAGTTACTCTGTTTCACGGAAACATGGCTATGTTACAATCCTGGATATCTCTTTGGAAAGCAACTCTTGACCTGATTTCATCTACTTTGTTAACTAGGGACTGGACATTAGCTAGTAACATACTCGGAAGCGTTGGTTGGTGTGAGCGCATCCGAAGCCTCACTAGAAGTCCGCTCCGGGCACCCTCTCCTCCGGCAGCTTTGTTTTGGGTCGGCCTCTGGAATCAGTTCAAATGCCCTGGGAGGTGCAGACAAAGGATCCGCTTTGGGTAAGTCGTATTCCTGGTTGTAGTGCTGTTTGTGCTGATAAGTTGACATCTCTCTGATATCCAATAGTTATTCCCGGTTGTATGAAATAACAAGGTTTTCTGGGCTAACAATGTAAGAAATAATACATTAAAAAAATATATATACTGCACAGTTTCCTAAGGACTAGAAGCAAAGCTGCCATCTCTATCGGCACCATCTTGTAGGGATTATTCAGATGGTGGAATGTGCAGATAGTAGAAGCAACTGTATGACCTCCCACACTTATGGTGTAAACCACATCTTCCTTCATCTATCACTTTACAACGTTTAAAATGTCACTATGCTGAGGTGACTGATATTCATTTCCAGTATGTGTGCCTGCCTTCCTGTGTGTGTGAGTGTGTGTTAGAGGTCATATAGGCCACTGGGGAGCACACAGCATCAAACGTCATGTTTTACGAACGGTGAAGAAAATCAGTGTGTCCTGCACTTCAAAGTGAGCGTTTAAAAATCTCTAATTTTAGAAACTCTCGGACAAGCCCTGGGTCAGAGGGTCAAGTCGTAAACGTGTCACGCCTCGCTAGCGTGACCTTAGTTAGTTACCAACCCCTCCGAGGTAATGCCTGTATCCAAAACGGCACCCTTTTCCCTTTATAGTGGACTACTTCTGACCAGGGCCCATAGGGCTAGGGATCTGGTCAAAAGTAATGCACTATAAAGGGAAAAGGGTGCCATTTGGGACACACAGCAAATGCCATCATCGTACGAGCGGCGTCCGTTACACGCTGACTGTGTTTTGGCCAGAGGACGATGACTGACAGAAAAGGGTGTTGTGAAGGATTAAAGAACCCTGAAAACCAAAACAAGCTCTGTGTTGGCTTGTAATAGCACAGAGGAAGTAACCCTTTTCAACAGTGAATTAACAGTTTCCCCTTGAACTTTGTTTTGCCCTGCGCTGCGGCCTCTGAATGTGGGACAGAAACCACATGACTAGTTGACTGTGGATCCACAATGAACCACCAAGCCATCTATACAGGCCACCAGGAGAAATCAGCATCCCCACTAACAGACGAACAGTCAAGTGTTGATGTTTCATGACTTGGACTGTTTGACCCAAGCTGCAAACACATGGGCGCATGCACAAACACATACACACACAGATGCGAGTGGACACACACACACACGGACGTGAGGGGACACACACACACTCAATGAACCATGGGAGTGGACACACACTTCACTAACCTCTATTATCTATTTTCTTTTTGCATTTTGCTTCTGTTGAACGGAATAGTAGTGGATTCAGTACAGCAGAACTTCCCTTCAACCACAGGAGTGTTTGGACTGAAATGTGTCTGACATTGACAGAAGCACAGCAGAGCGAGGCCACTCTTGTCTACAGTCAGACACTGACCCCAAATCAGCCAGACTCAATGACCACAGACAACTAGTCTACTAAAACCCTACACGCCAGTTTAAAACAAACACATTGGTTTACATGAAACATCTACTCCAAAAATCAAATATGTACAGTATCATTGATGTCTAAGCATTTGAGCAACAGAGCACTCTTGCAGGTTCAGGTTGTGTGAGCTACTTTAGAAACTACGTCTACAGCTAAGCTATATGACTGATGTGCGAATAGAAGTTTAAAACGATTGTCAAACAGTCCTTCACATTGTTACATGGACATTATTAGGGACAATAAAATTAGGGACATTAGGGACAATAAAATAAGAATTTGTTCTTAACTGTCTTGCCTAGTTAAATAAAGGTTAAGTAAAAATAAAATAAATAAAACAATGGGTCCACTGAATTAGAGCTCTGCTCCCTGACCCGAGACAAACATTATACATGGGGTTAGGGCCGGGTTGGGCCTGCTTTTCATCAATAACTAAGGCACGGGCAGGGCTCAGGTATCACAAAATTGATCACTAACATTTTGAAGCTCAGCCATTTGCTCGTGCTCTGCTGAGCAGTACAGTCATATCTGACTAGGATCATAACATGGTGTCAGAAATACTTCAACCTCGTCAAATTTATAGAAAATAATTATGTTCCTTGAGTTTTGGGTTTCGGGCAGGGCCAGGCCTTAAATTCAGAAGAAGCAAATTGGGCCTGAACGTTGCGGGCATGAGTAGGGCACGGGCTTAAAATTCATGCCCACGCAGGGTGTCATGTAAAAATGTTCCCAGCATGAAATAGTTTCCAATCGTTCTGATTGTGGCGTCATGTTGTAATATTTCTCACAGCGTGAAAACGTTCCCATGAACTCAGCCATCCACATAAAGCGATGCACGTGCAATGAATCAAGCTGGGAGAAATATTACAGCATGACCTCACAATCAGAACACAAATCAGAAAGATTGGGAACTATTTCACGCTGGGAAGATGTTTTACATGACACAGGGCTCTTAATTGAATACACTGTCTCAGTTAAATTTAATCATTAGAGACATCAGGTCATCCATTCCTCTGAGGATCCACTGGCAAAGGTCAAAGGTCAAGGGTTAAAACAGGACTTGAGAATAAATAGCAGGATTCCATATTTAAACGGAGAGAGAGAAAAAAGCCCAATTGTAGCCTTCTATTTTTAAAGTGGCCTGGCAGCTCTGAAGGATGTGTACTTTTCCTAGTTCCTTCCCCAAAATCAATGTGTTGTCACAGAGGACAATCAGAGGGCAGCTGTTGTGGCTAGTCTGACTGATTCATTACCCATGTTTCTGACGCCCAGATTCAAGACCAAGAAACAACCTGTTCACAAAACAGACAAGCAAAGTTTTTTGGGGTCAGCGCAAACAGGATAAATCATCTAGCCTCAACACTCGGAAACAGACTAAAATGACAAGATCGGCGTTGCAAAGCAACACAACAGGATGCTGCCAAATCATTCTGAAACTCATGCAACACAAACTTCAGACTGATGGGAAAACAGTTACAGTCAAGGTCACTTAGTCAAAATGCAAGCCAAGATCTGCCACTCAGATTTTGACTTAAACATTGATGACTTAAAAAACGTAAGCCTATGCAACATCAAACAATTCAAAACAGTTATGTAGCATTTAGGTTTGTGCAGTAGGCTATAGGCCCAATACATTATATCACTGCAACTCATGTGAAACTCATGCACCAATTCATTTCGTTACTCCTATGACCAGAGAAATATTCCTCAATATTAAAAAAGACAAGCAACTAATAATAACGCAAGCTTATGGGAACACTTTGATACAGTCATTCATTACAGCTGCAGTGCTGGTTGTAGAGTGAGTGGAAGTAGGGAGAACACACATTTCATGGCTTATAAAAGTGTTGAACAAAATATTGACAGAGCAGACGTCATGATCTCCCCCCACACACACACCATGCAGAGAAAACCCAGCCCCCGGATTCCTGGCTGACTTCATCACAGCCTCCGAGGTCAATAAAAATGAACAGATACGCTATAAATATCAAAGTCCTGAAAAGCGATTGCTCAAACAGTAGTATTTTTGTCTTTCTTCACGCTGTAACATTTATATAGCCATCTGCCACCCCTTGGGGGGCAGCGCACACACACACAGGTATCAGTGAAGAGACTGATACCTAATTGTTGACAGGAGTGATGTGTGAGTCTCTTGCTTCTCTGTCCCTCCTTCACTGCTGCTACAAAAGTTAAACTCCCTCTTACTTCCTCTGTCCCTCCTCTTTCTCCTTCCATCTCCTTCTCTCCACTTTATCTCACTAGATCCTGCACGAGACAAGCTGCGGCGGCAGTACATTCCCTGGGCTTGACGTCACTCTGGCTTGAACGTCCTTCTAACATTGTTTTAAGTGATCTGCCAGTGGTCATTATTACAGAGGCTGGGGGAGAGAAGCCACACAAAGAGTATTGGGAGAGGACTAAAGGACCAAAGGGTGAGGTTCTGGGACTGACAACAGGCTAGGAAGGGAGAGGGGAATTCAGGGCACCACGGCTGGAGAGACTGAGAGAGAGGGGAGAGATGGATGACTGAAGCCCTGACAGTGAGAGGCAGGGAGGGAGGGCAAACTGAGAAGTTATGCAAACAGCATCGACCCTGAACTGTGATTTTTCTCTGTGAACTTGCTGATGAGTATATGTCGACAGGTGTGTGTTTGCGTATGAGTGGGTGTGTGTGCCCACGCGGTAGTGATAGTGTGTGTGTGTGTGTGTGTGCCCACGCGGTAGTGATAGTGTGTGTGTGTGTGCCAGCCAGGCCAGGCGGCTCTAGGGGTGTTTGACCAACAGGACCAAGGCTGTAACAGACAGGTCATAGTCCCCAGCAGAACAAGGTCTACTCAGGTGACAGCCAGTCAGCAGTTGCTGTCACTTACTGGAACTGGAGCCGCCGCTGTCTGAAGAGCTGTGTGCTGCCACACCCACCATATCAGCTATAGCCATGTCACAACACGTTGCGTATTGTGGGGTTTTATGTACTGTGCAATAGTAAGAGCATGAGGGAGATGTTGCTCTCTGCTTGGTGCGTGTGCATCTGTGTACGAGCGAGTGTGTCCTCTATCCTTACCGTGTAGTGGGGACCCCGAGGGGCTGCTGGAGAGCCCGGGGATGGGGCTGCATCTCCCTCCTCCAGCCTGCTTGATGTTCAGTTCATTCTCTATCTCCTCAAGCCCTGCACTCTTCTGGAAGCGAGACATGCGGTTGACCACGCGGGGGGACATGTGTGTGCGGGTGCAGGGCGCGCCACCGTAGGGGTTGATGGGAAAGACGTGGGAGGTGCCACGCAGTGTGCTGATCACCACCCAGCGACTGTCCTGGCTGAAACAGATGTCCTGGACCTGGGGAAGGAGAGGCGGGGGGGAGCGAGGGAAGGTGGAGAGAGAGAGAGAGAGAGAGAGAGGGAAGGTGGAGAGAGAGAGAGAGAGAGAGAGAGGGAAGGTGGAGAGAGCGAGAGAGAGAGGGAAGGTGGAGAGAGAGGGAAGGTGGCGAGAGAGAGAAGGTGGCGAGAGAGAGAAGGTGGAGAGAGAGAGAGGGAAGGTGGAGAGAGAGAGGGAAGGTGGAGAGAGAGGGAAGGTGGAGAGAGGGAAGGTGGAGAGAGAAGGAGTGGTGGAGAGAGAGAGGGAAGGTGGAGAGAGAGAGGGAAGGTGGAGAGAGAGAGGGAAGGTGGAGAGAGAAGGAGTGGTGGAGAGAGAAGGAGTGGTGGAGAGAGAATGAGTGGTGGAGAGAGAATGAGTGGTGGAGAGAGAATGAGTGGTGGAGAGAGAATGAGTGGTGGAGAGAGAGAGGGAAGGTGGAGAGAGAGAGGGAAGGTGGAGAGAGAGAGGGAAGGTGGAGAGAGAGAGGGAAGGTGGAGAGAGAGAATGAGTGGTGGAGAGAGAAGGAGTGGTGGAGAGAGAAGGAGTGGTGGAGAGAGAGAGGGAAGGTGGAGAGAGAGAGGGAAGGTGGAGAGAGAGAGGGAAGGTGGAGAGAGAGAGGGAAGGTGGAGAGAGAAGGAGTGGTGGAGAGAGAAGGAGTGGTGGAGAGAGAATGAGTGGTGGAGAGAGAATGAGTGGTGGAGAGAGAATGAGTGGTGGAGAGAGAATGAGTGGTGGAGAGAGAGAGGGAAGGTGGAGAGAGAGAGGGAAGGTGGAGAGAGAGAGGGAAGGTGGAGAGAGAGAGGGAAGGTGGAGAGAGAGAATGAGTGGTGGAGAGAGAAGGAGTGGTGGAGAGAGAAGGAGTGGTGGAGAGAGAGAGGGAAGGTGGAGAGAGAGAGGGAAGGTGGAGAGAGAGAGGGAAGGTGGAGAGAGAGAGGGAAGGTGGAGAGAGAGAGGGAAGGTGGAGAGAGAGAGGGAAGGTGGAGAGAGAAGGAGTGGTGGAGAGAGAGAGGGAAGGTGGAGAGAGAGAGGGAAGGTGGAGAGAGAGAGGGAAGGTGGAGAGAAGGAATGGTGGAGAGAGAGAGGGAAGGTGGAGAGAGAGCGTTTTAGATAGAGAATGCTGATCAGCTAGTCATACAGTGACAGTAACACAATGTATAAGTAGTAAGGCTGTTGACCATAGAGCAAAAAATAGCATTTCCCATACAAAACCTTAACGTTCTCAAATAGATGTGAACTGACCACTGAACAGAAAATATAAGATGACCAGTTGAAAGGAGGTCTCTGGAGGGTTGTTGAGGGTTTGATGGTAATGTATTTTTAAGTCTTTAGTAAAAACTGCCCAACAGTCTGTCTGTCTGCAGAAGACAATGAAGGTCTCTCAGTCTGTGGCCTCTAGAGCTACACACACAGCCAGCTCACAGAGGACACACTCCAACAGATCGTTGTGTAGATGCTATATCAGACATGCTACAGAGACGAGACCGAGACAGAGAGACAGAGACAGAGCAACAGAGAGAGAGACAGAGAGAGATAGAAAGCTGGAAAGAGGAAGACAGAGGGAGAGAGGGACAGACAGTATCCATCATCAGAAAAAGATAAGGTGTATATCTTCCACTGTGAGCGCTGTCTACCTGTGTGTTTCATCTGTGGCCATGGCACAGGTTGGCTGGGTAATTGTCCTCAGCAATGACAGTTAATGAGGCATCTTGCACATACCAGTTCCTATAAAAAGCTAAGGATGGAGGGGTAGTTTCACCTGAGCTATGCCTAGATGGGGAGGGGTTACATTCTTGACCTGGATAATATTGTCCTCTCCTCATATTTTGTACAACAGCAGAAGTAGGGTGAAGTCTCTCAGAACATAAGTGTGTGTATGGGTGAGATGAGCAGACATGTTGTGGTAGAGAGGAGACACAGTAGAGATGATGTCACACACAGACAGAAGCGTTCAAAGTGTCTCGTCTCTATCTGTAACACTGATAAGTCAGATTAGAGCTACTGTCACTTAGCAGGAACTACAATGGAATGACAGGAATCCTGAGAGAAAGATTATGTGCAAATACTTGAACTATTTGCACATATGACATTTGAAATGTCTTTATTCTTTTGGAACTTTTGTGAGTGTAATGTTTACTGTTAATTCATATTGTTTATTTCACTTTTGTTTATTATCTAGTTCACTTGCTTTGTCATATGTTGGTATATGTTGGCGGCAGGTAGCCTAGTGGTTAGAGCGTTGGACAAGTAACCGAAAGGTTTCAAGATTAAATACCCGATCCAACGAGGTAAAAATCAGTCGTTCTGCCCCTGAACAAGGCAGTTAACCCACTGTTCCTAGGCCGTCTTTGAAAATAAGAATTTGTTCTTAACTGACTTGCCTAGTTAAATATATATATAAATATATATATAATATATATATATGTTTCCCATGCCAATAAAGCCCTTAAATTGAAATTGAATTGAATTGAGAGAGAGAAAGTGGAGAGAGAAAAGATAGAAGGAACAAACCCCAAAAGAGGGGAAAAGGTGCAGAAAACAATGGAAAGCTAAAAACAAAACAGCCACCCAGAGCAAGAAGAAAAGTGACCAGACAAAACACCCTGACCTGCCTGGTCACTGATTGTACTCCACTTTAAACTGGTTTCAAACCTCCTAGGGCCCTATTACTGAGAAACGCTCCTGTTGCTATCAGAGACATGCCTGTTTACCTGGGCTGACTCTGGGTCAGCGTTGGGAGTGTGTTTGGTGAGTCGGAGCGAGCCCAGCCCAGTCAGTCAGCCAGGCCAGATAAGAGCTGTGTCCACCCACCTGGCTACAGCACCATTATCACTTACGGCCTTGTTTGCTGTGTAGGAGATAACCTCTGTGCCCAACAGCCTGCTCTCTCTCTCTGCTGCAATCTCTACAGTGTTTACAACAGTAGGATCAAAGCTAGTAACACACAGCCAGGCAGCAGGACCTGCCGTTATAAGTCACACATTAACCAGCCCATTACAATCATCTAGACGCCAAATCTGTGTGTGTGTGTGTGTGTGTCTGTGGAGGAGTTTGCGTGGGTGTGTGTGTGTGTGTGTGTGTGTGTGTGTGTGTGTGTGTGTGTGTGTGTGTGTGTGTGTGTGTGTGTGTGTGTGTGTGTGTGTGTGTGCGTGCGTGTGCGTGTGTTCGCGCGCAAGGTCGAAGCAAAGCTTAGTGCTCTGGTTCAAACATGACACTAGCTGGACAGGCAGCTAGGGTCCAAGCTCTCCACAGATAAATATTAGTTCTGCTAAAGCAAATAGAACATCACAAGTTACCAACTAAACACACTTCTGGCCCCGGAACGGCTGCTAAGCTAAACATATGAGAGTACATTAATAAGAGAAGAAATATCAATAGAAACAGACTAAATGGGGCAAAAATACCAAGAGAAATACAAGTATCCTACACACCAATAGACCTACATATTAAATAGTTTAACCTCCAAACTCCACTGAGCACCTGTGATACTGGAATGATGGCCCGATTGGAGAGAACACACTAGGGTAACTAGTGTGGGGGACTAATCCTACAACTCGGATTGCCTGAAGTGCTGCTTCTGTGAACTGTGATTCTATATAACAGGCCTGCATGCTGTAGAGGGAGAATACAGGATGCTGCGACCCTTGGCTTGGGTCCAATAAATCTCCTTACACGCCACTGAGGCTGTCCATGTGTGCCCGTGCATGCGTGTGAGTGACGGAGTGTGTGTGCGCCATAAGCGAGGCCTCAGCTGACATAGTGGCAGCAGCAGCGTGCCACAACTTCAGAGGGAGAGCTTAAAATGGTGGCCATTCCTCAAATGAGGCTCTGCACAACCTCACAATGCGATTAGTCGGGAAGAGGGGAGGAAAGTGCCATGTCAAAAGGGGCTCATCCCTCCTAAGATCTCACAATATTAGATTTTCACCAGAGAGAGAGAGAGACACAGAGACCGAGAGAGACATGGAGAGAGACAGAGAGCGAGCGAGAGAGCGAGAGAGAGAGAGAGCGAGAGAGCGAGAGAGAGACAGAAAGAGAAAGCACTGTTAGCTAGGGACAAGAAGAAAAAAATGCAGCCGCCTTTATTGAATGAGGCATAGTGAATGTTGTTTGAAGCTCGCCATGCCCTATTTGTCTTACAAATTGTCTCAGCTTTTGAAAATGTGTTTGCTTTGGACGGGGATGAATTGATTGGCTGGAAGGCTGTGATTCCACAGCTGTGAGGAATCTGGTGCTGCAGTCAAGTGAGAGGCAATGAGGCCTTGCTTGTTTCTAAATCATCCTTCACATCATTTACAGAGCTCCCTGGGTCACACCCCGCCCTGTTCGGGTTCTTATCCACTCACACGCACACACACAAAACACTCAACTCACATCATCCAGCCTAATAGTGTTTTATCCTTTCTAACAATGTCATGAGGAAATTACGTTTGAGCTTTAGTGGTCACACACGTGACTCGTTTCAGGAAAGTAGGCATAAATTGTTAAAATTACTAGCCTAGTTGGTTTAGCAAGGGAAAAAGCCAGGAACCTTCCCGCTAGCCATGATTGGCTGTGATAATGGATGGGCTGGACATGCCGAGAGATGACTTCAGATTGGTCTGCCATGTAGCATGCTTCTGCCTATAACAAAGGGCTGCTCAGTATGTGTAGGTAATCCTTTCTAAGGCAGCTTTTTTGAAAGATATCATGAAGAACTGTGTTGCTCTCCACATTCTGGAGGAAGATTTTGAAATCAGTGGAATGTCCGGTGGAAGCAGAGTAAGATAGATAAAGAAATTGACAAAATTCTGGCGTTTGATTGCAAATATGCAGAGGGAGTCGAAAAGAGAACACACAGAAAGCTGTTTTACATCTTCAAACTAAGGACAAACCATGCCATCCATGACAGAGAGGGAGAAGTGTTCATCCATGTATAGGGGAAAGAGAGTCTAGCTAGCTACATTTACAGATCTAATACATTTCTAATTTAGTCAGAAAGTCTTTAAAGTGGACTGTTAGCTAGCTAGCTAACGTGTATGATCTGTGTAATAATATTATTCGTATCTCAGAGCCATTTGCATTGCAAGTTATAGCCTAACGTTAGCTAGCTAGGTAACATTGAACCTAGTTGGTTAGCTACCTGCAGATTCATGCAGGGTAGTAACGTTATGAGTTGGGATTTTGGTTCATTGTTTAGCTAGCTAGCTACATGTCTTAATGAAAGACCCCACTATGCAAGTAACCATTTCACTGTACTGTTTATACCTTCTGTATCATGTGCACACTTACAACCGTAAGCTATTTTCTGTAATTAGTGTGCCATTAACGTTTAAATAATTGTGTTGTTTTGAGTTTATTTTCCTGCAATAATGAATAAAAATTTGCTAAAGTAATATGATATGGTCATTATTTGAACTGGCTAGCTAGCTAACTTAATGGTAGCTAGCTAGCCAACTTAATGGTAGCTAGCTAGCCAACAAGCTAGAACTGAACCAAAACATTGTTTAGAAAGATACTTTCAGTTGCCTGGTTTGCTAGATTGACATATACTAAATACATTTTTCAACAGATGGGTTTTATTGGTGTTAAAACACACCAGTTATGCTATTTTGGACCACCAGGCTGCTGATGTCATGTATGTGAATCCTTAAAGAGATGGGTGGGGCTAAGGCTTAAGAGGGTGTGAATGATGCTGAATGGGTGTAGACAAAGAAGAGCTCTCCACTAAGTATACCAAATATTCAAGGGCCATTTTCTCAAAAGTGGGGTAACAAGTTTAGCAAACTCTGAGTCTCTACTTTTATCCAATCTAAAAAACACCACATTTTGCTACATAAGACCAAGTCTAGCTGGTCGGTCACATGCACACCGTTTCCCCTATGTACTACTGGAACCAGTGAGGCCATGCTACAGATCTGTGTCTGATCAGAGCCATAAAAACTACTCTTCCTTTCAGCTGTACAGTCTGATGAAGCCCAGTGTTGTCTATTTGACAGTGTTTAGACACAACACAGGCAGACATACAGTACAGAGGATCAAAGGCTTGGTTTAGATGCTATTGCCAGAGCGCACTCAGTAAACAGCTAGGGGTGGCCCTGTTCAGAAACCATCTCAATGTTAAATTACTAAAACATGTATTATTTACAGGGGATAAGTAGGCCTATATCAAACGATTTCAGAGATGTCAGTGAGTGCATGATGAATATTAGGTGTGTATACACAGTAGGTGTGTGTGTGTTACCTTGGCCTCAGTCTCTCCGCGGTGCAGTGTGTAGAGGTGGTGGACAGCAGACTGGTTAGAGGCCCAGGGGTGTGTGAGGACATGGAACACATGGAAGTCATGGCCCAGGGTGTCTGCAGTCACCAGCAGCATACCTGGAGACAGAGCCACATGGACATTAACACACACACACTGTAATACATAACCATTGGTAGAGCACATTCTTCATATCCAAGAGTTATTTTAGGAGGATTTAGTATATTGCGCATAACCGTTTAATTTCCAACAGTCATAAAAATCAACTCCAAACCCAGTATGAAATATTTCAGAATATTATCCAGATCAGTACTGTACTGGCCAATACAGAGATTAAATGTACTGTAGAAATCACAAATGTCAGTCGTTGATATTTATTAGTACGCATACAAAGCAATAGAATAGAAACCTTTCAGTCAAACTGGGCAGATGTATTTAGTTGTTAATAAAACGTTTGAACCATGTAGAACCCGACAACTCCTTCAAAATGGGACATATACGTGCCACCATGCCGGTACAAACAAACAAACCACCCTATTAAAAAAACAGACCAGATATCATTGGTCACTGTTGTAAAACGCTTGCTTATACCCCACATTATAATTTGTTCTCCAGTCACAACCATAGCCTTATAACTATGTCTTCTTTCTAGGGACTGGGAGGAGTGTGTGTCCTAACACATGACCACAGCCCAGTTCATGTGTAACCTCCGATGACAGGTCCATTCATTTCTAGACTTTTTATTTGAAGTTTGTCAAACTGCAGAAAGCATAGGTCTTTACTGTAAACAACACACTCAACAAACCAAACCAGAACAAATCCAGAGCCCAGGCAGCGCAGGACAGAGCCTTCATATTTCTACCAAAAACAGAAAAGTGCAATAACTCAAAATGTTATTCCTTTAGCATAAACTAAAAAGTGTGTGATCCGAGAAATTGTGCTGAATTTTTTACTTATAAGCCTCCAAATCCGAATCCTCACAGCCATAATTTAACAGGAGAATATTTAGTGATTTTCCTTCGCTGGACATTTTCTGCGGAGGTTGAAATAAGTTTGTAATTAGTAGGCAGTCTTTATTGGGTGGTAAAAGAGGAGGATGGAAGGGGACGAGATGAAAATAATCCAGTGACAGATGCAAGAGGGATGAAGCAGAAAAAGGAATGTAGGCTAGATGCGCTCACACACACTGCTTTTAGACCTCACAGATTGCTTCCCAAATGGCATCCTATTTCGTATAAAGTGCCCAACTTTGACTAGGGCCCAGTGAATAGGGTGCCATTCAGGATGGAGCCAGTTTCCACCTTTATCCAACAGCAGCCATGTAAAAGGGCAAGGTACAGAGGTGAGGAGAAGAAGGGACACAGTAAAAGTGATGGGAGTCGAAGAGAAGGGGTCAAAGTGGGAGATATTGGAAGGAAAGAAAAAACAGAAAACCAGAGCAGGCAAGGCATTAGACGGTGGTTAAGCTATTCATGCTGTATCAGAACTAAAGACCAAACCAAAGCTGGAAGCGCAGGGCCTTGGGTCTTACCATAAACTAAACCCACGCCCCAAATGAGGTGCCAAGCCACAAGAACCCTTTGCGTCAACTGGGAATACATGGAAAAGAAGGGCCCTTCTAATTATAGAGTCTGGAAACGGAAGTGAAGGGTGATTAGGAGTTAAGGCGCTGCACTCTGTTTATCTGGGAGCTTCCTCTCTCCCTCACCCAGCCACCCTCTTCTCCCTCCTTTCTTCTTCTGCCTCCATGGCCCAAGCCGCCCAGCGCGTCGCCCTCCCTCCCTCCCTCCCTGGCTGGCTCGCCACAGGCTTTGACAAATGAGGCTTGGAGAGGCTGGCCAGGACATGACTTCTTGCTGATGGTACACTCTGTACACCCGGCCGGTGTGGAAGCGCCCATGGTTGGGGCTTTTGTGGCCTTGTTGAAATACAGGCCCTCGCCGAGAGGCGTCAGTCGGTTAGGCCGCGGGAAGCCCAAATTAAAAAGCAGTGTTCCTAGTCGGCGGTGTGAGAGCAGCCCGCTGCCGCTGGAAACCTGAATCTGTTGGAGCTCCGTTTGACACGTCCTATTTATAAACACCTCAACCTCCCCATTCTCTGGGCATCAGTGTTATTTACAACATTCTGTATGAAAACGGGCTGCCTGTCCTGCCACACACAAACACAGCAACTGGTCGGAGAGAGAACCTCTAACTTGCCATGTGTATGAGACGTGCGTCTGCGTGGCGCTGCCTGGCTGCGAGTGAGCGCGTTATAAAATCACTTCCATAAATATCATCTCCCCCTTTCACGCTCCCTCTTCATTGGAAAGAAGGACTGTGCACCAACACTTCTCGTATTGTTTTGCTGCAGCCTTTCTGTCACGTCTCAAAATGTATAAACAGAAAACAGCTGCTCAATCCCATTAATAGTGCAAGGATGTTTCATTTCCAAAGTGGCTGGGGCTCTTTTATCTGGACAAAAGCAGATGAGGAGAGAGACGGAGGGAGGGCAGTCAGTGATGATGTCTCCCACTTGGCGGCACAAAGGGCCGCAACAAAACTAGTCCCCTCTCTAATTAACAACACTTGGCTCCAGAACCTTTGAAAATGGGGAAATGTCAAATTATAACCATGTGGAGCTAGAAAACGTTAAGAAGAGAGAGGACACTGGGGAATCGGCTCTGGTCGGCTCTGGTGTAGGAGATGAATACACTTCTGAGCAAATGAGCAAAACACGCAAATGAGAGAGTATCCATCATATGGAGTCTTTGTCTTCAGGGCTGGCGGTGGGGCTGGTTATGAGAGACGGCCAGGCAGTGTGTGTACGCATTTGTCTGTGTACAGTGTGTGTGTATGTGTGTGTGACTAAGTATGTGTGTGGTGTGTCAGTTAATGACTGTGTGTGGGTTTGTCAGTGTATGTGTGTACTCTGTGCCCGTGTGTGGCGGTCTCTCTCGGCTGTGTCCGTGCTGGGCTTTTCAAGGTGTTTATGATAGTGGTGGAAAACACACAGGGGCGCAGTAAAAGCTGAAGTGGGCCCCGGCATGACAGACTGACATCAAAGCTGCACACTCAGACCAGACCGGCCAGAACTCATTGGGTCCTGAGGCCAGCCTCCCTACAGCCCTCCCTCCATTTCTGTCTCTACCTCTCTCTCCCTCACCGCCCCACATCAAGATAACCAGGATAGGAGGTGGAGGGGGATGGGAGGCTAATACTCACCCAAAGGGTCACCGTGCGGTCAATAAGTTGTCAATGTTTTACAGGCGAAAAGTGAAATCTTCTGAAGCTTAACCTGTTCAATCCATCATAGTCAAGTGGGCCCTTTTTTAATGAACTCTTTCACTGAGCCTGTTGCTGTTCATGTTGTATTGAGTGGCACAGGGCTTGGCATCGTGACTGGGCTATGAATCACACTAAAGCTCGATGGAGGGATGGAGGGATTGGCTGAGTGTCTCCAAATGAAACCCTGTCTCTGCCCTTCGTGACCACTGGGATGACCAGTGCAGATTCCATCAGGCTGACGGGCAAGGTGGGGGGAGGAACATGGTGAGAGGGCTGGCCCTCACCACCACCGGGAACGCCTTACAGTATTATGTAGATGGGTAAGGAGCTTTATTTGTGTTGGGTACTAGGAAGGGATATTGTATGCGTCTCAAATGCACCCTATTCCTAACATAGTGCACTACTTTTGACCAGAGCCCAGGGAATTAAATTAGAAAAATATAATTTTGCAAAAGACTTGAGGGTATCGCTTGCTGAGTTTAAAGCTCTGACAGAAGATACCATTATTGACCATTGTGATTCTTTTTAATGTCGTTATTGTATTGTGCTCTTGTGCGGACTACTTCTTCTTCTTTCTAACCTTAAGGGTCCGTTCGTGGGTAAATAAAGGTAAAATAAATATTAGTGCACTATCCAGGCTGTATCACAACTGGCCGTGATTGGGAGTCCCATAGGGCGACGCACAATTGGCCCAGCGTCGTCCAGGTTTGGCCGGGGTAGGCGTCATTGTAAATAAGAATAAGTTCTTAACTGACTTGCCTAGTTAAATAAAGGTTTAATAAAAATATGGAATAGGGTGCCATTTGAGATGCACCCATAGAGCACAGAGCCGACCAGAGGAGATGAGACCAGAGCATGGCACAGTGCGACACTGCTGCGGCCGCTCTGGCTTGGACTGGTTTCTCCAACACTCTTAACTCCATAAACCACATCCATAATCCAACCAATAGGCGGAGGAGGGAGGGAGAGATGGAGGGAGAAAGAGAGGGAGGAAAAACGTTATGGTTCATTTGATCTACGGTGGAGTGAAACAGAGGAGTGTGTTTCTTTCTGCTTCCCAGCCAGACCACCAGCGAGCTGTGCAGCTCTCCCTCTCTCTCAGATAGGAATAGATTGAAAATGGCTGACTAACCATCGCCAACAGGCTGCAATTAGCTTAATATTAAGATGGTTGACTCTTTCTTCCTGTTCTTTACAAGGTGAAACCTGCCGCTTTCAAGTCACACCGACTCACAGAGGGAGGAGTGTGCCGCCCGCGGTCAAGTTCATGAAGCATGGCGGGGGCAGAAGTGAGATGTTGGAGTTAGCCAGCGTCCCAAATGGAACCTTACTCCCTATATAGTGCACCATATATATATTTTTGGGTCAAAAGTAGTGCACTATGTAGGGAATAGTGTGCCATTTGAGCCAGATCCTTATACCGTCAGACCACTCTGTTCAACTAAAAGAACTCAAACTATCGCCACAATTATGGAATGCTTGCATATCACACTTTCCTCCACAAATGAAGAGACGTTAGCGCCTTCTGTTAGTGTGCTGAATGTACTGCAAATTCAATCATTCTCAATCCATCGTCAGCGCATGGAACATTTACATCTTTGTACTTCCCTCCCTACTTCCCTTCTCTGGCCTAAATGAAGTGAAGTTTGCACCTTCTTCTACCACAAACACGAAACATTCCTAAATCCATCATGACTAAACCTCACTTCATGGTTCATTAATAACCCTATGGGCCCTGGTCTAAAGTAGTGCACTATATAGGGAATAGGGTGTCATTTGGGGGACACCCTTATTATTTTATTCCTGCCTCTCTCTTGGTTTCGGTCATAACAGGCAGACAGATAAAACACATTCTCCCAGCAGCTAAGAGCAGGCTATAACAGCAGCCTTTTGTTGTCATGTTTAAAAGCCCCCAAACAAATTGGTCAGACTCTGCAGATAAAGAGAGGGGGACTGTGGAGGGAGGGAAGGAGAGATGACTGATGAGAAGCTTTAATCCATTTCCCTGCAAACAGACAGTGGGCTGTAATCTCTAACCTCCATTTAAATGTTGTCTTTTATTTCTCAGAGTGTTTCTGTTAACTAATGAATCCCCTCAAACATTCTCTACCGCAGATAAGGTATCACGCTGGTCTGTGGTGCCTGCCGGCGACGGAAGGGGGTTTTGGAGGGGAGAGGCTCTTCGAACAATGTGTCTTTGTTTAATGGATCTTGTGAACACAGCACCAAATACAGTATGTCCACAAAGTGGACTTCAATTCTGTGAAACATAAAGCCCCAAATCAAATCAGGGTGGACAGATCAGAACCTCCCCACCACACTATAAAAAGTTCCACAGCGTTGCGTGTTGTTGTGTGTGTGGGTTGTGGATGACTCAACAGCAGAGCCTGAGGTGGATGGACTGTGTGGGATGGAGGGGGTTTGGAGCGTGGTCTGAAGTCTCCACTGAGACCTTGAGTACGGTTGGTCTCTGGCCTAGCCAGCCCTCTCTCTTTTCCCCTCTCTCTTTTCCTCTCCATCTCTATTTCTCTCTTTCTTTTGCACTTCCTCTCTCTGATCTCCTTGAGGTTTTATAGCCCAGGTCTGAGGCCCTGACGTCCCAAGACGGTGCAGATGCTTTTTACTACCTAGTATGGAAACACCATAAAAATAGCTGCAGTGGGCAGGCAGGCGAGCAGGCGGACAGGCAGGCGAGCAGGGGGACAGGCAGGCGAGCAGGGGGACAGGCAGACAGGCAGACGAGCAGGCAGATGAGCAGGCAGACAGGCGGACAGGCAGGCAGGCGAGCAGGCAGGCGAGCAGGCAGACAGGCAGGCAGGCAAGTAGGCAGACAGGCAGGCAGGCGAGCAGGCAGACAGGCAGGCAAGTAGGCAGACAGGCAGGCAGGCGAGCAGGCAGACAGGCAGGCAGGCGAGCAGGCAGACAGGCAGGCAGGCGAGCAGGCAGACGAGCAGGCAGGCGAGCAGGCAGACGAGCAGGCAGGCGAGCAGGCAGATGAGCAGGCAGCGGTGGTTTTACAGCGTCTTGGACAAACAGTAGGACAGCGTCAGCGACGTCCAACTGGCCATACAGATGACTGCACTAAAGGGAGGTCGACGTCCAACTGGCCATACAGATGACTGCACTAAAGGGAGGTCGACGTCCAACTGGCCATACAGATGACTGCACTAAAGGGAGGTCGACGTCCAACTGGCCATACAGATGACTGCACTAAAGGGAGGTCGACGTCCAACTGGCCATACAGATGACTGCACTAAAGGGAGGTCGACGTCCAACTGGCCATACAGATGACTGCACTAAAGGGAGGTCGACGTCCAACTGGCCATACAGATGACTGCACTAAAGGGAGGTCGACGTCCAACTGGCCATACAGATGACTGCACTAAAGGGAGGTCGACGTCCAACTGGCCATACAGATGACTGCACTAAAGGGAGGTCGACGTCCAACTGGCCATACAGATGACTGCACTAAAGGGAGGTCGACGTCCAACTGGCCATACAGATGACTGCACTAAAGGGAGGTCGACGTCCAACTGGCCATACAGATGACTGCACTAAAGGGAGGTCGACGTCCAACTGGCCATACAGATGACTGCACTAAAGGGAGGTCGACGTCCAACTGGCCATACAGATGACTGCACTAAAGGGAGGTCGACGTCCAACTGGCCATACAGATGACTGCACTAAAGGGAGGTCGACGTCCAACTGGCCATACAGATGACTGCACTAAAGGGAGGTCGACGTCCAACTGGCCATACAGATGACTGCACTAAAGGGAGGTCGACGTCCAACTGGCCATACAGATGACTGCACTAACGGGAGGTCGACGTCCAACTGGCCATACAGATGACTGCACTAAAGGGAGGTCGACGTCCAACTGGCCATACAGATGACTGCACTAAAGGATAGATACGAGGATAGGACTGTTGGCTCTGCAAATTTATCAGGCACTAAGACTACACTATACATGTACTACACACTGTACACACACACTACAAACTGTACACACACACACTAGACACTGTACGCACACACCATATACAGACACACACTGTACGCAAAAGCAGAGGACAATTAACTGTTACAGCTATGTATCCAATTTCTGTAGCCTTTCATTACAGTACTGTAGACGACCTCTTCAAAATAAAACTGACCCAGGAAGGCGTATGCAGCTACATTCTTTTTAAAAAAGCACAATAGTTTGTTAGCAGGCTGGCTGCAGTTGGACAGACAGTAGACAGTCACAGTGGGAATATACAAAATCATTACCCTGGGAGATTTTAACAGCTCAAAACTGAGAGGGAGGGATATAAAAGAGACAGAGGGAGCGATAAAGAGAACGTGAGAGTGACCGAGAGAGAAAGGAAGAGAATTACATTGATTATAACAGAGCTCGCTGGGGAAAAATCTATAGATCATCAGCTTTACATAATGCCATTACGACATGGAGCTCATGCAGCCAGGACAGTGCACTTTACTGAAGCCATGACTCCCTGGGCGTGGCATCGGCAGATGCGTGTGTGTCGGGGCAGGAAAGGGCACCAGCGACTGGCTAACCCCCTCTGGGTTTAATCCTCTGTGATCGGTCCATGGTGGACGGACAGCCCTACTACTGGGTAAAACACACACACTCAAACACAGCTGCACATCTTGCTAAATGAGAGTGGTCAAAAAGGCGACAAAATAAAAAGCACCACTTCACATAATGTGAAGATACAGCCACGAGGGGAGTGCTAATTGCTAGCTGTGTATAGACAACTCGTTGCAGGCTAAATGAGTGGGCTGAGGGTGTGGAGGCAGTCTCTGCGGGGTGTTTCCATCGTGTTCAGCATATGTGGTGTGGGTTAGCTGGGTGTTGGAGTGAAGGCCTGACTCTCTCTCACACATCAATGAGGTGTAAGGAGTTATGACACCACAGTGACTGTTCTTCATCATGACACACAGCTGCTTGGCACTTTCCATGTTTCTATTATCTATTCACTAGGCTATTCATTATGATGTGTTACTAAGTATGGGCTGGGCTTTACTGGGCTATGCAGTGTGACTGGAGATGAGTTCTAGCCTCATTTACCAAGGCTTTGTAGATATTTAAGAGGTGTGAGGTTAGTTAGGTGAGCCAATAAAGCTTGTAGAATAGTAACATTGTTTTTTTATTGAACAAGACGTTTAGGTTCAGTGTGTGTGTGTGTGTGTCTCTTTAAGAGCTGTTGGGAGGTTGAGCTCCTGTAAATGAGCGAGCAACGCTGAACTAATCTTCCATGGAGGAACAAATTCCAAGATTCTTATCAGTGGCGTGATTGAGAGGAATTACAGACAGCGAGAGAAAGGGAAGAGTGTCTCATGTCCCACCACCTAATCATACACTGCACACAGCCTTACTGACGCCATCACACTTTAATCAAACCACCCTCCACACACACCGTTTCACAGGCCCTACCGTTAAAACAGTCATGTCATTTTAACCTTGGGCATCTCAGCTAATAATCAAGTCAAGATGATGTGACGTACGAGGGGTGAGGTGAAGGAGAGACGGGCTGTAGTGAAAGGGTGAAGGAGAGGAGGGAGGTGAATAAAACAGCTTACAGCTGGTAAAGGGGGTATGTGTAGCTTCACAACTGCCTTCAACAGAGCAGCATCCTATCCTCTAATTACACCACTAGGAATAGAACCTCTGAACGCCACACAGCCAGGACAGGGTGCCAGACCAGTCACCCCATAACCACTCCGCAGTCTGTGTAGTCACTCCAACATACACAAGCAGTTCTATGGGGTTTGTTACATCATGCTTCTTGGGTTGGACTTGTTGGGCTTTCCAGGACCAGTCACTGAGCTGTCGAGTCATAGCATTGTTTCATACGGACTCTGGTGGTTTTTGGGGTTGACTTGACCACTGTTAGAAGGAGCCATGGGACTGAAGGACCTAGGGTAGAGTGAGAGGTTTTTCTTTGTTTTCTTCTCTTGCTCTCTCTGCGCAGTTAATTCAGAGCAAGCCGAGACTGGCCTGCAATCCTGGGTGACTTGCAATCAAGACCAAGGGGCTCCCCTAGCTCTCTGATACTCTAAAGCAGGCGGATTTAGAGACCAACGTGGCAGTTGTTTTGATCATGAGGCTTAATGATGAAAGGCTCCTAAATTACAGCGTGGAGGACTACGCTGCTGCTCACACACACACATTTTCACCCTGACCTCGTTAAGGTGAAAAAAAGAGAAAGAAATGTGGCTTTTAGGGGTACTTTTACTTTTCGGGGTACCCTGACAACATCATAATTCAAAACACTTAAGGTTCATCAGGTTTGGGCTGGCATAAATGAGGTGGTAACGCACCCATGTGGTGATTTGGGAGTAAAGTTGACAGGTGGCGGGAGGGGGGGTTGTGTTTGTAGTGGACACTTAGGACGTAGCCACTCTGTATATTCAGTGTGTTACTATTGACAGTACTTTTTATTCTATGGTATGGTCGTAAAGATGAAAGGTGGTCACGGTTGCTGGCCTGTCGCTGAGCGGTTAGCCAGAGCGGTGGGACCCCTGCTTTATCTCCTGATCAATCCAGCTCCACACACACACGCAGGCGCACGCACGCACACACACATTCACACAAACACACTTATAGGCCAAAGGTCGCTGAGTCAACTTTAGGTAGTCAAGGTAAACCAAGGGCGCCCCCTACAGATTGGACAGGTCATTCAGGCCAGGGCAAGAGGACATGACGAGAGGTAAGAGTTGTTCTGTAATGGCCAAACAGCAGCTCTGCTAAACCTCCAAGTAACAATCCTAAATTAAATGTGGTATTTACCTGCTTGGAGAGCACGCTATGTATATGTGGGTGATTACTGTGTGTGCCATGTCAGAGTGATTGTGCGCTTTGTGTGTGACGTGAGTGCATGTGAAGATGAAATACATCAGTGTGTGCGTGTTGGGGATTAATTGTCACACGCATTGTCAATGTGTGCAAGGTTTAGTCTATATGTTTTTAAGTAATTGACTGAGGGTGTGTATGTGTATAAAGGTATACACTTAGTTCATGTATAAAGGTGGTGAATGTGTGTTACTAAAAATAAGTGTGTGTGTAATAAATGTAACCCTTTTCCCTGGGGGGAGCAGTCTAGTCAGGTCAGAAGCAGAGGCCAGAGGCATGTGAAGGATTCCTACCAGAGACTGGAGGTCACAGTAAGCACCATCACTCAGCAGCTACTTTATTAGCTGCTCCTCCACACACACCATGTGGTGATTTTATTTCCGGGGAGAACAATCCATGAAGGCGGGAAGACGCCAGAGCAAAATCATTTGGTGTAGATTGAGGTCAGGAAGTATAAGCGGCACTCTGGGTAAAACTGGAACAGACACACACACAAGCACCCACTCTCCATCGCTCTCCTTTAAGGGATACTTCGGGATTTTGGCAATTAAGCAAAAGTCAGATGAACTCACAGATAACATTTATGTCTCTGCATCCAGTATGAAGGAAGTTTGGAGGTAGTTTTGTGAGCCAATGCTAACTAGAGTTAGCGCAACGGCTGGAAGTCTATGGTACTGTATGTACAAGCATGCTAGCAGTTACCATAGTCATCCAGTCATTGTACTAATGCTAGTTAGCAATTGAGGAGAGCAACATAACCTCTCTTCTGTTGTGAGGAGAGTAATTCAACACCTCACACACCTAAGACTGTCTACCTGGTGTCAGACCAACATTAAGGCCTGACTGTGAGTGAGTGTGGTCACAGAAACACAAAGGGAGTGCCCCGGTGTGTGTCTTCACATATTAATGCACGGTTGTTGTCACTCTCCCACTGTGGGATGAAGTGCCATTGTCACTGCAGGGCCTACTTGATGGAGCCATTTCCATTGTGTGTTGACTGCAGGTGAGAGGATGCACCTTCAGGCACCGGCCCCACTGACTACCATTGTTCTAACACAGATACATACATCCCCACTTCATAGGCCCTTTCCACCACACCCTGGAGTCCCACAGAAGAGGTTAAGAGGGGGACACCCTGGAGTCCTACAGAAGAGGTTAAGACGGGGACACACCCTGGAGTCCTACAGAAGAGGATAAGACGGGGACACACCCTGGAGTCCTACAGAAGAGGATAAGACGGGGACACCCTGGAGTTCTACAGAAGAGGATAAGACGGGGGGACACCCTGGAGTCCTACAGAAGAGGATAAGACGGGGGGACACCCTGGAGTCCTACAGAAGAGGATAAGACGGGGGGACACCCTGGAGTCCTACAGAAGAGGATAAGACGGGGGGACACCCTGGAGTCCTACAGAAGAGGATAAGACGGGGACACCCTGGAGTCCTACAGAAGAGGATAAGACGGGGGGACACCCTGGAGTCCTACAGAAGAGGATAAGACGGGGGGACACCCTGGAGTCCTACAGAAGAGGATAAGACGGGGACACCCTGGAGTCCTACAGAAGAGGATAAGACGGGGACACCCTGGAGTCCTACAGAAGAGGATAAGACGGGGACACCCTGGAGTCCTACAGAAGAGGATAAGACGGGGACACCCTGGAGTCCTACAGAAGAGGTTAAGACGGGGACACCCTGGAGTCCTACAGAAGAGGATAAGACGGGGACACCCTGGAGTTCTACAGAAGAGGATAAGACGGGGACACCCTGGAGTTCTACAGAAGAGGATAAGACGGGGACACACCCTGGAGTCCTACAGAAGAGGATAAGACGGGGGGACACCCTGGAGTCCTACAGAAGAGGATAAGACGGGGACACACCCTGGAGTCCTACAGAAGAGGATAAGACGGGGACACACCCTGGAGTCCTACAGAAGAGGATAAGACGGGGACACACCCTGGAGTCCTACAGAAGAGGATAAGACGGGGACACACCCTGGAGTCCTACAGAAGAGGTTAAGACGGGGACACACCCTGGAGTCCTACAGAAGAGGATAAGACGGGGACACACCCTGGAGTCCTACAGAAGAGGTTAAGATGGGGACACCCTGGAGTCCTACAGAAGAGGTTAAGACGGGGACACCCTGGAGTCCTACAGAAGAGGATAAGACGGGGACACCCTGGAGTCCTACAGAAGAGGTTAAGACGGGGACACCCTGGAGTCCTACAGAAGAGGATAAGACGGGGACACCCTGGAGTTCTACAGAAGAGGATAAGACGGGGACACACCCTGGAGTCCTACAGAAGAGGATAAGACGGGGACACACCCTGGAGTCCTACAGAAGAGGATAAGACGGGGACACACCCTGGAGTCCTACAGAAGAGGTTAAGACGGGGACACACCCTGGAGTCCTACAGAAGAGGTTAAGACGGGGACACACCCTGGAGTCCTACAGAAGAGGTTAAGACGGGGACACCCTGGAGTCCTACAGAAGAGGATAAGACGGGGACACCCTGGAGTTCTACAGAAGAGGATAAGACGGGGACACACCCTGGAGTCCTACAGAAGAGGATAAGACGGGGACACACCCTGGAGTCCTACAGAAGAGGTTAAGACGGGGACACACCCTGGAGTCCTACAGAAGAGGTTAAGACGGGGACACACCCTGGAGTCCTACAGAAGAGGATAAGACGGGGACAGGGAGGTTGTGTTCCCTTCATGTGGGTTCACACTAACATTAAAATTGTTCCTCCCTCAACTCACTTTCTTCACTACGGATGGATTGCCAAATTTGCCTTCGAATTATGCCTTTTCGGATTAGCTTTCTTTACATCCAAAATAAATACTTTTGGTGTGTATGCCTGTGTGTATGCCTGTGTGTGTGTGTGTGTGTGTGTGTGTGTGTGTGTGTGTGTGTGTGTGTGTGTGTGTGTGTGTGTGTGTGTGTGTGTGTGTGTGTGTGTGTGTGTGTGTGTGTGTGTGTGTGTGTTGCAGTGAGCTGTCTCCTTACCGCTGGGGTTGAATTCCATGCAGGATATGGGTTTGTCATGGGCTGGGAAGTGGGCCACCACTCCCTCTCCATCTGAGTCCTCACTCACTAGGACCTGGAACGAACACAGACAGAGAGAGAGAGACATTCACCACAGAATCTACACAGAGATGGACTTTCCAACTTCTAACACATGGACTTCTTGTAGCTTCTTGCTGTAAGTAAAATAATGGAGAATGAATATGTTACTGGTAAAGAGCATTGCCACCTTGTGGATGTAATTAGCAATCATCCAAATTAACACCAGAGAGAGGCTTGTTTACAATCTCTCGGTCTCTCTTTCTACACTGTCAGCGCAGCACTGTAC
Organism: Salvelinus namaycush; assembly: GCF_016432855.1. Lineage (NCBI taxonomy): Eukaryota > Metazoa > Chordata > Actinopteri > Salmoniformes > Salmonidae > Salvelinus > Salvelinus namaycush. The sequence goes on along the minus strand of NC_052340.1, from coordinate 20,490,778 downwards.
CCGCCATCTGTCTCCATGTGCTGCATGACAACTAAGACTGGAATGACAAAAGACTGATCTCAGACCAGTAGCTAAGCTCAAAGTCCTCCGACTGTTCAAAAGAATTACAGTGCTGCTGAGTATGATTCTGTTCTCAGACCAGGGGCTCTGTGTGCGTGTAAACGTCTCTGGTCTTGAACAGATTATAACTAAGCCCAGACATGAGTCCAGGGAAAGAGTAAGAGAGACAGGGAGAGGAGTGAGGGAGAGAGAGAGAGAGCGATCGGGAGAGAGAGAGATTGAGAGAGAGGGAGAGAGAGGTCGGTCTCATAGTGATAAATCTGGTCTAGCGTTGCATTAGTTTTAATAGGAGTCAGTCCAAACACAAAACAACCTCCAAGATCAACTGAGCCTTTTTTTCCAGACTGGACTGGAGGGAGAGAGAGGAGAAAAATGAAAAGAACAAGGAAAAGGGGTGACATAAACCAGACCCATTTTATTACATCGGAGGCACACAATGTTGTTCTGTGAGGGAAGCCTGCTGAAGCCCTTTGAAACTGAGAAAGTGTTGGGGCTACCTCTGGAGAGTAAACCTATTATACAGGAGGAGGGAGTGTGAGTGTGTGTGTGTGTGTGTGTGTGTGTGTGTGTGTGTGTGTGTGTGTGTGTGTGTGTGTGTGTGTGTGTGTGTGTGTGTGTGTGTGTGTGTGTGTGTGTTAAAGAGGGGTCACCACTTCCAACAAAGGGGTCAACAAACTAGGTGAGTGATGTGGCAAGAAAACAATGCCATCATTACCTGAAGTCACAACGATTCTCTCTCCCTCCCTCCCCTCCCTCCCTCCCCTCCAACTGTGTTTATGTGTAGTGTAGGGTTACTGTATAATGGCTGGTGACACAGTGCAGACCTGCTTCTGTGGGCTTTATCCCCGGTCTGGAGGAGCCCTCAGGAAACTGGGGTACATGTACACACACACAAACACATCCAGGCACACGCACACAGACACACGTACACACACACACACACACACACACACACACACACACACACACACACACACACACAGCACTGGCATGCAGCGCACTGCAATAAAGGCACGGTATGGATTTATAGTAGCCTTATGCCCCTTATACATAGCAACTATAGCCAAAGATAGTGTGAGCATTACACAGCCACCCTTTCATTAGCACCAAGGGAGCTAGGAAGAGAGGAGCGTGGCAGACAGAGGACGGGTACAAGCTTCTTGTGAGGTTACTGCTGATGAGCAGTGCATTCATTTAGTCTCCCCACTGTTTAAAAAAGCTGCCGCTGTGGCGAAGGCCGAGCTGTGAAAATATGTGAGCAAGCAAAATAAATCCCACCTTAGGCCCCGAGGTGCTGTCAGGTGCGTGTGTGGGGTGTGGGGTCGGTTGGTGGGCTCCTGTGTTCGCTCTAGCAGAGGATTTAAAAAGGTTTAACCTGGGAGGTTTCTCACCGCACCACAAAACCCAAAGGTGTATTTACAGAGGTCAGAAAGGACAAGAAAAAGGACAGAGGGAAGAGAGGAGAGGATAGAGAATCTGTTCTGATTAGTAAAAAAACTTCTCACTCTCATGAGAGAATGTCTAGAGACAGAGTTCAGTTTGGGGCAAACTAAGAACAGCTGTGCTGAGAGAATATGTGGATGTACGTAACTGAAAGAGAAATAATTAATGAGGTTCATTTCATTTCTATGACCTGGTCTTCACCTGGGACCTGTGCCAAAAGCAGGAAGAGACTCATTACCATGATGAATCTAGGAGCCAGTGGCTGAGATAGGTTGGGCCCGTTTATAAGGTAGTGATGACACACTATTATCAGGTGAGCATTATTGTTCAAACAAGAACCCCTATAGGATTATTAGGTACACAAAAAACAACCAAGATGTACACTGTATGTTTTGCTTTGTACACTTTTTCAACATTACTTCAGAAAGTGATAACACGTTTGGGGAGCCATGGTCCATAACCCAAAGGGTAAGACACACAGTAATACTTATACCTCTCCGACAAGATCGTTCTAACGTCACATCGTGTAGTATTCCTTCGTCCATTTCTATTTTTGGTTGCAGAACGTGTATATTTTCTGACAGTTACTTCAGAAGGGGATGGAACACTGTTGGAAAGCCACGGTCTATGACTTCGTGATCACACATACCTGTCCCTCTCCGACGTTGTGTGTGTCAATGACGGTGATTACTCCGGGGGCATGGGGGCTTCGGCGAGTGGTGCTGTGGGGGGTAGCACCCTCCTCGTCGGGGGCGCCAGTGGGTAGAGTACCAGCTAGCTGAGTCACCACCTTTCCCACCATGGTGAGACCAGTCTTTAGGGTCTAACCAGAACGACAGGGGGAAGGGGGAGAGCGAGAGAGACGCATATAAAGAGGGTAGAGATGAGGAGAGAGGGAGGAGGTGGAGAGGGAGGAGGTGGAGAATAGTAGGAAACAAACATCAGATTGGGCTCCTCGTCATAAAACAACTAGAGACACTTCCAATAAAGAAGACACCAGTATGTCTGTGTTGGGAGTTGAGGAGCTGAGAGAGGCGTGTTGATCAATATAGAATGACTGTCTATGCATGACTATGAGTGAGAGAGAGAGACGGCTATTTGCTCAACGCTAACAGCTGCTGCTGCTGATGATGATGTGGAGGAGTGCTGAAACAGCAGGAGCCGAGTGTCTGCCACCAGTCTCTCCTCCCCAGTCTCCCCCTCAGCCCTACACAGATCAATGGCTCCTGTTTGGATTAGCACTAAAACGTCACACTGCAGTGATTAGAAAACACATTAGTGTTGATCAATTAGGAGCCAAACGCCCTGTTTCATTATTGATGCGGCTCCGAGCAATTTACACACACCAGTCTGTTAGTGGGCTAGGTGGGGTCGCCAAGTGAGGGAGTGTGTGTGTGATGCATAGACCCAACAAATGTGAGGCGCCACGCGGTATTGACAACGCTGCCTGGCCTGCATGCCTGATTAGGTTCTCCGGGGCCCCTTTGTGCTGACACACACACAGTACACTGACTCCATTAGCTCAGGACAGTGTAGCAGGGAGATAGACTCCACTTAAGCAGCACTATCCATTTCTCGGAGCCTGGCCTGGCCCTGGCCACAGAGGTGTGTTTGAGTCAGACACCGTGGCGAGGAGCCGCCACACTGATGAAGAGCATCACACAGTCAGACAATGAGCAGGTTTGCTTTATGTTTATATTCCAATGATTAGTATGAGGAATAATAATAATAATACAGCTGGAAATATGCGCTGTTATAAAATGTAATTTCCTATAAAAGGCTAGGAAATACTCCCCCTTAGTGCTCCCTCAACACCCCCTCGCCTTCCAAGTCTCTGGACAGAAGCACTTAGTCTGTGTCGCATTGGAGACCGGAGGAGGGGGGGACTGGGCTGAAAATATTGAGATTATAATATATAGTTCTCAACGGCGGCTGCAGACAATCCGTCTGCATATCGGGATGCCCTTAACCTCGTTTCCCCCTCCCTCCGCTAGCCAGGCTAACACTTTAGCGCTGCCGCCACTGCTCTTTTTGATGTATACCGCCATTAGCAGCTAATGGGACTTTATCACGCTAGCCGTTAGCGCTCATTAAGGAGAGAGGGAGGGAGAGAGAGGGCGAGACCATGGGAATAACTCTGACCCAAGGGGTCTTCATAAATCAATTAGGGTTCCCCTTTGGGGGCCTGGCTAAGACCGGAGACTGGAACCTTATGAGGAGAGTGCTGCGCTAGGCTAGTAGCGCAGGTTAGCTCAGCCGCTACATCAACAGAGCGGAGGGGTATAAATTCAGCTTGGTATCAAAGGGCATAGCAGTTAGAGTAGTGTAGCCTGGCGGTGCTCTCCAGCTGAGAGGACTATTACAGGGGCTGTGTCCCATATTGCAGTACAGTAAACAGTACAGTACAGGATGGAACCCCTACAGAAACACACAGGGACGATAGAAATTAGTTAAGATGCTCAGACTCTCAAGGCCTGTGTCTGGGTTATGATATATAGTCTCATAACGGTGTTTGACTCACAGGGGAAAGCCAAGGTGGATCCTATATCACTTCTCAGAAATGTACAGATGAGTATATTACAACCACTGGGGTGGAGGGAGGTGTGAGTGTTTGTGTTTCACTTACTTTAGCAGCGCTGATGACTGTAGCTGTGTAAGACTGGGCATTGTCCCCGCAGGCACCGCCTCGAGACTGGTGACACCGGATCAACTGGGGTGGAGGCAGAGAGACAGAGAGGAAAACAGATAAGAAATAGATTAATATCCTCCTCCTGCAGCTGAGGCCAACCAGGAACAGAATATGAGGGTCAGCACATTAAAAACCTCTCCTATCCCACTGTCTATTTCCTGGGATCCATCCATCCATCCCAGACCTACTCTATTCTTAAGGAACAGAGAAGCTTATAGTAGTCAGTGACACATCTGTCAATTACTTGAGTGGCCGAGCATAATCAGACAACTACCAGACACAATTATCCATTAAAATGTATTGCAAGAGTGCGTAGAGTGTACTTGCTTTTGGAAAATACAAAAATCCTATTAAATAGACATAAAAAACCCTACATCTGTTGGTTTTCAGATGTTATCATTTCTAGTGGTCTCTTCTTGGAATGAGTTGTACTGAGAGATTAAAGAGCTAAAGTAAAAAATGAATTTGAGGATTGTAAATATGGTGTTGTGATAAGTACATCCGTGATGGATGGGTGTGTGTATATTCAGTGTGTGTGTCCTACCTTGTTCTCAGCGTAGGCTAGCCAGCGTCCTCCCAGTGCTATGGGGTTTAGGTTGGGGCCCGGACAGGGAAAGCAGCCTGAAACACAAGAAGAAACTTACAGTTATTGAAGGTGCAACCCATACCCTTCAGCTGCAGGACAAACTGGATACACAACTGGGGCTGACACAACACAGTCACACAAAAAACATTTGATACATACCAATGAAGGTGGAAAAATCATGCCTGCGTATCAACAACAAAAAAGCCTTTGGATTACCTAACTTCAACATGTTCCCTTTTAGAAGTTGTGAAACAGTGAAGGCTGCTGTGGATATGTGCTTCAGGAGTCGGAGTTCTTCTCCTCCAAGAGTGGCTCGGTCTTTCTTAAAGCCTTAATGTGTTTGAGAGGGGAACGTGGATCACTGTGTATGTGTGTGTGTGTGTGTGTGGGGGGGCTTGCTTGCTTTAGTAGTTCCCATAGGGATCAGTGTGTCTGCCAGTCAATCAAGACAGGAGCCGTCCCCACTTTATTGGGTGCCACAGAATCCATTAAGTCATAATGTGGCTCTAAGTAAAAAGAAACACACTCAAAAGCTCAGCATAAATACAAATGGACGTCAACACACATACAGAAGATGAGGACAAAAGGCCCATAAATTCACAAGCGGATCAGCTATCAGTATAAACAAGTACAAATGTGTCCACCCACTCACACAGATGTTGATGTAAACAGTCATGTCACACTAGACATGATGCGGAGTAGTAATTAACTAAATACAGGCACGCACGCACGCACTGGAGTCAATGGCCACACAGCACCAGACCTGGGTTCAAAAACTTTATCTGCGCTTGATTAAGCTTGTCTGGCTTGAAAGACCAACATATTAGTTCCAAAATGTCCTATCCTGCCCGTCTGGCACTCCAGCTAGGCTAAAGCAAACACTCAAGGTATTTGAAAGATTACAAATAGTATATATTTTTTTTAAACCCAGTTCTGCACAGCATCCACCATCACACAGGATTCACCACTACTCACAAACATGTCTGTAAACAGAGAGGGAGTCATGATGGATACGGACTTAAAAGCACGCAGAGAGCAACTAGGACAAATACGCTTGTTTGCACACACACACACACACACACCTCTATAAACGGGCATAACAGTACAAATACACATCTCATATAAAGACACGTACAAACAAGCACACACACCAATATGAGGTCATGTGAGTGCATGGAGGCAAAGGGAAAGAGGTTTGGCTGACATAATGTACTGCTCAGGGTGCAGATGAGATGGGGAGTCAGACAGTAATTTAGTGTTCAGAAGAGTCGAGGCTGGGAGGCGCGGGGTGAATAGGACTTGAGGTTAGCCACAATGCTACAGCCTTTTGTTGGCTCTCCAAGGTTGGGGGAGAACGACCCACTCAGGCCAGGCAGTGAGACAACATGTGTCTAACACATCCTGTGTGGAAAGAGGGGGAGGAGAGGAGAGAGTGGGAGGAGAGGAGAGGAGAAAGGGGGAGGAGAGGAGAAAGGGGGAGGAGAGGAGAGAGGAAGAGAGAAAAAAGGAAGAGGAGAGGGAGAAGAGAGAACGAGATTGTAAAAGAGAAAAGACTTGAAAGGGAGAGAGAGGAGATGAAGGGGGAGAAGAGGAAAGGACATGGGGAGAAGAGGAAAGGACAGAGAGAATAGAGGGAGGAAAGGACATAGAGAGAGAATAGAGGGAGAGAAGGGGAGAGGGGAAAAGGCTGAGGTGAACAGAGGAAATAAAATGCAGAGGGCTGAAGAAAGAAAGATGAAAACATTTGAGGGAGAAAAAGGGGAAACACCAACCCAAACCTCACATCCCCACCTCATCCCCAGTCCACACCAATCTAAAGACAAGCAACAACTTAAAACAACCCACATTACAGGACGCCTGTGTTGCTGCTCTTCCTCCCCAAAGACATCTCCATTTTCCAAAGATGAAGCATCATTAAGAGTGATTAGCAGTGATTGACTATACTCATTGTCCTGTGGCCCTGCCAGCCAGACATGGAGGGGAAAGGCAGGCGGACAACACATTAAGTACATATTCTCCTAACAGCAGTTTGTTTACTGTCTGCAGACAGCAATGGCCTTGTTACAAAGAATGTTTCACGTCATCCTGCACTGTCCAGGGGTCATGTTCAGCTGGGCACAAATGAGCAAAACAACCCAATGAGCAGTCTTATTGTACTAGTACGATATCGCCCAGTTTCACTCCTTTTCAAAATGTTTTATCCCCTTCAGTGCCTTCTGAACACAACCTAGGAAGGTAGTGTAGCTGTATGATGTTGAGTTGTAAACATGCTATAAACACACTCAGAGATGTTGATATGTGCTAAGCTACCAGAGGACTCCAGCATGCTCTACCATTAAGTTTCAGTTAAACAGTTTAGACCCGTTTCAAAGACTTGTTCGAAACGTTGTGCTCCTTGAGGAGGCATGGTGGTTTGTGAATGGTGGGGTAAACGCTGCCAGTACCTGTCTTCAGTTGGTTGTTTGGGCTGGGTGATACCAGCGTGACAGACCTGCTTGTCTCTGGTGCTGGGATGTTTGTGTGGAAATGCTGATGTGTTACGTGACTGGGCTGGCTCTGTGTGTTGGTGCTACTGGCTATATAACTGTTAGTGGGTGGCTATGTAGCTTCAGTGTTCTCACAGATGTGCACAGAGATCGACACAGGACAGAGCATCTGTTCCAAGATGATATGTCCATTGATTTCACTGAAGAGTAGATGCATCTGTGAGTACTAATAACTGTATGCACTGGTCTAGTGTGTGTGTGTGTGTGTGTGTACGTGTATACCGTATGTGTGCGAGTGAGAGTGCATGCATGCGTGTGTGTGTGATCGTGGTGATAAGAATAGTGTGTGTATCGGCAGGATAGAAATGCGGCGTCTGGTAAGACAAGGGGTGGCGGACTTTGTATTTGTGTAAATAACTGCTGGTGAACAATATCTAATGAAGTCTCAAGGTTTTGCTCGTCTGAGGTAGAGTATCTCATGATAAGCTGTAGACCACACTATCTACCTAAAGACTTTTCATCTGTATTAATCGTAGCTGTCTACATACCACCACAGACTGATGCTGACACTAAGACCACACGCAATGAGCTGTAAACCGCCATAAGCAAACAGGAAAACACTCCTCCAGAGGCGGCGCTCCTAGTGGCCGGGGACTTTAATGCAGAGAAACTTAAATCCGTCTTACCAAATTTCTATCAGCATGTTAAATGTGCAACCAAAGGGGGGGATTTTTTAATTTTTTATTTAAAAACACCTTTACTCCACACACAAAGCTCTCCTTCGCCCTCCATTTGGCAAATCTGACCATAATTCTATCCTCCTGATTCCTGCTTACAAGCTCAAATTAAAGCAGGAAGCACCAGTGACTCGATCAATAAACAATTTGTCAGATGAAGCAGATGCTAAGCTATAGTACTGTTTTTCTAGCACAGACTGGAGTATGTTCCGGGATTCCTCGGATGGCATTGAGGAGTACACTACATAAGTCATTGGCTTCATCAATAAGTGCATTGATGACGTCGTCCCCAAAGTGACTGTACGTACAGTTGAAGTCGGAAGTTTACATACACCTTAGCCAAAGACATTTAAACTCAGTTTCTCACAATTCCTGACATTTAATCCTAGTAAAAATTCCCTGTCTTAGGTCAGTCAGGATCACCACTTTATTTTAAGAATGTGAAAAGTCAGAATAATAGTAGAGAGAATGATTTATTTCAGCTTTTGTTTTTTTCATCACAATCCCAGTGGGTCAGAAGTTTACATACACTCAATTAGTATTTGGTAGCATTGCATTTAAATTGTTTCACTTGGGTCAAACATTCCGGGTAGCTTTCCACAAACTTCCCACAATAAGTTGGGTGAATTTTGGCCCATTCCTCCTGACAGAGCTGGTGTAACTGAGTCAGGTTTGTAGGCCTCCTTGCTAGCACACACTTTTTCAGTTCTGCCCACACATTTTCTGTAAGATTGAGGTCAGGGCTTTGTGATGGCCACTCCAATACCTTGAATTTGTTGTCCTTAAGCCATTTTGTCATAACTTTGGAAGTATGCTTGGGGTCATTGTCCATTTGGAAGACCCATTTGCGACCAAGCTTTAACTTCCTGACTGATGTCTTGAGATGTTGCTTCAATATATCCACATCATTTTCTGCCTCATCATGCCATCTATTTTGTGAAGTGCACCAGTCCCTCCTGCAGCAAAGCACCTCCACAACATGATGCTGCCACCCCCGGGATTCACGGGTTGGGGCGGTGTTCTTCGGCTTGCAAGCCTCCCCCTTTTTCCTCCAAACATAACGATGGTCATTATGGCCAAACAGTTCTATTTTTGTTTCATCAGACCAGAGGACATTTCTCCAAAAAGTACGATCTTTGTCCCCATGTGCAGTTGCAAACCGTATTCTGGCATTTTTATGGCGGTTTTGGAGCAATGGCTTCTTCCTTGCTGAGCGGTTTTTCAGGTTATGTCAACATAGTTTTTTGTCAACTGTGGATGGTTTTGTCGACTGTGGTTTTATCGACTGTGGATATAGACACTTCTGTATATGTTTCCTCCAGCATCTTCAGAAGGTCCTTTGCTATTGTTCTGGGAGTGATTTGCACTTTTCGCACCAAAGTACGTTAATAACCTCTACCGCTTCTCTCTCCCGGATCCGGGATCCTCCTCATTAAAAAAGCTGACTAGCATAGCCTAGCGGGAAAGGGATATCATATAATATAATTTTCATGAAATCACAAGTCCAATACAGCAAATGAAAGATAAACATCTTGTGAATCCAGCCATCATTTCCGATTTTTAAAATGTTTTACAGCGAAAACACAATATGTATTTCTATTTGCTAACCACAATAGCAAAAGACTCAACCGCATATTTTCACCATTTTTCTACCGCATAGGTAGCTATCACAAAACCGACCAAATAGAGATATAATTAGTCACTAACCAAGAAACAACTTCATCAGATGACAGTCTTATAACATGTTATACAATACATTTGTTTTGTTCGAAAATGTGCATATTTGAGGTATAAATCATAGTTTTACATTGCAGCTACCATCAAAAATATCACCAAAGCAGCCAGAATAATTACAGAGAGCAACGTGAAATACCTAAATACTCATCATAAAACATTTATGAAAAATACATGGTGTACAGCAAATGAAAGATAAACATCTTGTGAATCCAGCCAATATTTCCGATTTTTTAAGTGTTTTACAGCGAAAACACAATATAGCATTATATTAGCTTACCACAATAGCCAAACACACAAATGCATTTATTAGCAGCAAAAGGTAGCGATCGCAAAAACCAGCAAAAGATATAAAATTAATCACTAACCTTGACCAACTTCATCAGATGACAGTCTTATAACATCAGGTTATACAATACACTTATGTTTTGTTCGAAAATGTGCATATTTAGAGCTGCAAACCGTGGTTATACATTGTGAATATGTAGCATCGATTCACCAAATTGTCCGGAGCTATTTTGGACACTCACCTAATCTGACCAAAGAACTCATCATAAACTTTACTAAAAAATACATTTTGGACAGCAAATGAAAGATACACTAGTTCTTAATGCAACCGCCGTGTTAGATTTTTAAAAATAACTTTACCATAACAAACAGCTTACGTTATAGCGAGACAGCGCCCGCAAAAAGGGCGGATAATAGGACTAAACATTTTCCACAGAAATATGAAATAACATCATAAATTGTTCTTACTTTTGCTGAGCTTCCATCAGAATCTTGTACAAGGAGTCCTAGGTCCAGAATAAATCGTTGTTTGGTTTTAGAATGTCCTTCTCTCCTGTCGAATTCGCTCCACAAGGCTAGCCAATGTTGATGACGTTCCCAATTTCTCTCGACGCAGAGAACGGAAAACTCCAAAAGTCCCATTAAACGTTGAATAAACTGATGAAACTCGGTTGAAAAAACCTACTTTGATGTTTTTCTAATATGTATCAAATAAAAACAAAGCCGGAGATATTAGCCGTGTATACCGAACGCTTATCATAAGACAATAGGGAGGTGCTTCCCGCGCCTAGGTAGAGAAAGGAAATTCTGGACACGTCATTCCAAGAGCTCTTGTTCGACCTCAGATCAAGCTAGACACCCCATTCCACCTTCCACTGCCTGTTGACATCTAGTGGAAGGCGTATGCAGTGCATGCATATCCATAAATATAAGGCAATTCAATAGGCAGGCCCTGGAACAGAGCATCGTTTTCAGATTTTTCACTTTCTATCTGTAAGTTTGCTGCAAAATGAGTTCTGTTTTACTCACAGATATAATTCAAACAGTTTTAGAAACTTGAGAGTGTTTTCTATCCAATAGTAATAATAATATGCATATTGTACGATCTAGAATAGAGTACGAGGCAGTTTAATTTGGGCACAATTTTTTCCAAAGTGGAAACAGCGCCCCCATATTGACAAGAAGTTTCTCCAGGAAACAAAACGAGTCTCCTTCCTGAGCGGTATTGTCACGTTCTGACCATAGTTCTTTTGTATTTTCTTTGTTTTAGTGTGGTCAGGGTGTGAGTTGGGTGGGTATAATCTATGTTTTCTATTTCTGTGTTGGTTTTCTGTGTTTGGCCTGATATGGTTCTCAATCAGAGGTAGCTGTCAATCGTTGTCCCTGATTGGGAACCATATTTAGGTAGCCTGTTTTCTGTTGGGTTTTGCGGGTGTTTGTCGTCAGTGTCGCCACACGGTACTGTTTTGTTTGTTCACATCGTTTATTGTTTTGTTTAGTGTTCTGAGTTTAATTAAAAACATCATCATGAACACTTACCACGCTGCGCTTTGGTCCTCCTCTCTTTCTCCCGAAGACGATCGTTACAGGTATGACGGCTGGTGTTTATACTTGCATACTATTGTTTGTAGAGATGAACGTGGTACCTTCTGGCGTTTGGAAATTGCTCCCAAGGATGAACCAGACTTGTGGAGGTCTACAATTTTTTTCTGAGGTCATGGCTGATTTCTTTTGATTTTCCCATGATGTCAAGCAAAGAGGCACTGAGTTTGAAGGTAGGCCTTGAAATACATCCACAAGTACACCTCCGATTGACTCAAATGATGTCAATTAGCCTATCAGAAGCTTCTAAAGCCATGACATCATGTTCTGGTATTTTCCAAGCTGTTTAAAAGGCACAGTCATCTTAGTGTATGTACATTTCTGACCCACTGGAATTGTGATACAGTGAATTATAAGTGAAATAATCTTTCTGTAAACAATTGTGGAAAAATTACTTGTGTCATGCACAAAGTAGATGTCCTAACCGACTTGCCAAAACTATAGTTTGTTAACATGAAATTGGTGGAGAGGTTGAAAAACAAGTTTTACTGACTCCAACCTAAGTGTATGTAAAATTCCGACTTCAACTGTACATACCCAACCAGAAGCCATGGATTACAGGCAACATCCGCACTGAAGGAAAGAGATGCCGCTTTCAAGGAGCTGGACTCTAACCCGGAAGCTTAGAAGAAATCACACTATGCCCTCCGACAAACCATCAAACAGGCAAAGCATCAATACAGGACAAAGATCGAATCGTACTACACCGGCTCTGACGCTCGCCGGATGCGGCGGAGCTTGCAAACCATTACAGACTACAAAAGGGAAGCACAGCCGAGAGCTGCCCAGTGACACGAGCCTACCAGACGAGCGAAACTACTTCAACGCTTGCTTCGAGGCAAATAACACTGAAAGATGCATGTGAGCACCAGCTGTTCCAGGAAGACTGAGATCATGCTCTCCGCAGCCGATGTGAGTAAGACCTTTAAACAGGTCAACATTCACAAGGCCCTAGGGCCAGATGGATTACCAGGATGTGTACTGCGAGCATGCGCTTACCAACTGGCAAGTGTCATCACTGACATTTTCAACCTCTCCCTGTCTGAGTCTGTAATACCAACATGTATTAAGCAGACCACCATAGCACCTGTGCCCAAGAACAATAAGGTAAATGACTGCCTGCCTAAATGACTACCGACCCGTAGCACTCACGTCTGTAACCATGAAATGCTTTGAAAGGCTGGTCATGGCTCACAACACCATTATCCCAGAAACACCAGACCCACTCCAAGTTGCATACCGCCCTAACAGATCCACAGATGACGCAATCTCTATTGCACTCCACACTGCCATTTCCTACCTGGACAAAAGGAACACTTATGCGAGAATGCTATTCATTGACTACAGCTCAGCGTTTAACACCATAGTGCCTCAACTCATCCATTTTTATTTATTTATTTCACCTTTAATTAACCAGGTAGGCCGCGAACTGGCCAAGATAAAGCAAAGCAGTGCGACACAAACAAAACAGAGTTACACATGGGATAAACAAACGTACAGTCAATAAAACAATAGAAAAATATATGTAGTGTGTGCAAATGTATTAAGATTAGGGAGGTAAGGAAATAAATAGGCCATAGAGGCAAAATAATTACAATTGAGCATTAACACTGGAGTGATAGATGTGCAAGTAGAGATACTGGGGTGCAAAAGAGCAAAAATAAATAAATAACAACATGGGGATGATGTAGTTGGGTGTGCTATTTACAGATTGGCTGTGTACAGGTACAGTGATCGTTAAGCTGCTCTGACAGCTGATACTTAAAGTTAGAGAGGGAGATATAAGTCTCCAGCTTCAGTGATTTTTGCAATTCGTTCCAGTCATTGGCAGCAGAGAACTGGAAGGAAAGGCGGCCAAACGAGGTGTTGGCTTTGGGGATGACCAGTGAAATCTACCGGCTGGAGCGCGTGCTACGGGTGGGTGTTGCTATGGTAACCAGTGAGCTGAGATAAGGCAGAGCTTTTCCTAGCAAAGACTTATAGATGACCTGGAGCCAGTGGGTTTGGCGACGAATATGTAGCAAGGGCCAGCCAACGAGAGCATACAGGTCGCAGTGGTGGGAGGTATATGCGGCTTTGGTGACAAAATGGATGGCACTGTGATAGACTACATCCAATTGGTTGAGTAGAGTGATGGTGGCTATTTTGTAAATGACATCGCCGAAGTCAAGGATCGGTAGGATAGTCAGTTTTACGAGGGTATGTTTGGTGGCATGAGTGAAGGAGGCTTTGTTGCGAAATAGGAAGCTGATTCTAGATTTAATTTTGGATTGGAGATGCTTAATGTGAGTCAAAGGAGAGTTTACAGTCTAACCAGACAGAACCGTCCAGAGCAATGATGCTAGTCGGGCAGGCGGGTGCGGGCAGCAATCGGTTGAAGAGCATGCGATTTAGTTTTACTAGCATTTAAAAGCAGTTGGAGGCCACGGAAGGAATGTTTTATGGCATTGAAGCTCGTTTGGAGGTTTGTTAACACAGTGTCCAAAGAAGGGCCAGATGTATACAGAATGGTGTCGTCTGCATAGAGGTTGATCAGAGAATCACCAGCAGCAAGAGCGACATCATTGATAAATACAAAGAAAAGAGTTGGCCCGAAAATGTAACCCTGTGGCACGCCCATAGAGACTGCCAGAAGACCTGACAACAGGCCCTCCGATAAGCTAAGGACCCTGGGACTAAACACCTCCCTCTGCAACTGGATCCTGGACTTCCTGACAGGCTGCCCCCAGGTGGTAAGGGTAGGTAACAACACATCCGCCACGCTGATCATCCACACAGGGGCCCCTCAGGGATGCGTGCTCAGTTCCCTCCTGTACTCCATGTTCACTCATGACTGTACGGCCAGGCACGACTCCAACACCATCATTAAGTTTGCTGATGACACAACAGTGATAGGCCTGATCACTGACAACGACGAAACAGCCTATAGGGAGGAAGTCCGAGAACTGGCCGTGTGGCGCCAGGACAACAACCTCTCCCTCAACGTAATCAAGACAAATGAGATGATTGTGGGCTACAGGAAAAAGAGGACCAAGCACGCCCCCATTCTCATCGACAGGGCTGAAGTGGAGCAGGTTGAGAGCTTCAAGTTCCTTGGTGTCCACATCAACAAACTAAAAATTGAGCAAACACACCAAGACATTTGTGAAGATGGCACGACAAAACCTATTCCCCCTCAGGAGACTGAAAAGATTTGGCATGGGTCCTCAGATCCTCCAAAGGTTCTACAGCTGCACCATCGAGAGCATCCTGACTGGTTGCATCACTGCCTGGTATGGCAACTGATTGGCATCCGACCGCAAGGCACTACAGAGGGTAGTGTGTATGGTCCAGTACATCACTGGGGACAAGCTTCCTGCCATCCAGGACCTCTATACCAGGTGGTGTCAGAGGAAGGCCCTAAAAATTGTCAAAGACTCCAGCCACAAGAGTCATAGACTGTTCTCTCTGCTACCACACGGCAAGCGGTACCGGAGCGCCAAATCCAGGTCCATGAGGCTTCTAAACAGCTTCCACACCCCTCTTTTACACCGCTGATACTCTCTGTTGTTATCAATGCATAGTCACTTTAATAACTCTACCTACACTACCGGTCAAAAGTTTTAGAACACCTACTCATTCAAGAGATTTTCTTTATTTTTACAGTTTTCTACAATGTAGAATAATAGTGACGACATCAAAATTATGAAATAAAATATATGGAATCATGTAGTAACCAAAAAAGTGTTACACAAATCAAAATATATTTAATATTTGAGATTCTTCAAATAGCCACCCATTGCCTTGATGACAGCTTTGCACACTCTAGGCATTCTCTCAACCAGCTTCATGAGGTAGTCACCTGGAATGCATTTCAATTAACAGGTGTGCTTTGTTAATTTGTGGATTTTCTTTCCTTGATGCGTTTGAGCCAATCAGTTGTGTTGTGACAAGGTAGGGGTGGTATACAGAAGATAGCCCTATTTGGTAAAAGACCAAGTCCATATTATGGCAAGAATAGCTCAAATAAGTAAAGAGAAATGACAGTCCATCATTACTTTAAGACATGAAGGTCAGTCAATATGGAAAATTTCAAGAAATGTGAACATTTCTTCAAGTGCAGTCGCAAAAACCATCAAGCACTATGATGGAACTGGCTCTCATGAGGATCGGGAACAAGGCCCTATTCCCTATATAGTGCACTACTTTTGACCAGGGCCCTATTCCCTATAAAGTAGTGCACTATATAGGGAATAGGGCCTTGTTCCCGATCCTCATGAGAGCCAGTTCCATCATAGTGCTTGATGGTTTTTGCGACTGCACTTGAAGAAATGTTCCAATTTCTTGACATTTTCCGTATCGACTGACCTTCATGTCTTAAAGTAAATGATGGACTCTTTACTTATTTGAGCTATTCTTGCCATAATATGGACTTGGTCTTTTACAAAATAGGGCTATCTTCTGTATACCACCTCTACCTTGTCACATAGGGCCCTGGTCTATAGTGCACTACTTTTGACCAGGGCCCTATTCCCTATATTGTGCACTACTTTTGACCAGGGCCCTATTCCCTATATAGTGCACTACTTTTGACCAGGCACCATCGGGTGCCATTAAGGATACACACACAGTCCCAGCTCCTTACTTGTAACAAAGAACTTTTTGGTGAAGGTACAGCTGTCGAATGCAGCAATCTTCTCCTGCAGGGCGACAACTAGAATCCTACAAGAACCAGGAAAATTACAAATAGTATGTGATTTTCAAATAACATGAAACTACAATATATTTATTTGAATGCAAAAAGTGATGCCACCATACGTACTCCTTGTTGCAGTGCAGGTCATAGATGGGCGTCTTGAACTGGATGGACTTGACCATCTCCCCTGTCTTCAGAGAGTACAGGTCCACACAGCAGTATGGGGGGCTCGTCCTAGGCACAGAAACACATTGCCAAAGAAAGTGAACTAGATAATAAACAAAAGGGAAATAAACAATATGAATTAACAGTAAACATTACACTCACAAAAGTTCCAAAAGAATAAAGACATTTCAAATGTCATATGTGCAAATAGTTAAAGATCAAAAGGGAAAATAAATAAACAAATATGGGTTGTATTTACAATGGTGCTTGTTCTTCACTGGGTGCCCTTGTGGCAACAGGTCACAAATCTTGCTGCTGTGATGGCACACTGTGGTATTTCACCCAATAGACATGGGAGTTGATCAAAATTGGGTTTGTTTTAACATTTTGTGGGCAATGTCTCTCGCTCTCTCTCTAACCCCTCTCTCTCCACACACTCACCCCCCCTCCCTCCCTTTTATTCACGACACAACGCAGAGTGCCTGGATACAGCACTTAGCCGTGGTATAGTGGCCATATACCACAAACCCCCAAGGTGCCTTATCGCTATTATAAACTGGTTACCAATGTAAAAATAAATGTTTTGTCATACCTATGGATCACGGTCTGATATACCACAGCTGTCAGCCAATCAGCATTCAGGGCTTGTTTCAGCCTAGCCTGATGACACAAAAAGTTAAGAATCCAAATTCCGATCCTATCTCCTGCAGCACTACTTCTACTCCACTGACCAGCACTGGGCTGCACGCATCAATTAGGTTGTAATGTCGGTCTGCGTTCCCAATCACTCAAACCAACCGAACAGACCGACCAACAGGCCACTATTTCTCTTCTTTATGGTGGAAAATATCTGCTCTTTCCATTCAGGCCTCTCTCTGACAAATGCAAACAGTGGATGAAATACTGTGGCCGAAGCGTTGAGAAAATTACCCCGTTTCAAAATATGCACACATCAGGCCATCACAAAGCAGCCAAGACATCTTAAGCTGTCCGCAAAGCGCCGGGAACATGGAAACACTTAGGGGAGAGTTGAATGGTAAAAAGCTGCAGGGACTGTCCATGTGCTACTTGATAGCCCTGAGTCGCAGTCATGGAGAACCGGAGAGGGTTTCATTTGTCATAATTCTTCCAATGAGGGAATCTTAGAATGGAGCCGATGATAGAGAAGCCAGTCTGCCTGCATCAGTCTCTCTCGCTTCTTCTCCATCTTGTTCCCTCTTATTAATTCGGTCTCTCCCCCTCTCCTCTCCCTCTCTTGCAGCTCTTCCTCTTTCGCTCCCCTCTCTCAATGTTTTTCTCTCTCCTGCTCTCTTTTCCTTGTCCTCGCTCTTGATCAGTAGTCATGGCTCTTGCTTAACTGCTGTTGGTTCGTGTTAGCCGTGTGTAGACTGGCTATATTGAGTCTTGTCGCTACAGCAAATGCCAAGCAGTATTAGTGTTGGTGAACTCAGGCTGTGTGATGTTCTGGCTCCATGTCTGCCTGGGGACTGGGTAGTACAAAAACTCTAATTAAGTCCTGTTGCAGACATAAGGGGAGACATGCAGGTAACTGCCAAAATAAAGGAAACACCTGAGTAAATTAGGATACCAAGTACAGTACCAGTCAAAAGTTTGGAAACACCTAGTCATTCAATGTTTTTCTTTATTTTCACTATTTTCTACATTGTAGAATAATAGTGAAGACATCACAACAACGAAAAACACATGGAATCATGTAGTAACCAAAAAAAGTGTTAAACAAATCTAAATATATTTGAGATTCTTCAAAGTAGCCATCCTTTGCCTTGATGACAGCTTTGCACAGTCTTGGCATTCTCTCAACCAGCTTCATGAAGAATGTTTTTCCAACAGTCTTGAAGGAGTTCCCACATATTCTGAGCACTGCTTTTCCATCACTCTGCAGTCCAATTCATCCCAAACAATCTCAATTGGATTGAGGTCGGGTGATTGTGGAGGCCAGGTAATCTGATGCAGCACTCCATCACTCTCCTTCTTGAATAAATAGCCCTTACACAGCCTGGAGGTGTGTTGGGGTCATTGTCCTGTTATAGTCCCACTACGCAAACCAGATGGCATGGCATATCGCTGCAGAATGCGGTGGTAGCCATGCTGGTTAAGTGTGCCTTGAATTCTAAATAAATCACAGACCAGGGAATAGGGCCCTGGTCAAAAGTAGTGCACTATATAGGGAATAGGGCCCTGGTCAAAGTAGTGCACTATGCAGGGAATAGCAAAGCACCCCCACACCACCTCCTCCTCCATGCTTCACGGTGGGAACCACACATGTGGAGATCATCCGTTCACCTACTCTGCGTGTCACAATGCCATGGCAGTTGGAACCAAAAATCTACAATTTGGACTCTTCAGACCAAAGGACAGATTTCCACCGGTCTAATATCCATTGATCGTGTTTCTTGGCCCAAGCAAGTCTCTTCTTATTGGTGTCCTTTAGTAGTGGTTTCTTTGCAGCAATTCAACCATGAAGGACTGATTCACACAGTCTCCTCTGAACAGTTGATGTTGAGATGTGTCTTACTTGAACACTGTGAAACATTTATTTAGACTGCAATCTGAGGTGCAGTTAACTCTAATGAACTTATCCTCTTCAGCAGAGGTAACTCTGGGTCTTTCTTTCCTGTGGTGGTCCTCATGAGAGCCAGTTTCTTCATAGTGCTTGATGGTTTTTGCGATTGCACTTGAAGAAAATGTCAAAGTTCTTGAAATGTTCCAGATTGACTGACCTTAATTTCTTAAAGTAATGATGGACTGTAATTTCTCTTTCCTTATACCACTTCTACCTTGTCGCAACACAACTGATTTGCTCAAACGCATTAAGGAAAGAAATTCCACAAATTAACAAGGTTAATTGAAATGCATTCCAGGTGACTAACTCAAGAAGCTGGTTGAGAGAATGCCAAGAGTGAGCAAAGCTGTCATTAAGGCAACAGGTGGCTATTTGAAGAATTTCAAATATAAAATATTGTGATTTGTTTCACACTTTTTTGGTTACTAGATGATTCTGTAGGTGTTATTACATAGTTTTGATGTCTTCACTATGATGTCTTCACTATTATTCTACAATGTAGAAAATAGTAAAAATAAAGAAAAACCCTGGAATGAGTAGGTGTGTCCAAACTTTTGACTGGTACTGTATATTGAAAGCAGGTGCTTCCACATAGGTGTAGTTCCTGAGTTAATTAAGCAATTAACATCCCAATATGCTTAGGCTCATGTATAAAAATGCCCAGTTGTCCATTATTTTGGCTACCATGCCTAGTCGTGCTGAGTGATTAGTGCTTTTTGAGGTCTGTTCCGTTTCGGTTCAATTATTAAAACAATTACGGTTTTAGATTACTTTTATTAAATGCACTATGCATTACATGGGTTGAATGCTGTAACACAGAATAAAACAATTAATAAAAGTTCCATGATGGTAGTGACTGCCCATGACTGCTTATCACTTATTAACCATTATTTATTAATCATTACTTCAGTTTAATTCAATATTTCAGTTGTGTATATTACATGTTTCATTTGATGACTTTATTATTTCATTCCAAGTCATCATCTCAGCTCTTTAAAGCTGCTGCCTATTCTGTCTGACAAAATCACTATTTTGTAGTTCAAAGTAAATAAGGCATACTTATGACTGCTGAATACCATCAATCACTTAGATTATGTATTTTCAGGTAGAAATAACTTGCAAAGCAACAGCTGCTCTCTATAACACCTCATGATTGTGGACTCTCTCTTCTGTAGCAGGCGTAAAATAATCTGGACAAGTAGATGCGCAATGGATTATGGTCATTGTAGTTAATAACCATGTTTTTGGCACTAAACTTTGTAGAATATTGGCCTGTTGGAAACTATAACTCCCTACTACATAGCACAGTTCATGCTGGATCTGATTTAACTCTAGAGAACCTGTGTGTTGTGCGCATTGAGCTCACAGAAAAAATACGAATGAAATATAAGTCAAATAATTGAATAAGCATCGGTCAATTAGTAGTTTAAAAACCAACATTTAGGTTAATCACTCAGCCCTAATGGTTAGAAGAAGAGATCTGTGACATTGAAAGAGGGGTCTCAAAAGGAGCATAGGGAGATTAAAGGGTGTGTGTGTCACAAGATCTCAACCCAGTTGAACACTTATGGGAGATTCTGGAGCGGTGCCTGAAACAGCGTTTTCCACCACCATCAACAAAACACCAAACGATGGAATTAGACGTGAAAGAATGGTGTCGCATCCCTCCAATAGAGTTCCAGACAAAAGCACATTGAAGCTGTTCTGGCTCGTGGTGGCCCAACGGCCTATTAATAAGACACTATGTTGGCGTTTCCTTTATTTTGGCAGTTACCTATAGGTCTTGTCCAGAAACAATGCCTAGTCCCTATTCTATAGTGACTCCATGAGCTTCTAACCCACTACTAGCCTGTCTCAAAATATTTAATAACGTCATAAATAAGATTTCAAATGTGCATCATACCTAGAGTAACCTCTAGGGGGAAAATTATATGCGTCTCAAATGACACCCTATTCCCCATAAAGTGCACTACTTTGGGCGCAGACGCTGTCCACTCCCTAAAAAGGACACTCACCCCTTGATCAAGGGGATTAGTGTGTGCGTGGAAGTAGCACCACTCCACAGAGCTTGGGCAGATGCCGCAGACACAAATGCAGCTCCACACACCCACTGACACAGTCAGAGGCAACACCCAACACACACTCACTCACTCTCTCTCTCTGGCTGTTGAGGAAAGTTTCCCAAGCCAGTGGCTGGACATTCAGCCACAGCACCGGCGCCATGGGAGCCCTCAGATCTCTCAGCCCAGCCAGAGACACAGTGTCCGTGTGTGTGTGTGCATGCCTGACACTGCATGTTTGTGTGCGCACGCAAATCTGTCTGTGTGTGAGCATCTGGTGTATGTACCAGCGGGAGTGTCTGGAGTGTCTGACGTTGTGTGTGAGCGTCTGGTGCATGTACCAGCGGGAGTGTCTGGAGTGTCTGACGTTGTGTGTGCGCATTTCCCCTGTTATTTCCTGTAAGAGGCAACGGGGAAGACAAAGGAGGTGACAAGAGTTTTGGGTGACCTCCATTCAGTTGTCCATAGCAGCCGGACCTAATAATGATCTGCTGCAGGCCTTACACCAAGGCATATTATGATACTCTCTGGCACAGCAAGGATAGCATTACCAAACTGAGTACAAGAATTGAGATTAATAGAAAAATATAACTTCTCCTAACTTGTTTTCTGGCGGCTCCTCCATCGATTTCAGCGTTATCACCGGGGTCAGATCAATCTAATCCAAATGCTTTTTACGAAATAACAGGCGCCCGGATTGATTCACTCATGGGGACAATGATGGCCCGCCCGTCCCTCTATTACAGAATCAAAATGGCCCCCGGTTGAATTGTTTTGGCCTGGGCAGTATTTTAACAAATGGCGGTGTTCTAATGGAGCCAGGACAGGATCAGCTGTAATGTGATTTCCTGGTGCTGGGGCTGCGGAGGCGTGGGTTGAAAGCCAGGCCAAATCATCATTATCATTGATCAGGGCTAGATGTCAGTCCAGTAACATGTTAAGGTGACACTGAGCGCCCTCCGCCTCAGTAATAGGACTGTTATTACAGCCTATGAGATCAATGTGTCAATTACTATTTACTGGGATTGGCCTTTTGGGTCTAAATTGATGCAGAGAGTGGGAAGGAGACTGAAGCGGTTGGGAGAGAGAGCGAAGGAGAGAGAAAAAGAAAGTGAGTGGGGGAGAGCGAGAGATGAGATTGTAAAACCATAAAAAAAGTTGAGATTGTGTCTTTAAGCACGTACACACACACACACTGAAATAGAGGTACACACACACAACTGAGGCATCGGCCATGACCTCTGGAGGAAAGTCTAAGCCTGCTGAAGTGGAAACAGTTGGTCTTGGCCCAAGTCGACTTCACAACCCTTCTAACATGAAGGGTTTCCCCCATATAACAGTAATCCTAAATGACTGCTAATTACTGGGTAGTAGGCTGTAAAGCAGCCAGACAGAGATCCACACCTGCTACATCCATCTATTTCCCCCTCAAACGGCCACTGGGCAAGCTAGTAAAACAGACATGTGTACGTCCTAAACGGCAGCCTATTCCCTATATAGTGCACTACTGTTGACCAGGGCCCTATTCCCTATATAGTGCACTACTTTTGACCAGGGCCCTATTCCCTATATAGTGCACTACTGTTGACCAGGGGCCAACTCTCGTCAAAATTAGTGCACTATATAGGGAATAGGCTGCCATTTGGGATGACACCATGTTTCTGGGTCTCTTGACCGTCCAGCACAGCACAGCTCTGTTTTGCCTGGCCTGCTATAGACTAGCTACTGTACCATTTTGGAAAATGTATTCACAACAGAACGGTTATATGACTTTTACAACCGAGGCAGAGTCTTAATTTTAGCAACACGTCAGTTTACAATGGTTATTATGTACATTATGTCAAATGCATGCCATTTAAATCACTAGAGAGGGGTTTTTTCTGTATGAAAGAAGTCTTTAACATCTGTTATTTTAGCTTCAACACGACGGCGCTGTGAGCTGGGCTTGCATTTCTTCTCCGGGAGGGAACGTCTGGCTTCTGGTCGACGGAACCGGTAAGGTTATTATTTTATGAACCTGAGCGGAACCGATGGATAAAAACCGCACACTTCATGTGGCGGGCTGCAGTGGGCTAGACAGCAGGGGAACTGGGGAAGCCTTAAAGGGGAATTAAAAAGCAAGCAAATAAATGCATTTACAAGGAGGGGGACGTCACCACGTTTCCGACTGTGGCTCAGAGCTGAGCCCTTTACGAGTTCCCTGAATACGAACAGACAATTACAAGCTGAAGAAATGCTAAACAAATAGAGCCTGGGCCTGGTCCCTGGAGTCTCAGCTGGAAGGGCTGAGGGGACAGGGTCAGAGTGCCCAGAGACTAGGAATGCCACCCGGGCCATAGACCACCTACAGATCAACCAATGGCTTTCAGTGCAATAAACTATAGGCCTTTGGGTGCATTTTATACAATAGTGACCAAGACTAGAGAGTATTTCTATTATATCTATATACTATCATCTGGGTAATTGTTGGATGTGCATACACTACGGGTGAACCATATAGGTAGAAATCCCGGTAGCTGATGGGGTTAAATGCTGACCAAACTGACACCCATCAGTGAAAATATTTTTTGGGAAAGAAAAAAAATAAAACATTCAAGATGCAGCAATGTTTTTTTGAGTTTTTCTTTCCTTAACAGAAGAGCCTTGGTATTGATCTCACATAGCGGTGTTTTGAAAAACATGTTTCAAGTAAAGCCTGGACAAATTGGTAGAACTAATCTTTGGACTTAGATCAGACTGGTGAGTCATAGATTTATAACAGTTACTTCTACACACACGCACATGAAAACAATTACTCTATTTTCATAGGCATCAAGTGAGGTGGGTGGTACTGGAAGAAAAGAGACAAATTCTGTCACAATATTCACTAAGTTTCCTTCTCTCGCTGACAACCCCTCCCTCTCTTTCTCCTTCTTTCTCAGTCCTCCTTTCCCCTCCTCCTCTGTGGAACACAACCCTCAACACACAACAAACGCTGGCCACATCAGAGGCAGCTCGGGGGGGGGCTGGGAGGGGGCCTGTGATTCCGGCACGCCGCTGGCATTAGCGGGAAAGTAATTAGGGCAAGAAGTTCAACCACAGCTCCATGTCTGCAGCCCTGCCAGAAATACATTTCCTCCTCATTCAGTACCGTACCTTCACCACCAACAAGCATATGGAAACACATCACCACGCCAGTGTGTGTGTGTCTGTGCTTGCACAAATCCCTTGGTCAAACCCTAGTCTATTGGCACACCGGTGCATCAACCTAAGTAACATAATACAAAAATCGCCATCAAAAACAGTCAGTTTAAGCTAGAGATCTATTTTTGCATGGGCTGCGTCTCAATCCACCACATCCACCTATGTCGCCCTTCTGTATCTGCTGTGGAAAGTGGCAGAGCTAACTCTCTGTTTGTCAGACCTGGAAGCAACTCGGAAATTGTAGCATCCAAACGGTTTGGCCTACAAACTTATATGACCAAAGGGGAGACTCACGCAAACAGGATGGTGTTCTTCATTTTGCTCTATGACCCCCACAAGTGTCGCGGGACTTGTCTAAAGGTAACCCATATAAATGAATGGAAGTATGGAGGTAGTTGTGCCAACAAAGATAAGGGGTTATATACATACAGTACCAGTCAAAAGTTTGGGCACATTTACTCATGCCAGGGATTTCTTTATTTTTACTATTTCCTGCATTGTAGAATAATAGTGAAGACATCAAAACTATGAACATATGGAAATCCTGTAGTAAACAAAAAAGTGTTAAACAAATCAAAATATATTTTATATTTGAGAACCTTCAAAGACATTTGTTTTTCAAAAGGACAATGACCTCCAGGCTGTGTAAGGTCTATTTGACCAAGAAGAAGAGTGATGGAGTGCTGCATCAGATGACCTGGCCTCCACAATCACCTGACCTCAACCCAATTGAGATGGTTTGGGATGAGTTGGACCGCAGAGTGAAGGAAAAGCAGCCAACAAGTGCTCAGCATATGTGGGAACTCCTTCAAGACTGCTGGAAAAGCATTCCTCATGAAGCTGGTTGAGAGAACGCCAAGAGTGTGCAAAGCTCTCAAGGCAAAGGGTGGCTACGAAACGTTACAGTATACAATGACATTCTACACGATTCTGTGCTTCCAACTTTGTGGCAACAGTTTAATTTTTTTTAACCTTTATTTAACTAGGCAAGTCAGTTAAGAACCCATTCTTATTTTCAATGACGGCCTAGGAACAGTCGAGTGCACAAAAGCGAGGTCAATACAGAAATTATTTGTCAAGATCGGTGTGGAAGAACTTGACTGGCCTGCACAGTACCCTGACCTCAACTCAATCAAACACATTTGGGATTAATTGTAATGCTGACTGCGAGCCAGGCCTAATCACCTAACATCAGTGCTCTGCCTCACTAATCCTCTTGTGACTGAATGGAAGCAAGTATCAGCAGCAATGTTCCAACGTCTAGTGGAAAGCCTTCCCAGAAGAGTGGAGGCTGTTATAGCAGCAAAGGGGGGGACCAACCCCATATTAATGCCCATGATTTTCAAATGAGAAGTTCAACTAGCAGGTGTCCACATACTTTTGGTCATGTAGTGTATCTCCTAGATATAGGACAGACACTTCAAATCGTATTCCATATGATTTATTTTTTTACTGTATTTTATTTGCCATTTAAGAACGTGTTATTTAATGTGTTTCTATGGGCTATAGTAGTAACGGCCAAATTAAATATTTTATAAAATAATTACAAATAAAAACGTTTTTGATACCTAAAATTCAAATATCTAAATTATCCATATCTCAGATTAGAAGCCCCCCCCCACTATGACAGCAATGGAGTGAACATGAATATTTATCATCTAAAAACACATGCCTTGTATTTAATGCACTTATTGTCAGTTCACTGTTTATTTGCCAATTTCCTGTTAAGTGGAAACATTTAATACAAAAAAATAGCATCTGGTCAAGTGTGCTTTCATTCCTATACTTCAGCTGTGACACCTAGAAGCACAGTGGTGTCAAATAGCCTATAGTAAAATACTATAAAAATAGCAGCATATGTTCAAGTTTAAATAATGTACTCACGGCAGACTACCTACAAGGAAGATTGAACAACACCACGACAGGTCAGCCAGAAAGGGTATTATTAACAAAAAATACTTTAAAATCTGACAGGGCTTTAAAACCAAGATAATTCAACCTGTATGCTTTATACTGAAATGCTTTGATGTCAAATACACAATTTGCCTCTATCCAAAATGGTTATGAACACTACCGAGGAGTGCACTTTGTGATAACACATGGAGTTGTGCTTTACAGTCAAGTGTCAGATGAGAATTGAATACTACTAAAATTATATTGCTATAAAGTAATACTGCATTATCAACACAAAAATGAACAATTGCACTTTGAATAAATGTCAACGAGCTTTGTCGGTAATTAACAATACAGATATAGGCTACCTGCCCTGTAGTATCTTAAAAAAAGAAAAGAAGGAAACCTGATTTAAAACTCTTCAAAAGGCTTGGGTCTTCCTATCCTTGGAGACCTTGAGTTATACGAGTGTCCCAGTCTACACGGAACACACAGACGACAGACAGAGCACAGATCTAAGCAGAAGTTAGCTGCACCTGGACTAGACTGTCTCAGAGGAACGGTCAACAGGGGAAGGAATCCATGACACGAGAGGAATCCATGACACGAGATGGATGAATCCCAAATGGTACCCTATTACTTAAACAGTATAGTACACTACTTCTGACAAGGGCCCACGGGGCTAACCCTAACCATGACCGGAGAGACGAGAATGTGTGCTAAATAGCATAGCATCCCCCTGGTCCATTTCTTACTCACATGCAGAACAACAGATTCCTGGTGGAGAGAATGTATTGGTAACTAGAGAGCGCCATGTTCAAATCCCTAGTGAGGTACAGTATGCTGAGGTTTTCTTTAACAGATGAGGTACTCCATCTGGTTTCCATCCATTCACTGCTTGTCATCCACACACACCAAAGTAATTGCAGTTGGAAATGACTGGTATGTGATATTTGGGGAAAAGAACACGCTACTTCCCTTAATAGAAATATAGGGCATATTAAAACATAGGGGCTAAAATTCTAAGTTGATGAACAACACCTTCAGTATTACAAAACTGAAATGCCCTGATTAGATTTTTTACATTAAATTTGTCATGAAAGGACTGTAAAACATACTGCAAAAAAGCTGAATGAACTGTGGACTGAAAAGTAATTATGCCTCATTGTGACCCTGTAAAAAAAAGTTTGTCTGCCACTTCCACTACATACCACTTCATTTAAACTCACTTCCTATTTGAAGGGGGAAACTGGCAAGGCAGAACATATTTTAGGCCGACAGAAAACAGACATAGAAGTCAAAATTAACGCTTCGAAATGAAGCCAGAGACTGCCCTCTGTGAGTGAGTGAGTGAGTGAGTGAGTGAGTGAGTGAGTGAGTGAGTGAGTGAGTGAGTGAGTGAGTGAGTGAGTGAGTGAGTGAGTGAGTGAGTGAGTGAGTGAGTGAGTGAGTGTGTGAGTGAGAGTGTGTGTGTGTAAATGTAAGTGTGTGTGTAAATGTAAGTGTGTGTGTAAATGTAAGTGTGTGTGGCCTAAAATTAAAAGGTGGTTTATAGATGAGATTACAGGCATTCTTGTTTTCACAGACTACCATTACAAAAGGTTCTGGAATGATTTCATCAGAACTCTTAAAAACAAGAATATGACATTCCCACCCACAAATTGAAAACAAAAGCAGGAAATAAAGAAAATGTCCCTGTTTGAGCTTTATCTTAATCTTAATAAATTCTGTAGTTGACTGGACCGCAAAAGACAGCACTGTGACTGTAGCTGTGTCCCCGCTGGAGAGTGAGTGAGTGTATCATGGAGACTAAGGCCTAATGCTGGTTTCAAAAGCATCACTTCTCCAAATCCCCATAATCTGGTGCCTCTTTAATACAAACGCTCTGAGATTTACCCTTTAATACACTTTAGAGAGGGATACCTCGCGTTTACCACGGCTAAACCTGTCATGAAAATAGCAATGAAAAGCACAGCTTAGAACCACAATAGGCTTTCCCTTAAGTCTCTTCGAAAATGTATGGTGGAATGAGTGGGGTTTTCCCTGCAATACTGTAATTAATATAAAGGCATTAGGTGACAACAGGACTTAATGGATAAAGCTTTGGGATAAAGACAAAATTAGGGACATAACATTATCCCTCTCTTGTAGGATCAATCTCACTTTGTTGTTGACGGGTGTCATTTAAAATTACACATAGCTTTCATCTTCCTGCGTCAGATTAAAATCTGTGTGCTAAATGTGTCTGTAATGAATATTGAGATAAAGGACATGACTCCGGCCTGGTTGAGGTGTGAAAAGCCTTGACCCTCGAGCCGTGAGTTATAAGGGACAGGGCCAGAGGAGGTTCACAGGGGCCAGATGGAGAGCTGTGGCCTGGTGCTGAAACCATGTCTTGAAAGGTCTAGCAGCCAAAACACTGGTTATGCTAAATATTGAATAAAGGAAGTGTACAAGTAAACAAGAAAAACATGCACCGTATCCTCCTTCACTGGTGCTGACTGTTTCCAGGCTGCTACTGGCTACAGTCTGGTAGGTAGCCATGGTGAGCATTTCGTCACCCACGGGGGAGTCACAATGTGTCCCGGCCGGCCGGAACCCTCCCAAAATACGAATCCATCCGTAATCTCCATGGTGACAGAAGACTTTTTTTGTCAAAAATAAATTATAATAAAAAATAAAAGTCATGCCCACATCCTCTTTGCATCTGGAGATTTGGGGGTGGGCGTATAGGGTAGGAAGGTCAGAAGTAGTGCACTATACAGGGAATAGGGTTTCATTTGCGATACAAAAAAGTGTTAACAAAAGCAGGTTTCTTCTTCCCTGCTGAACTTTTACCCTGGGAGTGTATGTATGCTCCCACTCCTAAAAACACCAACAAACAGTTAAGATGCCTCCATCCTCCACCCCCTGCCTCTGTGATTTGCATTCATTGACAAAGAGTCGTCTTAAATGTTCTGAATGTTAATACCTGCGGACCTAATTAAAATGAAAGAAAATAATAACAGCGACTAGCAGCAGCAGGGGCTGGAAACACAAATCCTTTCCAGATACTATGTGAGGAGGCAGACCAGAGCCCAGGGGCTGCTACAGGATGGCACACAGGCATTCTTTACTAGTTCCCCCACTGGCGCAGAGCGTGAAGGGACACATATGTACTTTGCCGTCAGGAAAATCACTAGATCTATAAATTGTTTTGGCTTAACGCATAATCCTTTCCATTGATAAAATGATGTTGAGTGCGCCTGGCTAGAAGTTCACAAATACAAGGATAGGCACAGATGCTTTTTGACTTTCTAGTTTTCCTTTAATTTGCAAATCTTGTAATCTAAGCCTAGAGCTGACTGAACCAACTTCAAAACCAGCGCTGCTCTCGCGGCCAAGACTCCAATCTGTTTTCCATTTAAGTGTCAAGCCGGCATCCTTTTTGCTGTTTGACAAAAGCTGTTATTTAAAATGATTATATGCTAAAAACTGTGTGAGGACCTTAGTAAGTTTACGAACGGCCCGAACGGAAAAACTGTGCTGCGGCCATAGGGGAGTTTCTCTCATCTTTTAATGTAGTGTTATTTACCAAACACTTCTGTCGGTCGGGGGTCAGGACGGCCCGAGTCTGGATGTGCCATTCAGCCAGATGTCAGGGTTTGGGCTTTTCAGCAGCATGTTTTCAGAATTAGTACTGAGCGTCAGTCACTGGGCGAAGTACCCAAACCCTCCCTGTTTGTATCCCTCTCTCCATGTCAGCCAGGACACAGCCAGAAGACTAAAAGAGGCAGTACAGAGGCAGAGGGGCCAGGCAGAGCCAGAATCAGTGGCAGATGCAGAAAGAGAGAGCGAGGCAGCAGAGGGAGAGAGAGGTAAAGGCAGCAGAGGAGTAGGCAGTGTTCCTTTAAAAACATGGGGAAGGTGGTCTCCATCAAAGCCCAGCCGAAGACAGACTTCCTTATTTCATTTCCTGGGGAGGAAATATCGAGTTATGTTTTCGCTGTTCTGGAAGAGGGGAAAGAGGGAGGTCACAGCAGCCTTGGCAGGGTATGGAGAGAAGAGCAGAGCAGTCGTCTGTGGTTCTCTCTTACCTTTGCTCCCTCTCCACCAGCCAGGGCCATTCCCCACTCCTCCAGCTTCCCAAGGGACCAACATATCTTCTTAATCCCCTCTCTCCTTGCCTTCCTCCCTCTCTATGTATGTCTTTGGGGGGGGCTTGTGGTGCTGTTACTACCCAGCTTTCAAATGTTCTTAAGATTTGTACCTCGTAACATCAATGTGAGGCAGTACAACCAAGGGCCCGAGCCTGTCTTCCCCTTCCTTTCCACACATTTTAAATGGGAAAACGTCATAAAGATTGACACCCTGGCGAAAGAGACAGGACATTCCATTAGCACATGGAAGTTTCACATCTCTTCTCCTCCCCGCTCATCTCCTCTCTTCTTTGACCTGGCCCTCTCCCCTCCGTTCCTCTCCCCTCCCCTCTGTTCCTCTCCTCCCCTCTGTTCCTCTCCCCCCCCCTCTGTTCCTCCCTGCACCTTGCCATGCAGCCAGATTGGCTTATTCAACTCTCTCCAAAACGAGAGTTACTAACGCACTACCTTATATCAGCTCTTTCAGACCTGATTATTTCCAGCGAAAGATCAAAACAACTACTTGACCTGTTGTTTCCTTGTTAAATCAGGCATTTGAGGAAGGATGGATGGGAAAGGGAACTCATGTGAAGGCTTCGTCTGAAATGACACAGTCAATCCCTATATAGGGCACTACTAAATTGGGTGTCAATGCAGACGTAGTCCAAGTATGCAAGTCACGTTGACATGTTGTGCAATCTGGTGCCACTGAGGGTCTGTCTGTGACCAATCAGTGAGAGGGAGGCCAGAGAAATACAACTACTAGACCAGACATGAGTCTATCATCATACATATTCTAACTTCTGAGAAGCATCGACAACAGGCAAGCCCAATAAAATAAAACTATGCCTTGTTGCCAACTGACGCACATCACACCTACCAGTGGTCATGGTTACCAGCAGCCATGGTTAGCACATGTGGAAACTGGATTACAAGTATGTGTGGCGTAGTTCAACTTTGACCCATCCAGAGAAAGGCTATTTATTTGGCTTGAGAGCTAATGGACTGTAACGCTATTTGATGTCATCAGGAACAGCAACTTTTTCAATATTGGAAAGCCCTGGGCTTGCACATAGAATTACATATAAACTCACATTATCGGATCTGTATGGGCTTGTAGTGTAAAAAGCACTGCAGCGGTCTAAAGCACTGCATCGCAGCGCTAGAGGCGTCACAACAGACCCGGGTTCGAACACAGGCTGTATCACAACCGGCCGTGATCGGGAGTCCCATAGGGCGGCGGACAATTGGCCCAGCGTCGTCCGGGTTAGGGGAGGGTTTGGCCGGGGGGGCTTTATTTGGCTCTAGCGACTCCTTGTTGCGGGCTGGGCGCCTGCAGGCTGTCGAGGTCGTCAGTTGAACGGTGTTTCCTCCGACACATTGGTGCAGCTGGCTTCCGGGTTAAGCGGGTGGGTGTTAAGAAGCGCGGTTTGGTGGGTCATGTTTCGGAGGACGCATGACTCGACCTTTGCCTCCTGAGCCCGTTGGGGAGTTGCAGCGATGAGACAAGATCGAAATTTGGGAGAAAAATGTGGTAAAATACAAAGTATATATATATCACACAGTTGAAGTCGGAAGTCTATATACACCTTAGCCAAATACATTTAAACTCAGTTTCACAATTCATGACATTTAATCCTAGTAAAAATTCCCCTGTCTTAGGTCAGTCAGGATCACCAGTTTATTTTAAGAATGTGAAATGTCATAATAATAGAAGAGAGAATGATTAATTTCAGCTTTTATTTCTTTCATCACATTCCCAGTGGGTCAGAAGTTTACATACACTCAATTAGTATTTAGTAGCATTGCCTTTAAATTGTTTAACTTGGGTCAAACGTTTCAGGTAGCCTTCCACAAGCTTCCCACAATAAGTTGGGTGAATTTTGGCCCATTCCTCCTGACAGAGCTGGTGTAACTTAGTCAGGCTTGTAGGCCTCCTTGCTCACACACGCCTGTTCAGTTTTGCCCACAAATTTTCTATGGGATTGAGGTCAGGGCTTTGTGATGGCCACTCCAATACCTTGACTTTGTTGTCCTTAAGCCAGAACTTTGGAAGAATGCTTGGGGTCATTGTCCATTTGGAAGACCCATTGGTGACCAAGCTTTAACATCCTGACTGATGTCTTGAGATGTTGCTTCAATATATCCACATCATTTTCCTCCCTCATGATGACATCTATTTTGTGAAGTGCCCCAGTCCCTCCTGCAGCAAAGCACCCCCACAACATGATACTGCCACCCCCGTGCTACACGGTTGGGATAGTGTTCTTCGGCTTGCAAGCATCTCCCTTTTTCCTCCAAACATAACGATGTTATGGCCAATCAGTTCTATTTTTGTTTCATCAGACCAGAGGACATTTCTCCAAAAAGTATGATCTTTGTCAACATGTGCAGTTGCAAACCGTAGTATTGCTTTTTTATGACGGTTTTGGAGCAGTGGCTTCTTCCTTGCTGAGCGGCCTTTCAGGTTATGTCGATATAGGACTCGTTTTACTGTGGATATAGATACTTTTGTACCTGTTTCCTCCAGCATCTTTACAAGGTCCTTTGCTGTTGTTCTGGGATTGATTTGCACTTTTCGCACCAAAGTGCGTTCATCTCTAGGAGACAGAACGCGTCTCCTTCCTGAGCGTTATGACGGCTGCGTGGTCCCATGGTGTTTATACTTGCGTACTATTGTTTGTACAGATGAACATGGTACCTTCAGGCGTTTGGAAATTGCACCCAAGGATGAACCAGACTTGGAGGTTTACAGTTTTTTTCTGAGGTCTTGGATGATTTCTGTTGATTTCCCATGATGTCAAGCAAAGAGGCACTGAGTTTGAAGGTAGGCCTCGAAATACATCCACGTGTACACCTCCAATTGACTCATATTATGTCAATTAGCCTATCAGAAGCTTCTAAAGCCATGGCATCATTTTCAGGGATTTTCCAAGCTGTTTAGAGGCACAGTCAACTTAGTGTATGTAATCTTCTGACCCACTGGAATTGTGATACAGTGAATGATAAGTGAAATAATCTGTCTGTAAACAATTGTTGGAAAAATTACTTGTCATGCACAAAGTAGATGTCCTAACCGACTTGCCAAAACTATAGTTTGTTAACAAGTCATT
Source organism: Salvelinus namaycush (assembly GCF_016432855.1). NCBI lineage: Eukaryota > Metazoa > Chordata > Actinopteri > Salmoniformes > Salmonidae > Salvelinus > Salvelinus namaycush. The sequence goes on along the minus strand of NC_052340.1, from coordinate 20,457,362 downwards.
TGTGGAGTGGTTGAAAAACGAGTTTTAATGACTCCAACCTAAGTGTATGTAAACTTCCGACTTCAACTGTATATATACATATATACCCACACACACACATACTTTTGTGGATTCAGTCGCTGATATCAGACACCACCCTCCAAACTGCATCTCCCAGCATATCCCAGCTTCCTGTTGACACAGGAAGCGATGTGATGAGGGATGTGTACTGTACTCACCCCAAGGACCCAGTGCTCTTGCACACCCCCAGGAGAGGCCTCTTGTCCGCAAAACCATCAATCATCAGCGGACCTAGAAGGAGAAGGAGAAGAGAGAAGGATGATAAGGGACTGACCGAGAGCAGTGAAACAACAGACCAACACAAAGAGGAACATTCATCATTAGGGGGCCCTATGCATGTGAGACAGGCCTGTTGTGTAGTGGGCCCGGCCAGGCCCAGCCTGCCAGAGCCACTCAATCCACTTAACCAACACTACCGCAGCAGGATGCGTGTTGATTACATTACAACAGCAGCACTGTAATCAAATTATACCCCCAAAAAACTCTGAAGAGGAAATGGAGACAAAATATAAAATAGAACAAGAAAAGAAAGAGAGACCCTCTCATTCCTGTCAACTTGGGAGGACTCATCCCCACCAACCACAAAATAATGCCCAGGTTCACATGAAGACCTATGGGGATCAAATATATTAACATACCAGCATGGAAAACATTAAGAGGAGGGAGACAGAGGACCAGAAATAGCACTCTGCGCAACATGTTGAACTCAAACCATCTTTCCCCTCGGTATGGAGGAGAGGAACGAGAGAGGGAAAAAGAAAGAGAACGCCTTCAAAGCTGAGGAGGGTTTTGTCTCCCTCTGTGTTTAATTCTTTTGGTTTTGGAGGGGAAATTACAGTATGGTAAAAGCCAAGTGGGCATATTTAGTTTCAGTCAAAAATGTCACCCTATTCCCTACATTGAGCACTACTTTTGACCAGGTCCCATAGGCCTCTGGCCAAAGTAGTGCACTATGTAGGGACTAGGGTGCCATTTGGGACACAAAATTAGGGAGGCGGAGAAAACATGTTGCATTAAGTCTACAGATCCCATATTTCCCCTAATTTTCACATTCTTAAAGATGGTGTTGGAGGGAGGGAGTGGAGGGATGCGGTGTGTGTGTGTGTGTGTGTGTGTGTGTGTGTGTGTGTGTGTGTGTGTGTGTGTGGTGAGGGTCCAGATTGAAGAAGCTGTTAGGCCTGTGGAGGGGAGTCATTTAGCCCTGACAGTAATCACTGTGAGTTCCTGTGGTGTGACCGTGCCGTGTGGGAGAGCCAACATGCCGTCCTCAAACCCCTAACACTCCCAAACACAGCCTTTCTTCTGCACTCATATTTCTGTCATCAAACATTACAACGGGTCACCATATTGAGCTGTAGGCAAATATGATTACCCCGAAAGACCAAAGGGTTTCATTTGAACAACGCATTTAGGAAAATAAACAGTTTCTGTAAATACAGTCAGGGGAAAAAGATCTAAGATTTCATTACTAGTGTTGACTACGCTTTGATTATGAGTGGACTGTCATTTCAGAGATATAGTTTAGGTCATTCGACATACAAATTCGACAATTGTATGTTTGAGCGTTGACTGTGTGCGCATCTACATTTCCCCATTCGACATTCGTATGTTTGAGTGTTGAGTGCGTGTTTATCTCATTTATAGAGAAAGGCAAGTCTGAAGTCAACATGTTTGCTGTTATAAATTATAGAATTTCCAGAGCTGTTTCAGTAATTAGGGCTTTAATATGGAGGCTGGGCCTCTGGGTCATAGGAGTTCAGGTCCAGCACTGAGGACCAAAAAACACACAATACTATTACTGACATCCATTCTACTGTTCATGAGATCAACAAAGGTCTCATACATATTAGGATCACTTGTCATCAATGCTCATCTATTGTATTGTGAATCACTTTGGTAGGCGTATGTATGGCCTATACCAGAGAACGGAAGAAAAGAGCATAGGTTACAAACTCTGGGATGCTGGACTGATAAACGGAACGCTCTCTTCGGAAAACCGCAACTTCCGCCTCTATTCCGGGAAGGGGCATTTCGCCTTATTTGAACCGACACCTATTTTCAGGACTTTCCAAACCCGCCCACCCAGGATCCCGACTAAAACAATTGGTCTTTTAACAGCTCACCACAGAGCAACACTGTTTGCGCCGGCTGGGTATAACAGATTGCAATCAGTGTCTCTCTCTCCCCCGCTAGTACAATTCATTTTTATTTTAGCGGTCAGAGAATCACTCCCCTCATGTGTTGGGTATCTGCTGCTTCTTATTACTGTCTGTGGCTTTCATCCCCGTCCAGGGCCCTTTCAATGCGGTCATTGTGCATTGTTGAAATCTGCCAAAGGACCGGAACACAGAGCAAGAACAAAAAGCTGATTTTCTCACCAGAACGCCACATGCTAGAGTTTTGTGCTTTTCACCGCATTTCTGAATTATACCTGCAGTGACAGAAAATTCTAACTTCATGCCTGGGAAATAACTAATTGGCGGAACGAGGGAAATCCAATTGTGTACTGGCTTTAGAGGATGTGAATACTTATGCTTTTATATTAGATAAAACTGTGTCTGTCTGTGAGAGCGGTCCATAGGCAACCTAGAGGTGATATTTCCCCTCTGCTTTCCTTTTGAAGTCTCTGATTGAACATGATTAGATCAAAACCTTGGACATGTTTTTCACTGGCCTGCTTCTCTTCCATACCTAACCTTTAGAAATGCTATTACCCATGTAATACAATGCAGCCAATGAGTTACTTGTGCGAGAAATGCTGGTGGGGGGGCTCTGGCACTTCATTCTGAGCCAGCTGAAGCCAGGCCAACAGTAATCATCCTTACAGGACTGACTTTAATATTATGATAGGAACAGGAAGAGAGGGGCTCCTGACTATTGACAAACCGGAAAGTCTTTAATTAATGCATGGTATATCACTGCAAACACACACCACAAACAGCATAAATTGTGACACACTTAACTTCGTTTCAAGAGCGGTCCTTGAGCGCTGGCGAGAACAGATTTGAGTTTAAGTGATTACATTGTTTACGGAGGAGAGATTCATGGCCGTGTTGACACCCACGTCAGAGGAAAAACAAGACCAGTGTGCTTCAAAACGCATCAATTCAACTGCAGAGCGTTTTTCTTCCACTTTGCAGATTGGGTGGACAAATATTGACTAAAGTGGATAGACAGAAGGTTCATGTGGCATGACAAGCTGAAAACAGCTGAGCTTTTCTACTGATTTCTAGAACGACAGCATCTTGGGGACTTGAGTCTCTGGGAACGACGTCGCTTACAATGTGCATCACATTCAAAGACAGTCCGATGTGAACCCGTAGAACGACATAAAAACAAAATGTTAGGGTACACCAAAAAGATGGCAGAGGTAAGCAGGTAGATACTCACTGATATGGGGCGCCGGCAGGATGTGGGCAGCTCTCACAGGTCCGTGGCGCACAGAGAAAAGCTCCTGGGCCTCCCCACCCAGCTACAACAGAGAGGGGAAAAAAATAGAGCAAGTTCAACAACAATATAACAAGTAAATGTAACAAGTCAAAAGCTTTGAGACTATTTTACAGTGGCTGGTCAGCATTTTCTCTCCGTCCTTCTGATATAAATGCATACAATGAACGCTCAGTCTAAAACCATTCATTTACTCTGATTGCTTGTAAATAAAGGAAATTTAACGAATGTATATATACACTGCTCAAAAAAATAAAGGGAACACTTAAACACAATGTAACTCCAAGTCAATCACACTTCTGTGAAATCAAACTGTCCACTTAGGAAGCAACACTGATTGACAATAAATTTCACATGCTGTTGTGCAAATGGAATAGACAAAAGGTGGAAATTATAGGCAATTAGCAAGACACCCCCAATAAAGGAGTGATTCTGCAGGTGGTGACCACAGACCACTTCTCAGTTCCTATGCTTCCTGGCTGATGTTTTGGTCACTTTTGAATGCTGGCGGTGCGTTCACTCTAGTGGTAGCATGAGACGGAGTCTACAACCCACACAAGTGGCTCAGGTAGTGCAGCTCATCCAGGATGGCACATCAATGCGAGCTGTGGCAAGAAGGTTTGCTGTGTCTGTCAGCGTAGTGTCCAGAGCATGGAGGCGCTACCAGGAGACAGGCCAGTACATCAGGAGACGTGGAGGAGGCCGTAGGAGGGCAACAACCCAGCAGCAGGACCGCTACCTCCGCCTTTGTGCAAGGCGGAGCACTGCCAGAGCCCTGCAAAATGACCTCCAGCAGGCCACAAATGTGCATGTGTCAGCATATGGTCTCACAAGGGGTCTGATGATCTCATCTCGGTACCTATTGGCAGTCAGGCTACCTCTGGCGAGCACATGGAGGGCTGTGCGGCCCCACAAAGAAATGCCACCCCACACCATGAATGACCCATCGCCAAACCGGTCATGCTGGAGGATGTTGCAAGCAGCAGAACGTTCTCCACGGCGTCTCCAGACTCTGTCACGTCTGTCACATGTGCTCATGTGCTCAGTGTGAACCTGCTTTCATCTGTGAAGAGCACAGGGCGCCAGTGGCGAATTTGTCAATCTTGGTGTTCTCTGGCAAATGCCAAACGTCCTGCACGGGTTGTGTAAGCACAACCCCCACCTGTGTACGTCGGGCCCTCATACCACCCTCATGGAGTCTGTTTCTGACCGTTTGAGCAGACACATGCACATTTGTGGCCTGTTGGAGGTCATTTTGCAGGGCGCTGGCAGTGTACCTCCTTGCACAAAGGCGGAGGTAGCGGTCCTGCTGCTGGGTTGTTGCCCTCCTACGGCCTCCTCCACGTCTCCTGATGTACTGGCCTGTCTCCTGGTAGCGCCTCCATGCTCTGGACACTACGCTGACAGACACAGCAAACCTTTTTGCCACAGCTCGCATTAATGTGCCATCCTGGATGAACTGCACTACCTGAGCCACTTGTGTGGGTTGTAGACTCCGTCTCATGCTACCACTAGAGTGAGAGCACCGCCAGCATTCAAAAGTGACCAAAACATCAGCCAGGAAGCATAGGAACTGAGAAGTGGTCTGTGATCACCACCTGCAGAATCACTCCTTTTTGGGGGGTGTCTTGCTAATTGCCTATAATTTCCACCTTTTGTCTATTCCATTTGCACAACAGCATGTGAAATTTATTGTCAATCAGTGTTGCTTCCTAAGTGGACAGTTTGATTTCACAGAAGTGTGATTGACTTGGAGTTACATTGTGTTGTTTAAGTGTTCCCTTTATTTTTTTGAGCAGTGTATATTTTTTAAAGGCTTTAGTTGGTGTGCAAAAGACGACATTGTTGTTTTACTGCGGTTGCGGTGTCGTTTCGTCAAAGACACTTGGACAAGCGAACACCAACTGAACAGAGGGAATAGAGCTAGGCAGGGGGGAAAGCCCGCCTATACAATGTTAGGGGAAACACTTGATAAGAAACGGTTAACAGTTGGCCATAGTCAGCAGGGCTGGAGTTGTTCTTTCTGATGATACTAAACTCTATGCGCTCGGTGTGGTGACCACTAGTTAAGAGAGATAGTGTCTTTATTAAGAGGTCACTCCGATAATCAATACGGCCATACTTCCAATTAAGCCTCAGTGTCCTGAGGAGCCAAGTCAGCTCCACATAACTACAGTACTGATAGAATTATCAACGCTACACAACCACAAACTTACAGCTCCGGTTTGAATGGAGGCTAAAGGGCAAAGAAGTCGGCAGCAGGGCAAAGTCAAAAGACAATGTGGGGGCCCCTGACCGGAACAAAGAGAGATTTGTTCACACTGTAAGCAAAATAATCTATTCCAACTGCGTGGAAAGGGGCTTGTCGAGGAGGGAGGGGGCCCTAGAGGGGAGGGGGGCTGGTGGTTGAAGTGCCAGCCAAACCGCACATTAAAAGCCACCAAGAAAGGTCCCCAAAGCATTGCGATGCAAACAAGCTGCCTACTCTTTCTGTGACCGAGCCAACATGACAGAACGGGCTGCGCTGTCGCCTGGCTGGCAAGACCAACAGAGTCTGATAACCAGTCAGTCAGTCAGCTGATGGCTTTCAAAAGAGCTATGATGACTGACGTCAAAAATACTTTTAAAATGCTTTAAACAGAACTGAGATCAAACATAGCCCAACATATAGTAACTGAAGAATAATAGGTTAGAAGATGGATAATGTTCAGGAAATAGTGTTGACACATTGACATTTTGAACATGTCCGCCACATCTGCTGTGTAGACCCATATACCCTGTCATTCTGGGAAGCTACAGTATCTATAGCTGGAGGACACCAATATATTTGAGGTTATTGTAGGTTGCTTCCCATCTTTACTTATGTGTCAGATGCAAGGAGAACTGTTCATGGAAATAAATCTGGTCCCTGCTCTATGCCAAAGAGATGCAAGGTTATCCCCTGCATTAGGCCCCAGAGAGAGGCTTGGATAGTCAGGTCAGAACACTTGCGTGGTATGTGGTGGCTCTGACGTGTGTAATGGTGCATTGTTTTAAGCGCTAAACCCCACTTTTTTTTTTGCAATAAATTACAGTGAAATGTGCATTATCACAATACTGTTGCCCTAATCCGCGTGTCTTAAGTAGATAAGCACATCCGAGGATGAACGCTCTTTTCGCAATTAGTAGCCTCTTTTCGAAGTGGTGAATCGGGCCATTGTTTTTATTAGAAGTGCAGCTCGGCCCAGTGACAGTGGACAGATTACACTAGAGCACAGAGAGAGGGAATAACTGGGACTACGGTGGGAGGACGGGTGGGATTCCTATTGCAAATGGAGAATAATGGAATTTTCCAGATTGTGTGTGGTGGAGGGGGTTTGGATAATGATAATACGGTGGGCATTGTGCATTACCCCACAGCTCATCCTTACATGGCTCTGTGTGACATGACAGCCAGCCAGGCATCAACATCTATCTCTGTTCTCCGCCATTACATTAGCCGCCTGCCTACACAGCAATATGCCAAATTGCTTCTTCTTGATTTTAAAAATAATTTTTCATTTTATTAATTTCATTTGTTGGTCTGGGTGGGATGTTTTTAAATGGAAACTAGTGTGTTGTACACTGTTCTAATCTGCAATACCCCTCAGTTGTGACTCACAATATCTGGGCCATATTCACGAGTGAACATAGACAGGACACATTGCATGACATATTGGTGGTGGATGAATGTGATCAGTGAATGATGATGAATACTTTCAAACAAAAATAAAAGTGGTTTTGGGATCCTAAAATAACTGCAATTGATTTAAATGTTAGTTTCCATCATGAGGGATACACGACAAGCAAAATGGAACACACACAAAGAGCAACGTCTGGTAGGACACAAGCAGGGGCCGTTTTCACTGTTGAGCTACAAAGCAGACTGCAGACCAGCAGTGATAACTTTACACCCTTTTGGAAACAGATGAAGCTCATAGCCAGGCAGCCGGTGGAGACAGGGGAAAATATCAGTGTATCTGGGACTAGTTTTAATAATAACAGCATCCACACAGACACCTCTCTTCAAAGCTGGTCATTTCACCCAACACCTCCTCAGTCCAACAACTTGCCCACGCTAGTCTGGGACTTATCTGTCTGGGGCCTGGCAGACGACACCTTTTCAGTCAAAGATCCCTCGCTATCTAACAGGACAGTAATACACAAACACAGGGACGGTTGATATGCACATACACACTCCCTCTGTCAGCCTGTCTGATGAAGGCGTGTGTGTGTGTGTGTGTGTGTGTGTGTGTGTGTGTGTGTGTGTGTGTGTGTGTGTGTGTGTGTGTGTATGTATGCAGTCAGTGCCATTACAGAGGGTGTTGGCTTAGCGACTGTCACAAACACTTCACAGCCACTCACGGTTTGAGACCGAGGTGCTTTCATCACTTAATATGAACCCAGTGAAAAAACATGTCCCGGAAACATGCCAAAACCACAGAAAAACTACAAGAGGGGAAGACAAAGAGAAAGAACACCTTAACAGTGTATCGCCCAGTTGGGGTCAATTCCAATCCTTGATCAACTGGTTTTGAAAAGGAACTATAACCAACTCAAGATGGTAATAGAATATAAACACAGCAAAAAAAGAAACGTCCCTTTTTCAGGACCCTGTCTGTCAAAGATCATTCGTAAAAATCAAAATAACTTCACAGATCTTCATTGTAAAGGGTTTAAACACTGTTTCCCATGCTTGTTCAATGAACCACAAACAATTATCGAACATGCACCTGTGGAAAGGTCATTAAGACACTAACAGCTTACAGACAGTAGACAATTAAGGTCACAGTTACGAAAACTTAGGACACTAAAGAGGCCTTTCTACTGACTCTGAAAAACACCAAAAGAACGATGCCCAGGGTCCCTGCTCATCTTCGTGAACGTGCCTTAGGAATGCTGCAAGGAGGCATGAGGACTACAGATGTGACCAGGGCAATAAATTGCAATGTCCGTACTGTGAGGCGTCTAAGACATCGCTACAAGGAGACAGGACGGACAGCTGATCGTCCTTGCAGTGGCAGACCACGTGTAACAACACCTGCACAGGATCGGTACATCACACCTACGGGACAGGTACAGGATGGCAACAACAACTGCCCGAGTTACACAAGGAACTGAGAGAGGCTGGACTGAGGGCTTGTAGGCCTGTTGTAAGGCAGGTCCTTACCAGACATCACCGGCAACAACGTCGCCTATGGGCACAAACCCACCGTCGCTGGACCAGACAGGACTGGCAAAAAGTGCTCTTCACTGACGAGTTGCGGTTTTGTCTCACCAGGGGTGATGGTTGGATTCACGTTTAACATCGAAGGAATGAGCATTACACCGAGGCCTGTACTCTGGAGCGGGATCAATTTGGAGATGGAGGGTCCGTCATGGTCTGGGGCAGTGTGTGTCATCATCATCATCATCATCATCATCATCGGACTGAGCTTGTCGTCATTGCAGGCAATCTCAACGCTGTGCGTTACAGGGAAGACCTCATGTGGTACCCTTCCTGCAGGCTCATCCTGACAAGACCCTCCAGCATGACAATGCCACCAGCCATACTGCTCGTTCTGTGCGTGATTTCCTGCAAGACAGGAATGTCAGTGTTCTGCCATGGCCAGCAAAGAGGAACTTGCAGGTGCCTTGGTGGAAGAGTGGGGAAACATCTCACAGCAAGAACTGACAAATCTGGTGCAGTCCATGAGGAGGAGATGCACTGCAGTACTTAATGCAGCAGGTTGCCACACCAGATACTGACTGTTACTTTTGATTTTGACCCCCCCTTTGTTCAGGGACACATTATTCCATCTGTTAGTCACATGTCTGTGGAACTTGTTCAGTTTATGTCTCAGTTGTTGAATCTTGTTATGTTCATACAAATATTTACACATGTTAAGTTTGCTGAAAATAAACGCAGTTGACAGTGAGAGGACGTTTCTTTTTTTGCTTAGTTTATGTATTGCAGCAGCATATCTGTAGCTGGCTGGCTAAGGCCCTTCTCTCCTCATTTATTCTGGATAGTACCATGTAGGCAGGCTAGCTAGCAGGTAGCTAGCTGCCTATAGTCTCTCTCCTCAATTCTCAGAAGAGGTGCGTTAACAACAGACACGTTGTTCATAGCCACATCACACCGGTGTGTGTTTATGTCAGACAGCCTCCTGTGTTAGTGTGTGGAGGGAAAGAGTGTGTCGTTTCCCTCGTGGCCTGTGGATGTTTAGAAAGGACTGATTAAGGACTTAGTCTGTTCAGAGCTCATAGGATGTACAGTTGAAGTCGGAAGTTTACATACACTTAGGTTGGAGTCATTAAAACTCGTTTTTCAACCACTCCACAAATTTCTTGTTAACAAACTATAGTTTTGGCAAGTCGGTTAGGATATCTACTTTGTGCATGACAAGTAATTTTTCCAACAATTGTTTACAGACAGATTATTTCACTTATCATTCACTGTATCACAATTCCAGTGGGTCCAGAAGTTTACATACACTAAGTTGACTGTGCCTTTAAACATCTGGAAAATTCCAGAAAATGATGCCATGGCTTTACAAGCTTCTGATAGGCTAATTGACATCATTTGAGTCAATTGGAGGTGTACCTGTGGATGTATTTCAAGCCCTACCTTCAAACTCAGTGCCTCTTTGCTTGACATCATGGGAAAAATCAAAAGAAACCAAGACCTCAGAAAAAAAGTTTGGAAATTTCTCCCAAGGATGAACCAAACGCCTGAAGGTACCACATTCATCTGTACAAACAATAGAACGCAAGTATAAACACCATGGGACGACGCAGCCTCCATACCGCTCAGGAGGGAGACGCGTTCTGTCTCCTAGAGATGAACGTACTTTGGTACGAAAAGTGCAAATCAATCCCAGAACAACCGCAAAGGACCTTCTGAAGATGCTGGAGGAAACAGGTACAAATGTATCTATATCCATAGTAAAACGAGTCCTATATCGACATAACCTGAAAGGCCGCTCAGCAAGGAAGAAGCCACTGCTCCAAAACCACCATAAAAAAGCCAGACTACGGTTTGCAACTGCACATGGGGACAAAGATTGTACTTTTTGGATAAATGTCCTCTGGTCTGATGAAACAAAACTGGAACTGTTTGGCCATAATGACCATCGTTATGTTTGGAGGAAAAAGGGAGATGCTTGCAAGCCGAAGAACACCATCCCAACCGTGTAGCACGGGGGTGGCAGCATCATGGTGTGGGGATGCTTTGCTGCAGGAGGGACTGGTGCACTTCACAAAATAGATGGCATCATGAGGAAGAAATATTATGTGGATATATTGAAGCAACATCTCAAAACATCAGTCAGGAAGTTAAAGCTTGGTCACAAATGGGTCTTCCAAATGAACAATGACCCCAAGCATACTTCCAAAGTTGTGGCAAAATGGCTTAACCTTTCACGAGTATCAACCCCGTATCCGGGATCACCCCCCACCCCCCCCACACTGATTAGCATCGCTAGCATAGCTTCACAAGTAAATAGTAGCATCTAAATATCATTAAATCACAAGTCCAAGACACCAGATGAAAGATACAGATCTTGTGAATAAACCCATCATTTCTGTTTTTTAAAATGTTTTACAGGGAAGACACAATATGTAAATCTATTAGCTAACCACGTTAGCAAAATACACCATCTTTCTTTGTCCACCATTTTCTCTCTCCACCACTAGCTATCACCAATTCGGCTAAACTAAGATATTGATAGCAACAAACCAAGAAAAAAACTCATCAGATGACAGTCTGATAACATATTTATGGTATAGGATAGGTGTTGTTAGAAAAAAGTGCATATTTCAGGTAGAAATCACAGTTTACAATTGCACCGACCATCACAAATCGACTAGAATTACTAGATAGAGCAACGTGTATGACCAATTTACTCATCATAAAACATTTCATAAAAATAGACAAAGCATAGCAATGGAAAGACACAGTTCTTGTGATTTCAGACCATATTTCAGATTTTCTAAGCGTTTTTCAGCGAAAACACAATAAATCGATAAGTTAGCATACCACATGTACAAACGTTAGTAGAGCATGAATTCAAGGCAAAGGGAGCTATAACGTTATCATCGCCAAAATATATTAATTTTTTCACTAACCTTCTCAGAATTCTTCCGATGACACTCCTGTAACATCATTTTACAACATACATATACAGTTTGTTCGAAAAGGTGCATATTTAGCCATACAAAACCGTGGTTACACAATAAAAATACTAGGAAATCAAGCCTCAATATGTCTGACGTCATCTATCAGAGTGATCTAGTTTAATTGAAAGCTAATCATATACTTGACTAAAAAATACAGGGTTGACAGGAATCGAAAGACAAATTAGTTCTTAATGCAACCGCTGACTTACATTTTTAAAATTATCCTTACTTTTCAATACAGGGTTCGCCAAGTGACGCGATACCAAACAAAATGGCGAAATATGCGTTTAAAATATTTCGACAGAACAACGATTTATCATATTAAATATTGCTTACTTTGAGCTGTTCTTCCATCAGATTCTTGGGCAATGTATTCTTTCTTGGGTTTAATCTTCTTTTGGTCGAAAGATGTCCTTTGTCCGTCTAAATGCCCGCTAACGTTCGACCGGGACCCCGAAATGTGCCCGGTGCTTCACATAGAAATGCATCAAAATCGCACTAAACGGATATAAATTGCTATAAAACGGTTTAAATTAACTACCTTATGATGTTTCTAAGTCCTATATCGAATTAAATTACAGACGGATACATTTTACGTTGATAACCGAGCCTTTGAAAATGGCATCCGGAGGTGTCTTCCTGCGTAAAGGCGAGCGTCGAAAGGGGGGCTACCCTCACTCCTTGGTCCTTTATAACCTCTGAGAGCTACGCAGAAGGCCCATTCCACTTCTCATTGGTTACTGACATCCAGGGGAAGGCGGGTGCAGTTCGTGTCGTTCCATAGGATAGACACAGACTTTTAAAACTGATCTGAAATCAGAGCTTCGCTCTCAGACCTTTCACTGTCTGTCATGGATTTCGCTGTAGAAAGAGTTCTGGGTCACCCACAGACATCATTCCAACTTTGTATGAAACTAGAAAGTGTTTTCTATCCAATAGAATTAATAATATGCATATTGTACGAGCAAGAATTGAGTACTAGGCAGTTTAATTTGGAGACGACAAAATGCTAATTCGGAACAGCACCCCCTGTAGTCGCAAGAAGTTAAGGACAACAAAGTCAAGGTATCGGAGTGGCCATCACAAAGCCCTGACCTCAATCCTATAGAACATTTGTGGGCAGAATTGAAAAAGTGTGTGCTAGCAAGGAGGCCTACAAAGTTGACTCAGTTACACCAGCTCTGTCAGGAGGAATGGGCCAAAATTCACCCAACTTATTGTGGGAAGCTTGTGGAAGGCTACCCAAAACGTTTGACCCAAGTTAAACAATTTAAAGGCAATACTACCAAATACTAATTGAGTGTATGTAAACTTCTGACCCACTGGGAATGTGATGAAAGAAATAAAAGCTGAAATAAATCACTCTCCACTATTATTCTGATATTTCACATTCTTAAAATAAAGTGGTGATCCTAACTGACCTAAGATAGGGAATTTAAATGTATTTGGTTAAGGTGTATGTAAATTTCTGACTTAAACTGTATGTTAAGTTTGCATGTTTCTGTGACAGCTTGCGCGTGAAACCTGATAGTCCTAAATGGAGGCTGTTGCAGAGTTGCGGGTTATTTGTTAAGTTATAGAGCTGACAAATTCCTCTAATGATTTTCCAAGAGAATTTCTCAATATTCCTGAAAACAAATTTACTGTGGTTGAAAAAAATTGTTGTTTCAAAACAGATCTTTCAAATAGACAATACATTCCTCCTTGTTGGGCTTTGATATTAACTCGAAAGAAAAAAATCTGGGTGAAAGAAAATTGCAGGAAAAAGTTTAATGCCATTTCCACTATTACGTTTCTCAATAAGTGGTTTCTTACTTTACTTCAATCCATATTCATCCTCATAAATATTTGACCCTGGGATGAGACAGGTCACATCAAAACAAACCACCTTATAAGAATATCAAATGTCCTCCATCTTCCTGGCTAAGTCTACCTCTTCAGTGACAGGCGAGGAGGAAATGAGTGGCCCGTCTCTCACCTCCATGATTATCCTCACCTTGTGGAGGCCTGTGCATGTCTCTATTGCGGAAGTCTGCTCCATGTGGGTGCACAATAGTGATGTGAGGGGGGGTGATAGTTACATATTGGGATATTATTTTTTACAATATATCGTATCGACAATATCGCAATATTATTTTTGTGCTAGTTGGCTGTACCTGCACCAAAACTCAAGTATTTCATTTCATAGCCTGTTCTCCATCATCTTTTTAAAATAGGGAGCTACTTTTTCAACACTTTTATTTCCATGACGATCAAAACTTGTTTTCTCATGGCTCTCTCTTGTCCCTTTGCAGCAGACATATGGTGAGCAATATGTTTGAAACATCGAATTGCTATAAAAATCACAATACATATCGTAGCGGCACCTAAGTATTGTGATAATATTGTATCGTGAGGTCCCTGGCAATTTCCAGCCCTAGTGCACAAAAGGCGCTATGTCCTGTAACTGTGGGACCTGGAGAGAGTAGTGTCCTGTGTGAAGCACCCACCCTGCTCATCAAACGTAAACAGCTCTACAATTCAAATTAAATATTTCAACACCCACAACACAAAGACCTGCATTTCATATTTCAACACCCACAACACAGATCCTAGAGAAACCGTTGGTGCAGAAGTTGTCAGGACTTGGAATTGACTTGAGCGTTTTTAAGAAGAGAATAGCTGTAACACCCTGGTATATCCTGACATCTAGTGGGGGACAAGGAGTACTGGAAGTGAGATACGATAACGTCTCCGTGGTCTGTTGTCGTTGTATGAACATCTTTCTATTGACAGCTGGTCTTTATGTTACAGCTGGTCTTTATGTTACAGCTGGTCTTTATGTTACAGCTGGTCTTTATGTTACAGCTGGTCTTTATGTTACAGCTGGTCTTTATGTTACAGCTGGTCTTTATGTTACAGCTGGTCTTTATGTTACAGCTGGTCTTTATGTTACAGCTGGTCTTTATGTTACAGCTGGTCTTTATGTTACAGCTGGTCTTTATGTTACAGCTGGTCTTTATGTTACAGCTGGTCTTTATGTTACAGGTGGTCTTTATGTTACAGGTGGTCTTTATGTTACAGGTGGTCTTTATGTTACAGGTGGTCTTTATGTTACAGGTGGTCTTTATGTTACAGGTAGTCTTTATGTTACAGGTGGTCTTTACTCACGGATATGCTCCAGATTTGCATCCCGTCGGCATAACCAATCATGAGGCAGAGAGGAGGGTCACTGCTGCCACTGTGCATCTCCAGGAACTCAGGGGAGCGGGACGTATCTGATGGACACACAGCAAAACACAAAGGAAAGTTATACATTTATGTACGAATAAAGAACATGAGCTGGCGCACACCCAGAAAAATGTGTTTCTGTGGAGGTGCTGACTAATGGCGAATAAACTATTAAAACAACACAAATATTAAAAATATCTCATCACCTGTTCATGTGGAAAAGCCTACGTAGGACTAACGAAAAGACAATTAAAACAACGCATAGCTGAACACTGCAGCTCAATCAGGTGTAAGAACACTGACTATCCAGTAGCAGCTCACTTTGTTGAAGCTAACCATCCCATCTCCTCCCTCAAATACACAGGCATTGAGCATGTTACTCTGCCAAGGAGAGGTAACGTCAAGATCCGACTACTACAAAGGGAGGCTTACTGGATATCCTATCTAAAAACATTGACCCCTAGTGGTCTCAATACTGAGTTTGATCTCAGGCACTTCTTATGACCAAGTCTTATAATTGTATATATTCTTTCTACAGCTTATTAGCGTACAGCTAATATGTTCCCCCTGTTGATGCTTATTATACATTAAGGTTGAACCAAAAGATTACATGTAACAAATATGAAATGAAATACGAAACAATTAAACATGTGAAATTGAATAAAACAATAATGTATGTTGATGCTAATATTATGTACAATATTCGATGATGTTTCTATATGATAACAATAGCCTAATATATTTAATGTCATAAACTATTGTTTTTTTGACAGTTTCACTAATTAATTCGAATTAACTTAATCATTATGACACACCCCTCACTATTGTCTTTGGTAGCACTAATTGCACTGTTTGTCTACATAACCTGGTTCAAGTATTCATGACATTACCCTGAAAAAGGCACATGATGCCAAAACGTTGGTAAATATCCAATAAATTACTGGGAGTTTATATATGGACTCTATTTTGATAGTTTATACATTTATATTCAGTCAACTCTGTAGACTGATTAAAACTTATTTTGATTTGACTATCAAAATAGAGCTGCCTGACAGTGATATTTACCATATGTTCAAATCAGTGAAGTAAGGAGGGGGTCTGATCCAAACCTGGGCATTTCTGTAGCGGGCTGCATCCCAGAGACCCAGACATCATAACTGTTGTATGTGCCTGTGTCGTGTATGTATCTGTGTCAGTGTATCTCCCCACAAACATACATTGAGAATACAAAACAGTAGGAACACCTTCCTAACATTGAGTTGCACAACCCCCCCAGCACCTACAACCATAACCCTTTCAAAAGGCAGATACATCTTTTGTCTTACCCATTCACCCTCTGAATGGCACACACAATCCACGTCTCAATTGTTCCAAGGCTTAAAAATCCTTCTTTTAACCCATTTCCTCCCCTTCATATACACTGATTGAAGTGGATTTAGCAAGTGACATCAATATGGGAGCATAGCTTTCACCTGGTCAGTCTGTAATGATAAGAGCAGGTGTTCTTAATGTTTAGTATATTCTGTGTATAATCAGTTTATAAAATACATTTTACTGCTATGTTTGTTGCTGCTATCTAAAATGATGAATCCTGGTCCAAAGAAACATGACAATTTGTCTTTGTCGAGTTCAAAAATATTTTTGAATGAACTGTTTCACATTGTAGAACAATGTTTGGGGTTTAAGTGTTCCAGTGCATTCTTTTAAATAATATTCAACCCTAGCTACTTTGAATGTGTGTCAACTCTAGCCGCTTTTAATGTATTTCAACTATTCCTTCCGTATGGAACCATTTGCTTTACATTGACCATGCAAAGCAGGAACAGTGGAGTTCTAATTGAGTCCTCTTCAAAGGTTAGCGTAAATAACAAAGTGGTAGAATGTTTTATAAACACAGCCAATGATGCTGTGTCTAATCAACACATCTGCTGTCAGATTGAGGGAGAGATCTGGTGTGTGCGCGCACACAAACACACGTGCCGTTGAGATACATCAGGCCTGTCACTCAAAGTCCTTACAAGAAATGAACCATCAAATGGTTGACAAACAACGCCTGCCAAAGGAACTATTCATGTGTCACATTTAAACTGTTTTCTTCCCAGGCATTCTAACAAGAGGCCACTTATCAGCATATTTCAGGACACTCCAAATATTCTTGAACCTGTTTATATATATATATATGGTTTAACCTAATCTGTAGGTAACCTAACCTAATCCATATATATATATATATGGTTTAACCTAATCTGTAGATTAAAAATACCAGACAATAATGAGGCAAGTTATCACTTGTTATCAAAATGTGTGTGTCCACCTCAAGGGTGAACAAAAGACAGTCGAGGGGGGAAGCTTTGAAACTGTTCTTAGACTTACCATTGAGGTCAGCTTTCTCAAATCTGACCCAAACTATTTTCTCTTTTTCATCAGTTGGGGGTGCACCTGTGTATGCCTTGAATAGACAAAATTAAATCAGATGAAATTATTACTGCAGTCTGTTCATGTCATAGAATTAAAACTAGGAACTTCAATAGGATCTCTGTGGATAATGTGTGATTTAGTTAATAATATAGTTATTACGCCCTATAAAAATACCATTGACAGCCTGAGTAAACTAGTCAATCTGGTTAATGGTAACATGTAAACGTAATATACATTGATGTTACTGGAGAAAAGACGACAATCAATTGAAACAGTCTTACCTGAGGGACCACATCTTGGAGGAAGGTCACAACACTCTCCATATACGACTGCTCACTGTAATAACATAAGAGCATTACCTTGCTGAATGTGTACAGTACCAGTCAAAAGATTGGACACACTGCACTTGAAGAAATGTTCTAAGTTCTTGAAACATTCCGCATTGACTGACCTTCATGTCTTAAAGTCATGATGGACTGTAATTTCTCTTTGCTTATTTGAGCTGCTCTTGCCATAATATAGACTTGGTCTTTCACCAAATAAGGATAGCTTCTGTATACCACCCCTACCTTGTCACAACACAACTGATTGGCTCAAACACATTAAGGAAAAAATTAATTCCACAAATGAACTTAAATAAGGCACACCTGTTAAATTAAATGCATTCCAGGTGACTACCTCATGAAGTTGGTTGAGAGAATGCCAAGAGTGTGCAAAGCTGTCATCAAGGCAAAGGGTGGCTACTTTGAAGAATCTTAAATACAATTAGATTTGTTACTACACGATTCCATGTGTTATTTCATAGGTTTGATGTCTTCACTATTATTTTGCAATGTAGAATATAATATAAATAAAGAAAACCCCTTGAATGAGTAGGTGTGTTCAAACTTTTGACTGGTACTGTATACATACCTATAAGTATAACGTTTAAAATGATTGCCATGAAGGTAGTGTATGCATAAGTATTATCTTTGCACTTTATTCAGTCAAATTGCTTGCAGATAACACTGTAACGCCATCTCTACCTCAGAAAAGTGGTAAGGAAATATATTGAACCAGATCATATCGATCCATAGCACTGAAGCATGTCTGAAACCGATGGTTAATAACAACCATCATGTGATGTTAGGTAATGTCATGTCTTTGCAAGGGGAAACTTGTATTAGTTGGCAGCCCAGACCCATCCAGTGGAATTTCTGAAAACCTATTATTGTGTGTGTGTGTGTGTGTTTATTGTGTGTGTGTGCGTGTCCTTACGTGGCAGCTTGTGCTCGCACCACAACCCCTCCAGCACAGCGGCTTGGTCTGCGCGGGGAGTCTGATGCCATTTTGTCTCCAAGTCTTTATCCTATAGAGGAAAGAACATAACCATTAAACCCTGCTATTAGCTGATTGTAATTTATGTCTCTATTTCCATAAAGCCCGAGACCAGTAGATTTCCGTATAGGGCATAAATTGGACACAAAAAGTCTAAAACAGATTCCTACCACTTTTGGTTGTACTAATAGAACATTTTGTACTACAATATGTAGGCCTACCGGTACCCCTGACAGGCAACACAGTAAACCACGCCCCCACCCAAACAAACCTACCTGATATAACCAAGATTAGGGACAAATCACACTCCTATGAGTTCTAAACACATTACATTCAATAACTAGGATGTAGATCTGCTTTTATTTTCAATACGTTTCCTGTATCACATACCAATATGAGCTTGATTACCTTTGCTACATAAAAGTATCTAAAGGTTGTCATTAAAGCAACAAAGAGTGAAAATGTTGTTCACTGACTACAGCTCAGCGTTCAACACCATAGTGCCCTCCAAGAACATCACTAAGGTAAGGACCCTGAGACTGAACACCTCCTTCTGCAACTGAATCCTGGACGGGCCGCCCCAGGTGGTGAAAGTAGACAACACATCTGCCACGCTGACCCTTGACACTGGGGCCCCTCAGGGGTGTGTGCTTAGTCCCCTCCTGTACTCCCTGTTCACCCACGGCCGCGTGGCCAAGCACGACTCAAAAACCATCAAGTATGCAGACGACACGATGGTGGCAGGCCTGATCACCGATGACAATGAGACAGCCTATAAGGAGGAAGTCAGAGACCTGGAAGTGTGATGCCAAGACAACAACCTCTCTCAACATAAGCATGACAAAGGAGCTGATCGTGGACTACATTCACATCAACAAGGCTATAGTGAAGCGGGCCGAGAGCTTCAAGTTCCTCTGTGTCCACATCTCTGATGATCTATCATGGTCCACACAACAACACAGTCATGAAGAGGTCTCGACAACACCTCTTCCCCCGCAGGTGGCTGAAAAGATAAGGCATCACCCCTCAGATCTTCAAAAATGTCTACAGCTGAACCATTGAGAGAATCTTGACTGGCTGCATCACTGCTTAGTACGGCAACTGCTTGGCATCTGACCAGAAGACGCTACAGAGGGTAGTGCGCACGGCACAGTAAATCACCGGGGCAGAGCTCCCTGCCATCCAGGACCTCTGATAGAAGGCCCTAAAAATTGTCCAGCTACCCAAGTCATAGACTGTTCTCTCTGCTACTGCACGGTAAGCGGTACCAATGCACCAAATCTGGAACTTATGCGACTACAATGATCTCCCTTTGTGTCTAATTTGAAACTGTGCAATTCAAAAGTGACTGTGTTCTAGGTAATGTGTTTGTATTGCTATTTACTGTTAATTGTTAATGTAGTGGCTAACTGTTTTCTTTCCTTGTGTAGTGTTGTTAGCCAGCTGTCAGTCTGTGAAAGCACTTGTTAACCAGTAGGAGAGAGGGGTAAGTTGAATTTTTTACATTCAGCATCACTCCGTCAAGGGAAATATAAAATTGTTTCTAACAAAGCTACATATATTTCAGGATGTTGTGTATCCCTGGAAATAATCTGAAATTAAGTCAACATTACAGTTTGTCCAAAAAAGTGGTCTCCTGGCACAACTTACCTTGGGTATGGGATAAGTTGAGCTGCAGGACAGTATACATTATGCCGCCTAAATATGTCTGCACTGAATTAAATATTACCATTACCTTTTTAAAACCATGTCCATCTTTATTTCCCAAACACAATTCAACACACCCGCTTTTTGTCTTAATTTTAACCCTGTTGTTACCTCATATCCCAGTGATAATGCCTTGCGTCATGCCTGGGAAGAAACACTTCAATTTGTTCAACTTGCCATTGGCAAAACTTAACCCATGCATGCGTGCATGCATATATAAGCCCACACAGCTACAAGGATGCACTTTCATGCTAGGTTTAGGACTTCATATTGAAACTTATAGGAGACCCCAATTGATTTATAGAAATGATCTACTTTGGTTTTGATACAAGTATTATGAAACCTCTAACAATAAATTAATTTGACTTGGTGAAAATCTTTGTTTTTTTACTTGCTGAGCACCATTCCATGCGTTTTTTTCCTTCACAGACAACATGAAATGATGACCTCTAAGCTAAATATTTGGTCAAATGACACATTTTGTGTATGGTTTCCTAGAAGGGTGGCTCAACGTACCTGTTTAGCTCAATTTACGCCACTCTCCCCTAGTTACGTTAGCTAACTTAGAGCCCTCTTGCGGTTTGGTTTTATGTTTGTAGCTAATAAGTTTCCCGACAAATGGTTATAGGAACTTGGGTTAATAAACTAACGAACTAATATTGAACAGGTAACGTTACACGAACTACTGCTAGCCTTGTTATTTGCCAAGGATTGCAACATTTGCTATCTTACGTTATCTAGTTAAAGTTGGTTCCTCCAGCTAGATGGCCAGCCTCAAATCACCAACTGAAGACGACTTAGTTAGCTAACAAGCAAGCTTAATACCTGCTGATATGAATAGTTTGAGGGGGTAAATGCCAACATTGTTTGATAAATGTAGCTATAGTAGCTTGCTAAGTTAGCTGTGTCAAGAACAAGAGTCAGAGTCCTGTGTCTGAGAAAGCAGGTAGCTAACCACCACCAGACAACATAAATTGTCAAACACCAGAAGCTACATCTATTTATTAAATATCATTCGCTTAACCAATTAATTTATATGGTATTCAATACATACCTAGTGTGTTGTTTTCTAGCTAACGTTAGCTTCTTTAGTTCAACGGAGCTCCTTAGCAAATGCCACAAAACAGTGGGAAAACAGTAGAGGTGTTGAAGAGACCAATGGCAGCATTCCTGTGCATTCATCAAGCCAATCAGGGTACGACAGAGGCGGTGTTGTAGGTCCTCGACCAATCAGAGTGAACAATAATACCGTTTCTTGTGAACTGTAAGCGTGGTCGCAATATTGGGGAAAGCTTAGTGAGATCTGACCTGCCCCCTGAGCCCACTCAGACACCCATTCCAAATGAAAGATACAAATATGGCGCATGCGCAAAGTGCAACAGCACTACAAAAACATCCTTCTTCAGACACCCACATACGGGTCGAAAAGTCCCTGTGAGGGGTATCATCTCATGCAAGACAAAGGGAGTAATCTATCTCATCACCTGTTCATGTGGGAAAGCCTACGTAGGAAAAACGCATAGCTGAACACCGCAGCTCAATCAGGTGTAAGAACACTGACTACCCAGTAGCAGCTCACTTTGTTGAAGCTAACCATCCCATCTCCTCCCTCAAAATACACAGGCATTGAGCATGTTACTCTACCAAGGAGATGAGCTAAGTGGAGATCCGCCTATTGGACATCCTCTCTAAAACCATTGACCCCTAGTGGTCTGAATATTAACTTTGATCTCAGGCCCTTGTGACATTTTTTTATTCTCTCTCCTCTCTCTCTCTCAAGTCTTATAAATTGATATATTCTTAAAGACATTGGAAACAATTACATATATATGTGAAATGTATTTAATAATGTATGTTGATGCTAATATTATGTACAATATCTAATTATGTTTCCATATTATAATAGACTAATACAGTTGAAGTCGGAACCTTAGCCAAATACATTTAAACTTAGTTTTTCACAATTCCTGACATTTAATCCTAGTAAAAATTCCCTATCTTAGGTCAGTTAGAATCAACACTTTATTTTAAGAATGTGAATTGTCAGAATAATAGTAGAAATAATTATTTATTTCAGCTTTTATATCTTTCATCATATTCCCAGTGGGTCAGAAGTTTACATACACTCAATTAGTATTTGGTAGCATTGCCTTTAAATTGTTTAAAATGGGTCAAACATTTTGGGTAGCCTTCCACAAGCTTCCCACAATAAGTTGGGTGAATTTTGTCCCATTCCTCCTGACAGAGCTGGTGTAACTGAGTCAGGTTTGTTGGTCTCCTTGCTCGCACACGCTTTTTCAGTTCTGCCCACAAATGTTCTGTAGGATTGAGGTCAGGGCTTTGTGATGGCCACTCCGATACCTTGACTTTGTTATCCTTAAGCCATTTTGCCACAACTTTGGAAGTATGCTTTGGGTCAATGTCCATTTGGAAGACCCATTTGCAACCAAGCTGTAACTTCCTGACTGATGTCTTGAGATGTTGCTGCAATATATCCACATAATTTTCCTCCCTCATGATGCCATCTATTTTGTGAAGTGCACCAGTCCCTCCTGCAGCAAAGCATCCCCACACCATGATGCTGCCACCCTCGTGCTACACGGTTGGGATGGTGTTCTTCGGCTTGTAAGCCTCCCCCCTTTTCCTCCAAACATAACGATGGTCATTATGGCCAAACAGTTCTATTTTGGTTTCATCAGATCAGAGGACATTTCTCCAAAAAGTACGATCTTTGTCCCCATGTGCAGTTGCAAACTGTAGTATTGCTTTTTTTATGACGGTTTTGGAGCAGTGGCTTCTTCCTTGCTGAGCGGCCTTTCAGGTTATGTCGATATAGGACTCGTTTTACTGTGGATATTGATACTTTTGTACCCGTTTCCTCCAGCATCTTCACAAGGTCCTTTGCTGTTGTTCTGGGATTGATTTGCACTTTTCGCATCAAAGTGCGTTCATCTTTAGGAGACAGAACGCATCTCCTTCCTGAGCGGTATGACGGCTGTGTGGTCCCATGGTGTTTATACTTGCATACTATTGTTTGTACAGATGAACGTGGTACCTTCAGGAAATTGCTCCCAAGGATGAACCAGACTTGTGGAGGTCTACAATTTTCTTCTGAGGTCTTGGCTGATTTCTTTTGATTTTCCCATGATGTCAAGCAAAGAGGCAGTGAGTTTGAAGATAGGCCTTGAAATACATCCACAGGTACACCTCCAATTGGCTCAAATTATGTCAATTAGCCTATCAGAAGCTTCTAATGCCATGACATAATTTTCTGGAATTTTCTAAGCTGTTTAAAGGCACAGTCGACTTAGTGTATGTAAACTTCTGACCCACTGGAATTGTGATACAGTGAATGATAAGTGAAATAATCTGTCTGTAAACAATTGTTAGAAAAATTACTTGTGTCATGCACAAAGTAGATGTCCTAACCGACTTGCCAAAACTATAGTTTGTTAACAAGAAATTTGTGGAGTGGTTGAAAAACAAGTTTGAATTACTCCGACATAAGTGTATGTAAACTTCTGACTGCAACTGTATATTCCATGTGCTGTAAACTATTGTCTTTTAACAGTTTCACTCAATTCATTCTAATCAACCTAATAATTATGACACACCCCTCACTATTGTCATTGGTTGATCTAATTGTACTCTTTGTCTATATAACCTGTTTCAAGCATTCATGACATTACCCTGAAGGCATAGTGATGCCAAAACGTTGGTGTTTTACCCAATAAATTACTGGAAGTTTATGTATATATAGAGAGAGAGACAGTGTGCGACTCTCTTTATCTATTTATATAGCTTAAAACCTCTAACGAGTCTCCCTCCCGGATCCGGGATCCTCCTCATCAAAAAAGCTGACTAGCATAGCCTAGCCTAACGGGACAGGGATATCATATAATATAATTTCATGAAATCACAAGTCCAATACAGCAAATGAAAGATAAACATCTTGTGAATCCAGCCATCATTTCCGATTTTTAAAATGTTTTACAGCGAAAACACAATATGTATTTATATTAGCTCACCACAATAGCCAAACACACAACGCCATGTTTTCACCATGTTTCCACCGCATAGGTAGCTTTCACAAAACCCACAAATAGATACAATTAATCACTAACCTTGAACAACTTCATCAGATGACAGTCTTATAACATCATGTTATACAATACATTTATGTTTTGTTCGAAAATGTGCATATTTGAGGTATAAATCGTAGTTTTACATTGCAGCCACCATCACAAATAGCACCAAAGCAGCCAGAATAATTACAGAGAGCAATGTGAAATACATAAATACTCATCATAAAACATTTATGAAAAATACATGGTGTACAGCAAATGAAAGATAAACATCTTGTGAATCCAGCCAATATTTCAGATTTTTTAAGTGTTTTACAGCGAAAACACAATATATATTTCTATTAGCTCACCACAATAGCCAAACACACAACGCCATTTATTCACCGCCAAAATAGCTTTCACAAAACCCAGAAATAGAGATAAAATTAATCACTAACCTTTGGACAACTTCATCAGATGACAGTCTTATAACATCATGTTATACAATACATTTATGTTTTGTTCGAAAATGTGCATATTTAGAGGTACAAATCCTGGTTATACATTGTGAATACGTAGCCACAATACGCCAAAATGTCCGGAGATATTTTGGACAGTCACCTAATCTAACCAAAGAACTCATCATAAACTTTACTAAAAAATACATGTTGTACAGCAAATGAAAGATACACTGGTTCTTAATGCAACCGCTGTGTTAGATTTTTTAAAATAACTTTAGTACAACATACAGCATGCAGTATTGTGAGACAGCGCTCACATATTCTCCGCCTTGTTGGAGCCAACATTTACCACAAAAATACGAAATAACATCATAAATATTCTCTTACCTTTGTTGATCTTCCATCAGAATGTTGTGCAAGGAGTCCTAGTTCCAGAATAAATCGTTGTTTGGTTTTAGAATGTCCATTTCTTCTGTCGAATTAGCAACTTTGGCTAGCATTGTGGCGCGAACATGCCCATCAACTCTTGGCGCCTGGAACGAAAAATTCCAAAATTCCCAATAGACGTCGAATAAACTGGTCAAACTCGGTTGAAAATCCTACTTTATGATGTTCTTCTCATATGTATCCAATAAAATCAGAGCCGGAGCAATTCGTCGTGTATACCGAACGCTTTTCAGAAGACAATGTGAGGTTCCCGGCGCCCAGTTGAAGACTGACAAAAGAGCGGACCTGTCACTCCAAAAGCTCTCATTCGGCCTCACATCAAGCTAGACACCCCATTCAACCTTCTACTGCCTGTTGACATCTAGTGGAAGGCGTATGAAGTGCATACAGATCCATAAATATAAGCCAGTTGAATAGGCAGGCCCTGACACAGAGCCCCTTTTTCAGAATTTTCACTTCCTGTCTGGAAGTTTGCTGTCAAATGAGTTCTGTTTTACTCACAGATATAATTCAAACAGTTTTAGAAACTTCTGAGTGTTTTCTATCCAATAGTAATAATAATATGCATATTGTATGATCTAGAACAGAGTACGAGGCCGTTTAATTTGGGCACGATTTTTTCCAAAGTGAAAACAGCGCCCCCCTATTAAGAAGAAGTTTTAATGTAATGTTGTGTCCCATGGTATAGCCTACAATTAGTATACATGGGTTATTTCAGGGGATTTCTACACTGGCAATTTTGAGGCTTAATCTGTGTCTGGGAAACCGGCCCTTAATGAGCAAGTTGTCACAACTTCCACCCAAGGTGGCTCCTCTCCCTGTTCGGGCGGTGCTCGGCGGTCGTCGTCGCCGGCCTACTAGCTGCCACCGATCCATTTTTTCCTTTTCGTTTGTGTCTGTCTGTTTTGTTTACACCTGTGTCCTATTAGTTAATTTCGGTGGGTTTATTAACCTCCGCTGCCTGCTAGTCCTTGTGCATGATTACTTGCTGTTGTTACTTTGTTAGGGGTGCGTGTTTGCGCCACAGGGTTTTCTTTCTCACGGTAGTTGTACCGTTTTGGAATGTGTTTTGGAGTAGAGGTTTCTCCTCAGTGTGTTGCGTTTATTTCCCTGTGTGTGGCGACTTCGTTTGGGCGTGTTCCCCCATCTGTTGTTGTTGAGTTGGGACTTCTAAATAAACAATTGTGCCACTGGGACTTCCTTGCTCTCCTGCTCCTGATTCCTGCACCTCCCTCCTCTTAGGAATCCCGCAACCCCACACCACCGTTCTCCACCGTCTGGGGACCGCCATGGATCAAGTGATGGCGACGATGGAGAGATGGGAGAGGGGTGGCCTGCCTACCCCTACACCAGCCACACTCCAACCAGCACCACCACCTTCTCCGGCGTCATCCGGAGCGGTATTCGGCTCACGCTCCCGAGGGAGTACGATGGGACGGCTGCTGGCTCCTTCGGGAGGTGAGAGCGTGAACGCCCTCGTCTCCTGCCTGTCAGCTCTGGAGTGGGCCAACGCGGTCTGGGATGGACCAGACTCGGCGAGGGACCACTACCCGGGTGAGCGTCTGTTCTATCTACGGCAGGAGACGAGGAGCGCACAAGACTTCGCTCTGGAGTTCAGGACCTTGGCCGCAGGGTGGAACGACAGGGCCCTGATTGACCACTATAGGTGCAGCTAACGTGAGGACGTCCGCAGGGAGCTAGCATGCAGAGATGCTACCCTCACCCTGGACCAGCTAGTGGACATGTCCATAAGGTTGGACAACTTGCTGGCTACGCACAGGCGTCCGGATCGGGTCCTGTTGGTTCCACCCCCCAGCGCCTCAGCTCCAACCCCCATGGAGTTAGGGGGTGCTGCAGCGAGTGCGATCGGAGGTGGAGCCCCTTCCTGCACTGGGTGTGGTCGGAGAGGGCACACTGCCGACCGGTGCTGGAGGAGCTCCTCTGGGAGTCGAGACGGCAAGCCGAGCACTGTTTGGACACCCCAGGTGAGTCAGCACCAGGCTCACCCAGAGCCCCCTGTTGGTCACATGTATGTGTTAATTTCTTTCCCTGAGTTTTCCACCCATTTCCCCCCATAAGGCGCTAGTAGATTCAGGCGCAGCAAGGAATTTTATGGACCGCAGTTTCGCGCATAGGTTAGGGATCCCCCTGGTTCAGATGGACAAACCCTTCCATGTGCACTCCCTAGATAGTCGACCATTAGGGTCAGGGGTGGTCAGGGAGGCCACGGCTCCACTGGACATGGTTACGCAGGGGGGTCATGAGGAGAGAATTAGTCTCTTCCTCCTTGACTCTCCTGCGTTTCCAGTGGTGCTGGGGATTCCCTGGTTGGCTTTTCACAACTCCACTATTTCGTGGCAACAGAGGGCTCTAAAGGGGTGGTCAGAGGAGTGCTCAGGTAGGTGTGTGGGAGTTTCCATCGGTGCAACGACGGTGGACAGTCCAGACCAGATCTCCACCGTCCGCATTCCCCCCGAATATGCCGATTTGGCTATCGCCTTTTGTAAAAAGAGGGCGACCATATTACCACCTCATCGACGAGGGGATTGTGCGATAAACCTCCAGGTAAACGCCGCACTTCCCAGGAGTCAAATGTATCCCCTGTCACAGGAGGAGACGGTGGCTATGGAAACATATGTCTCTGAATCTCTGAGGCAGGGGTATATTCGGCCATCCACGTCACCCGCCTCCTCAAGTTTCTTTTTTGTGAAGAAGAAGGAGGGAGGTCTGCGTCAGTGCATTGACTATTACGGTGGGGTACAGTTACCCGCTACCTCTCATCGCTACGGCGATTGAGTCATTTCACGGAGCACGCTTCTTCACAAAACTGGATCTCAGGAGCGAGTATAACTTGGTGCGTATCCGGGAGGGAGATGAGTGGAAGACAGCGTTTAGTACCACATCTGGCCATTATGAGTACCTCGTCATGCCGTATGGGTTGAAGAATGCCCCAGCCGTCTTCCAATCCTTTGTAGACGAGATTCTCGGGGACCTGCACGGGCAGGGTGTGGTGGCTTATATCGATGACATTTTGATATATTCCTCCACACGCGCCGCGCATGTGTCTCTGGTGCGCAGAGTACTTGGGCGACTGTTGGAGCATGACCTATACGTCAAGGCTGAGAAATGCGTTTTCTCCCAACAGGCCATCTCCTTCCTGGGGTATCGCATTTCCACATCAGGGTTGGTGATGGAGTGTGACCGCATTGCAGCCGTGCGTAATTGGCCGACTCCCACCACGGTAAAGGAGGTGCAGCAGCTTTTAGGGTTTGCCAATTACTACCGGAGGTTTATCCGGGGTTTTGGGCAGGTGGCTGCTCCCATTACCTCACTGCTGAAGGTGCGTCTGCGGTGGTCGGCTGAGGTGGACAAAGCGTTTTGTCGTTTGAGGACTCTGTTTACCGAGGCTCCCGTGTTGGCTCATCCGGATCCATCTTGTGCTCTCACAGCGCTCGGTCGCGCCACTGAAGCTCCGCCCCTGCGCTTTCTTTTCGAGGAAGCTCAGCCCGGCGGAGCGAAACTATGACATGGGGGACCGAGAGTTGCTGGCTGTCGTAAAAGCTCTGAAGGTTTGGAGACATTGGCTTGATGGGGCTCAACACCCTTTCCTCATCTGGACTGTCCACCGTAATCTGGAGTACATCTGGGCGGCGAGGAGACTGAACCCTCGCCAGGCAAGGTGGGCCATGTTTTTCACCCGATTCAGATTTACGATATCGTATAGACCAGGTTCCCAGAACGCTAAGGCAGACGCACTGTCCCGTCTGTATGATACAGAGGAGCGGTCCATCGATCTCACCCCCATACTTCCGGCCTCTTGTCTGGTGGCACCGGTGGTGTGGGAGGTGGACGCGGACATCGAGCGGGCATCTCGGTCAGAGCCCACTCCACCTCAGTGTCCAGCTGGATGGAAGTACGTCCCGCTTGGTGTTCGCGATAGGTTGATTCGGTGGGCTCACACGTTACCCTCCTCTGGTCATCCGGGTATCGATAGGACGGTGCAAAGCCTTAGGGTGAAGTACTGGTGGGCCACTTTAGCTAAGGACGTGAGGGTTTATGTCTCCTAGACACCTGCCCAGAGGGAAGTTACAACCCCTCCCCGTTCCACAGCGGCCTTGGTCACACCTGTCGGTAGACTTCCTGACCTATCTTCCTCCGTCCCAGGGTAACACCACGATCCTGGTCGTTGTGGATCGGTTTTCTAAGTCCTGTCGTCTCCTCCCTTTGCCCGGTCTCCCTACAGACTGCGGAGGTCCTGTTTACACACGTCTTCCGGCACTACGGGGTGCCTGAGGACATAGTTTCTGATCGGGGTCCCCTGTTCACGTCCCGGGTTTGGAGGGCGTTCATGTTGCGTCTGGGGGTCTCGGTCAGCCTGACCTCTGGTTTTCATCTCGAGAGTAATGGGCAGGTGGAGAGAGTAAACCAGGATGTGGGTAGGTTTCTGCGGTCGTATTACCAGGACCGGCCAGGGGAGTGGGCGAGGTACGTTCCATGGGCAGAGATGACCCAGAACTCACTCCGCCACTCCTCAACTAACCTTTCGCCCTTTCAGTGCGTGTTGGGGTATCAGCCGGTCCTGGTACGTGGCATCCGAGCCAGACCGAGGACTCTCCTGCTCCTGATTCCTGCACCTCCCTCCTCTTAGGAGGCACGTGACACAAGTACTCCAGACCCCAATCGTGGGGTCAATAGTAAGTGCATTTGACTGCTTGGCATATTGTTTACCCAGTAATTTATGTGAACTGATGTACATGTATAGTCTAATCATTTTATTGTTTACCCAATAACTTGTGAACTGATGTACATGTAGTCTAATCCTTTTATTGTTTACCCAGTAACTTGTGAACTGATGTGCATGCTTAATTTAATCATTTTCTGTACAGTGAGTGTTTTGTCCTTTATGGGATTTAATCAAATTCTGTTCTTCACATTCTTACTGACAAAAGCAACATAAAGGTTGAAATAGGCAGCTTGGGTTGGTATCTTATGTCCTTATCAGGATATTACTTCCTTGGACCATGTTGATCATGTTCAGCTTCGTGTAGGAGAAGTGGTATTTCGATTGCATCCACTTCTTCAGCAATAACAAAGGCGAATGCTATGTCTGCCATTGTTGCGTTTCCAAGAAACAGCACAAGTTGTCCGACTTGCTGTCGGTGCATATGTACCCCCTTCCGTCTACAGTCGGCTCCTTTCACCTTACCACTCAAACACGCCAAGTGAATCAAGTCGTCTCCATTCTAACCAGATATTCTTTCTGCAGTACATGCCTTCAAACTACCTTAAACCCTTAAATTATGCCCTTACCTAAGGAAATGTTTGAGGGACACTATGCAACACAATTCCCTTAGGTAAGGTAAACCTTGAAGGGAAACACTTAAAGATACACTATGCAGAAATCGCTCCGCTAAAATTCTAATAGCTCGCCTAATAACTTAACAAGAAGCATAGAAACAGTGCACATAAAACAGATCTATCCCTTCTTAGAGTTCCTTTCAATGAGAATGACAGAACTATAATTTAGTGGGCCGCCCAAAAAGTTACATATTGCAGCTTTAAGATGTTTTATGCAACTGGACCATGCTGTGCTAGTTGGTCGTTGTTACGCACGCCTCTGAGAAGAGGGAACGCAACACCCTGCTACAACTCAACTCCCCGTGAAGCGAAAGAGGTATGGACTGTAGGTGCGAGTAAGGATGACAAAAGTCAGAATTTACCGTTACTAGGATTTATTTCCTACACGGTAATATGGGGAAAAGGGGCTGGACGGAACCAAAGGAAAGAAAGTAAATATCAAAGCTCCCCCTCTCCTATCTAACCTGCCTACCCACTTAACTTACCTAACTTAGCACCACCTGGTGCCCTAACCAAAATACAGGGGGTGGTCCGCCCAGGTCTTACCTAGTGTGCCTAGACATTGAATATACTACGGGTATATGTATGCCCTCGGGCCTCTTGCCTATGCACTCCCTAAGTGCCTTCCCCTTCCCCCCTAGGAACAAATGAAACAGAATAATATTTAACAATTTCACAAACACTTTACAACAAAACTGAGTAAACTAACTCAGGCCACTAAAGAAGCTTTGACAAAGCAACAAACACTGAACTCTTTCTAATGATTTCTCCAAAATATTCAATCCCACTCTAACCTCCAATCATTTCTCTCTCTCTCTCCTGAACAGAACACTGGCTTTATATCTTCAGGTGGCAATGGTGATTAGAGTCAGCTGCTTCTTGACGAGGGGGCGGGGTCAGCTCTCCAATCATCAATTAGCCTGGGGTCGACCAATCAGCTGCTTGGGGAGTTTTCAGGAATCTATCTCCTGAAACACACACACTCAAATACAAACCAGAAACTGGGGAACGTAACAGTCGTCACTAGTTACCACAGCCACAAAGTCATAAACCCTGCTTAATAATACAATTTATCTTCTTAAAATGTGATTTTAAACCTAACCACACTGCTAACCTTATGCCTAACCCTAAAACCACCAAAAAGCTAATTTTAGTTTCCATACATTTTTATGACAGCGACTCTAATCTCAGAATGTTGAAGAAATTCAGCGTGTCCCAGAGGGGCCTTACAGTGTTCTACAGGAGCACCATCGAGAGCATACTGTCGGGAGTATCACAGCCTGGTGCGGCAACACCACCACCAAGGACCGCAAGGCGCTACAGAGGTTGGTACGCTCAGCCGAACACACTGCCCTCCAGGTCACCTACTACACCAGGTGTTGCAGGAAGGCCAAAAAAAATCATCAGGGACCCCAGCCATGGCCTGTTCTCCAGTGTCCATCACTCGGACATGGGCAGTATAGGAGCATCATGGCAAAAACTGTAAGACTGGCCAATAGCTTCTACCCCCAGACCATCAGGCTGCTGAATAGCCACCACTAATCAGCTACCCCTTTTCACTGTACCCTGTAATTACATCTGCAACCCTGTACATGTGACTATTAAACTAATCTAAAATCTAATTATGATTTTGTGGCTGTGGTAACTAGTAGAAACCCTGCTAGTCTGGCTATTCAAAACAACTGGGAACCTGGAAATCTCAGACTTCTGAGCGATCAAGACAACTGTGAACACCTAACGGTCATTCAAATCGGAATTCCAAGTCAGACACTCAGCATCTTTCTAGAACTCCAACTTTCCGACCTGAAGCTCACTGACGCCATGATTTGACCTTTTTTCCACCCAAGTTTAAAGTTGTCTTGAAAGCACCCTGTGCTGTGAGTCACGTGTTTAATTATTTCCTTCTCTCCTCTTTTGTGTTTGTCAAGTAATCTATGTGTATGGGCTGGTGGGACTTTCAGCCTGTGTATTTGTAATTTGAGAATTTAACAATTACTGTATAAAAAAAACATATATTCTACATTGAATGATTGGGCCTAAGGAGTTCACATCAGTGTCTAAGTTAGTATATCGATTACGGTCTCATGTATTATCCAGGTAATGCTCCAAATGTCACCTAATAAAATAACTATTGTCGTTTAATTCTATGAGCTGGACATGGGAAGAAAAATGTTAATTCAAGGCACATTAGGCTTTTTAGTCTGAAAAGGAACATTACAACCGTTTCTATATAATTTGTGCTACATGGGTGCAGACAGCAAAACGGATGTATTTTCTGTCACATTGGGTGCATCCAAATAACCTCTCCATCAAGTGTACTTGTTCACTTCACTGATATGAAAGGAAATGTCTGGTATTATACAATGGGTGGGTCGAATCCTGAATGCTGATTGGTTAAAAGCGCATTTCAGCCAGTGTCTAATTTGCATAAACCTTGCTGTCTGTCTCGCTGACATTTGCAACATTGTTTCAATATTCAAATTCTATCTCCAACTGTCTCATAGTAATGTAATGAACGTGTAGGGGTCGGGAGTAGGGATGAGAGAGAGAGGCAGGCAGAGAGAGGCAGGCAGTTTCTCAGCCAATCGAAATCATGAATCGGCTGGCATCATTTTTATGGATATATACAAAGGTAAAACAAAACGAAGTGCACCTAGCTTGCAGTCTTTGCTGCTTCAGTTTGAAGTTATTGTGTTCGCTGTGTTGTTGGCTAGCTCTTCTGATCAACAGTGTCCTAACGAGAGAGCACATTTTCTATGCCAGGCGAAATCATGCCTCATTATCTCATTGGGTCGCGTCGATAGATACAGAACAAAAAGAACGAACGACTTGAACGAACGAACGTCTCTAGCAACCCTAGATTTGTGTCGAGACTATATCTTGTGGAAGGATGAAATTGTACGAATGTATAGAAATAAAGTTTTTAATGAAAATATGTCGACCATTATTTGAATATGTTGGTAACCCGTATACAAGTGATAATGCCCTCGAAGCTGGTGTTTGTTGGATATATTGGCATGGTTTGCCGGTCGTCGACTTGGTCTCGGGCCTAACAACACCGTGCCAATATATCCAACAAACACCGGCTTCTCGGAATTATCACTAGAAATATGGAAACTCCCAATAGCCCAGGCAAACAACAATCCAATGCTTTTAGATTTGTTGGAAGTAGTGAATGAGGAGGTTCCTTCATGGATATGATGTCATCCAGGTGTAGTTAGTTAGGTGTCCCCACAGGCTACTGGGGCTTTGCCTGTCTTGGAGCACTGATTCACCGAGGAGCCCAATTTATCGGCCAGCAAGAATGGGCTGAGGTGGCCGTACTGAAAAGGGAGAGCAGAGGACACGGTTCAGGATTCAAATGATCCTGAGTAAACGCCAGTTGAAGTATTTGCGGAGTAGCTTTATTTCCTATGATAAACAGTTCCTGATTGCTTTTGGGTACCATGTTACAATTGTAATTACATTGCTATCACAGCAACAATGCTAAGGTGTTACCTTTGTAAAGTGGTAACTACCTTCTGGATGCAAAAGTCTGGGGAGAAGAGAGAGCACTGGAAAATAACAGCCATCTCCCCGTCGACCTGCAGCGTTTTTCTGCACAACACAAAGTAAACATCAAAGGGATTATACATTCACTTAGCATATCAGACAACCCACACAATTTGTGCATTGACCTAATGTAGTGTGGAATCCATTTTTAGAAATGTCTGTAGCAATACGAGTACACAAGTAAAACAGTTGGGAACTAAATGACTTTGCTACATAAACAGAAACAACCAATGCTGCCTTCATGAAAAATGCTTTGGTGAGGGCAGTCCTATTATGACCTGTTCCTGAAGAGCTACCCTCATGTAGATTTTCACTCCAACCCCTGTTGTAACTAACCTGATTCAGTTTATCAACAGGTGCGCTAGATTGGGGTTGGAGTGAAAACCTGTGGACGGTAGCTCTCCAGGAACAGGGTTGGAGAGCCCTGCCGTGTTTGCACTAACATACCTTGAAGCAGTGGGAGGAGTCAAACTCCAGCTGACAAGGGTAGTCAGACACAGTTCCCTTGAAGGTCACTATCGCGCTTGACATCTCAAGCTTTTTGGGCAATTTGAAGAGCCGGTAAGTGCCAGATGCATAGCTAATATCACCTGCAACACATTG
Source organism: Salvelinus namaycush (assembly GCF_016432855.1). Classification (NCBI taxonomy): domain Eukaryota; kingdom Metazoa; phylum Chordata; class Actinopteri; order Salmoniformes; family Salmonidae; genus Salvelinus; species Salvelinus namaycush. Next base: position 20,422,540 of record NC_052340.1, on the reverse strand, counting down.
GAAATGGAATTGACTGCCTAGGCTTAGGGCTGTTACGGTGACCACATTACTGCCACACCGGCGTTCATGAGTCATGATTGCAGTCAAATTCCATGTGACTGTTCAGTCACGGTAATTAGGCTTCTCTAAGCTCTGATGCTGCTGATGGTCATTACTAGCCTACCAAACGTGCTAACTGCCTGGTACTCACCACTCTATTGTCCCTCTAATCATTCTGTCATCAATGCAAATGTAATCGAAATTTTAATCAAAACCCTTCATGAGAGCCCATGAGCTCATGTTGCGCAACATTTATTTAGGCTATGCAATTGCGTGAGAAAACTGAGGATCCCATCAGCTTTCGATAGGCTAGGCCAACTATATTTATTTCTCAACCTTCCAAATTTTAAGCACATTGCTTATCTTTAAAACAGGAGTATAGCCTACCTGGCTTGCATAAAAATGAAACATGGGAAAAGCATCCTCCATTCGCTATTTAAGTGCAGACATGTAATTTTATCCCTCTGCCCCTGTTTTGAGACAGGTGCATGATAATGGTCCATTCTAAATCAAACTAATTTCATACATACAGTACCAGTCAAAGGTTTGGACACACCTACTCATTCAAGGGTTTTTCTTTATTTTTACTTTTTTCTACACTGTAGAATAATGGTGAAGACATCAAAACTATGAAATAACACATATGGAATCATGCACACTCAATGCATTCTCTCAACCAGCTTCACCTGGAATACTTTTCCAACAGTCTTGAAGGAGTTCCCACATATGCTGAGCACTTGTTGGCTGCTTTTCGTTCACTCTGCGGTCCAACTCATCCCAAACTATATCAATTGGGTTGTCGGGTGATTGTGGAGGTCAGGTCATCTGATACAGCACTCCATCACTCTCCTTCTTGGTCAAATAGCCCTTACACAGGCTGGAGGTGTGTTTTTGGTCATTGTCCTGTTGAAAAACAAATGATAGGATTGCATATCGCTGCAGAATGCTGTGGTAGCCATGCTGGTTAAGTGTGCCTTGAATTCTAAATAAATCACTGACACTGTCATCAGCAAAGCATCCCCACACCATCACACCTCCTCCATAATTCACGGTGGGAACCACACATGGAGAGATCATCCGATCACCTACTCTGCCTCTCACAAAGACACGGTGGTTGTAACCCAAAAATCTCACATTTCTAATGTCCATTGCTAGTGTTTCTTGGCCCAAGCAAGTCTCTTCTTCTTATTGGTGTCCTTTAGTCGTGGTTTCTTTGCAGCAATTCGACCGTGAAGGCCTGATTCACGCCTTTTCCTCTGAACAGTTGATGTTGAGATGTGTCTGTTACTTGAACTCTGTGAAGCATTTATTTAGGCTGCAATCTGAGGTGCAGTTAACTCTAATGAACTTATTCTCTGCAGTAGAGGTAACTCTGGGTCTTCCTTTCCTACGGCAGTCCTCATAAGAGCCAGTTTCATCATAGTGCTTGATGGGTTTTGCGACTGCACTTGAAGAAACTTTCAAAGTTCTTGAAATTTTCCAGATTGACTGACCTTCAGGTCTTAAAGTAATGATGGATGATTCTCTTTGCTTATTTGACCTGTTCTTGCCATAATATGAACTTGGTCTTTTACCAAATAGGGCTATCTTCTGTATACCAACCCAACCCTACCCTGTCACAACACAACTGATTGGCTCAAACGCAATAAGAAGGAAAAAAATTCCACAAATTAACTTTTAACAAGGCACACCTGTTAATTGAAATGCATTCCAGGTGACTAACTCATGAAGCTCGTTGAGAGAATGCCAAGAGTGTGCAAAGCTGTAATCAAGGCAAAGGGTGGCTACTTTGACGAATCTCAAATATAAAATGTATTTTGATTAGTTAAACCCTTTTTTGGTTATTACATGATTCCATATGTGTTATTTCATAGTTTTGATGTCTTCCCTAGTATTCAACAATGTTGAAAATAGTAAAAATAAAGTAAAAACCCTGGGATGAGTAGGTGTCCAAACTTTTGACTGGTACTGTAAATTATTTAGAATAGGTTACGTTTAAATCCAAAATAGTCTGATGGGTGACAATATTAGCCTATCACTTGTGAATGATATATTACGGCTTGTGAATGATGCCCAGCTTAAGGCAAACAGCGTATGCTTTTTTTTGCAACTTTTTCTAATCAGTCACACACCTCATGTAGCCTAGCCCATAGGTCTATATGTTTTGATAAGGTTTGTATCACAACTAAAGTGGCAAAATAACTTCTTAAAATTAATCCGATTTACAACGGGTGTAGAGCCTGACATACATACGCAGCACGTGAGTTTCAAGTTTGGGGAAGATAAAAATGCTCCTTTATAATAAAAGCATTACATGCATAATCTCATTTGTGGTCACTTTTGAGAATGGTGTTTTCCTGGTAATGGTGTTTTCATGGTAATACTGCTGTGTGCGCATTGCTGAGCTTATAATGTGAAGAAATTGCCTAATAGTTTATCAACATTTTAAGCTAACCGTTCTCATCTGTTGCATCAGGCTCACAGTTTAAAACAGTTTTTTTAATGCTTGTGGTTGTATTAATTTGGGATCGTAGATTGACTTAGGCTAGTGCTTTTGCTTTTCGTTAGGCCTACTCATCTTGTTGGCTGACGAAAAGTAAATGTGGACAGTTCTTCCAAAATCTTCAATATGCGCCTCGGAATTGGATAAGGATGCACGCAGTTGCCTCCCCGATGTGTCTGTCTTCACTTGTAGCCTGTAAGAAAGACACGATCACGTGACTGAGAGCCATGTGAGTGAGAGGTGCTTCGGCACGCAGCGGGGAGAAGGGGATCATAATTATTATATTCAGCCCAAGGGCACAACGGCCACTGGCCGCAAAAGGCATGGATTTTTACAGGGGGGATTATGGCCACACAAAGGTGATGCAGCCAGGTAATTTGAGGCATTATCAAGTGCTTGTCAAATTGTGAATGAGAGACTGATGAAGTGTGTACAGTCTGCACAAAAAACAAAGCAGAGCTCATGCCTTTCATGCAACTTTTTTCAAGTCATCATTAGAGTCGCATCATGCAGCCTTACCATGTATTAAAAATCTAAACATATAGCCCAACATTTGTATCACAACTAAAGTTACATAAATAACTCTAAATTAAGCATATAGGAGTACCCATTTCTTTGTTAACCACTCAACACAGAATAGCCGCATGTGCGCCCTCCCTCAAATCGTTTGTAGAAAATATATTTCCTATTTAATTCAGCTTTTTTCAAGCATAACATAAGGACAAGGCAGAGTATACTATTCTGTTCTTCTGAAATAACTACATTTTTAGACCTGTCTCGAATAAATAATGTATTTATTGTGATGGTGTAGGCTATATTACATGGATTTATTAGACTTTTTAAAATGTAGATGTTCCAAGGTCTACATCAGTGGCTTGTAGGCTATGCGTGGAAGCCAGGAGATGCTAAATGTGTTTATGTTAATTAACGGTCAATTACTGTGAGACCGGCAGTCATTTGCTTGACAATCACCGGCTGACAAAATGTTATGACCGCCACAACTAGGCTTACATTTTTAATACTAACTGTTTCTAGACGACATTAATAAATGTGTTATTAGTGAGGTTAGGTTAACGTAAAAACTGCATACTGTTTCCATCCTATAGTAAGCAGCCTTAAGACAGTCATGGAGATGCATGTACCTGCTTTCTTTTTGAGCTCGCAGTTGTGGACCTCGATGTGACTGGCTGAGACGAGGTGAGGAGTGCTGAAGCCCACCTCCTGGACCAATGAGATGAGGTCTCACCAACAGAGGGAACCGCCCATTCCCTCACCTATCACAAAACACAACAGTGTGAAGAACATTTGTACAATTTGCACGGCACATTCTGGTCAAACGAAACCACTTCTGGGTAAATTAACTTTGAGACGTCACCAATGAGACTGCATCTGAAAAATATGGAAGATAAGAGCAGAATATAGATTATCAAACATTCTTCGTATGCTAGGAAGGGGAAACTTGATCCCTTATCCCACATAACTGCATCTTCTTTTAAGTGGAACAACATTGCTGGCATACATGTCACTGAAATACAATTCATCACCCTCCTATATCACATGGGAGAGAGATGGAAGAACAAAGGAATTAGTACTTTTAATGAGACACAGTCACTACCATCTGTAGTTTCTTAAGCTCTGGGATACTGTTTTTAATAATCATGTTATGCAATGATAACAGGCAGTGTGGTGGACTACTCACCTTGAGGACCTTGTAGGCTTCCCGTACAACTGTTTTCTTGTCAGGGCATAAACAGATGACACAGTTTGACCTGGAAGAAACATTAGATAAGAGGCAGACTTTTGTTCACCTTCCCAACAGAATCGTGAAACAGAATAAAATAAGATTACATTTGAGAAAGAAGGACCCATTGTTTTACAGTAAAGTAACATGATGGTTCCTGAACTTACACTATGATATCCATAGTCATTCTCAACATCAGCTGCAGTTAGCTTCTCCATAGACCCCTGGTGGAAGGTGGTGTTGGGTTTCTTAAAGCCAAACTTCTCCTGGTGGTAATGGATGTATTTACGGGACACTAGAATCTGAGCACAAAAAAGGCCACTTTTACGCATACATTTTTGTATTGATGACCCCAGCGTAAATTGAATCCATGATCCTGGCATTGCAAGGGCCATGCTCTACCAACTGAGCCAGACAGGCCCACAGCACAAAGCAGAGTACCACACACCAATTTAATAGAATGATTGATAGATTACTGAAGATGTAAGGTGATTGAATATGTAGGTCTAGGTGCTATACACACCAGTTACTCAGTCATATCAATGCCTGTGACATGGCCAGTCTCGCCAACCAGTTTACTGAGGGCATAGCAGTCTCTGCCGGAACCGCTGCCCAGGTCCAATATTCTGCAGCCCTGAAGTTTCTCTGGAACCGGTAGAGCACAGCCAAAGAACCGAGAAACAAATGACATAGGAATATATAGCCTTTCATTAACTAACAGTCGCACTTGACTTTTCCCTCTTGCTAATTCTGACTTTGCTGATAGCTACTTTATTGAGGAAAATTATACTTACTATGACTGTGATATGTGGCTGTCCCACTTAGCTATCTTAAGATGAAGTTGTTCTGGATAAGAGCATCTGCTAAATGACTAAAATGTAAATCTGGAACAAAGAGGAATGTGTGTCCTAACAGTTTCACATTTGATGCAATAGTAGTATTTATTCATGTATATTGGTTGGAAATGAATGTATTCTTCTTATGTGTCATTATACAAATAGATATATTCTCGACAGAAGCAGTCCTGAATCAATTGGTTCATTGTCATCATCATACCGTTTGGTTACTTCAGGGTGAACAAGATTAAGGGCCTCCATAGCACTCTTGGGCATTGGCCTGCAAGGTAGAGAGCAGGCAGCATTGGTCTGCAGATCACAGGTAGACTCCAGGCGAAAACCATAGTATTGCTGAGGAAGAGATCAAATTATATAAATGTCACTATTAAAATACTTGGTACAAGTGTTTCCCTAACCGTTCCGTCCTTAGGTGTCCCCAGCAACAGCTCAACTGATCTTGAACAAGCACACTGATTCAATTGGACATGATCATTAATGTCCTGATGTAATTTATATGCAGACCTCAAGCACTACCCTGAAGGCACTTGCCTAGATTAAGCCTAGTCCTGAACTAAAAACATACTCAATGGGGAATCTCCAATGAAAGCGATTTTTAGTCCAGGACAAGGTTTAATATGTGTCCGGAGTCTGACCCAATATTCAGATAGTCAAGGGCTTGATTTATTTATTTTTATTTAATCCAGGTTAGTCTCATTCAGATAAAATCTATTTTTCATGAGACCCAACCAAGACACCAGCAGGGGTGAAGGCACTTGCCGTCCCTAGGAGGGGTGCGTCACTTGAGTGGGTTGAGTTACTGACGTGATCTTCCTGTCTGGGTTGGCGCCCCCCCTTGGTTTGTGCTGTGGTGGAGATCTTTGTGGGCTATACTCGGCCTTGTCTCAGGATTGTAAGTTGGTGGTTGAAGATATCCCTCTTGTGGTGCGGGGGCTGTGCTTTGGCAAAGTGGGTGGGGTTATATCCTTCCTGTTTGGCCCTGTCCGGGGGTATCATCGGATGGGGCCACAGTGTCTCCTGACCCCTCCTGTCTCAGCCTCCAGTATTTATGCTGCGGTAGTTTATGTGTCGGGGGGCTAGGGTCAGTTGGTTATATCTGGAGTACTTCTCCTGTCTTATCCAGTGTCCTGTGTGAATTTAAGTATGCTCTCTCTAATTCTCTCCTTCTCTCTTTCTTTCTCTCTCTCTCTCGGAGGACCTGAGCCCTAGGACCATGCGTCAGGACTACCGGGCATGATGACTCCTTGCTGTCCCCAGTCCACCTGGCCTTGCTGCTGTTCCAGTTTCAACTGTTCTGCCTGCGGTTATGGAACCCTGACCTGTCCACCGGACGTGCTACCTGTCCCAGACCTGCTGTTTTCAACTCTTAATGATCGGCTATGAAAAGCCAACTGACATTTATTCCTGATTATTATTTGACCATGCTGGTCATTTATGAACATTTTGAACATCTTGGCCATGTTCTGTTATAATCTCCACCCGGCACAGCCAGAAGAGGACTGGCCACTCCTCATAGCCTGGTTCCTCTCTAGGTTTCTTCCTAGGTTTTGGCCTTTCTAGGGAGTTTTTCCTAGCCACCGTGCTTCTACACCTGCATTGCTTGCTGTTTGGGGTTTTAGGCTGGGTTTCTGTACAGCACTTCGAGATATTAGCTGATGTACGAAGGGCTATATAAAATAAACTTGATTTGATTCCATGTATCATGCAGCTCCTATGTTTAATACCAACCAAAAGCATCTGACACTGCTCTATAGGGCTGTTGGCTGGTCTTCGTTGACTCTACGTAGGCTTAAACATTGCTATGTTTACTATGTTTGCTACATTACTATGATCGATAAGGCCATTTTGGAAAACTGACACTATCTCTGTTCTTCTTTAATAAGGTCAGAAAATAAATACCAGTTACAGTCTCACTCCAACTTACTTTTAACGGTTCCTAAAATAAGAACGGATCATGGCAAAAGTGTTTTAGCTACTCAGCTCCATGATCTTGGAATTTTTCTCCAGACCAGCTTGAAACCTTAGGATCTTGTTTCCTTGGAGTTTAAAAGTTTGGTTGACTCACATGTTAACAAGGAATGTGATTGTCATTAGGACTTGACGCAGTGGTACATATGATAGATTTATCATTGACATTTATATGTTTCTGTAATTGAAATGTATGTGTCAAAGACAAACTGTACAGGCATACTGTACAAACATATTGTAAGTTGTTACAGTATGTCTGATATTTGTCTCAAACATTGTTCCCCCCTGCTGGTGTCTTGGTTGGACAAGGTCTCATGAAAAATAGATTTTATCTCAATGAGACTAACCTGGATATATAAAGGTTAAATAAAAATAAATAAATCAAGCCCTTGACTATCTGAATATTGGGTCAGACTCCGGACACATATTAAACCTTGTCCTGGACTAAAAATCGCTTTCATTGGAGATTCCCCATTGAGTTTGGTTTTTAGTTCAGGACTAGGCTTAATCTAGTCCTGAATCAAGGGCTTCCGAGTGGCGCAGCTGTCTAAGGCCCTGCATCTCAGTGCAAGAGGCGTCACTGCAGTACCGGGTTCGAATCCAGGCTGCATCACATCTGGCAGTGATTGGGAGTCCCATAAAACAGCGTTCTTCAGTTATACTGCACACTGACGGCACTTATTTTTAGTAAGGGTAAACTTACCTTGACATTGTCATGCACTTGTTCTGGACACAAATGCGGACTGTAGTGAAGGGGTAATGTCCGGGAAAAGTACTTAAGCTGTCCTCTCATCTGTTAGTGCTAAAATACATAATATTTTCAAACCTTTTGGTTTCTTTTCAAAATGTGTAGAACAATTACTGCAAGACAGTGGTGACAGCATACTATGTAGAAAAATCGATGCGAGAACTAGTGGCGCCACTTTTTGCACAGGCCTGGGCTTCTTCTTCGGTGGGGTTTATCTTCAGTTCACAATTCAACGTCATGGTGCATTACCGCCACTTACTGTACTGGAGTGTGGGCCAGAGACAGGGAAAACTAAATCCTGCCAGCCCCGTTCATCTTAAAAAATATTAAATATTTGAGACTATAACTAATGAAGTTCTACTCAATATACTTTTAAAATTAATTTCCTGTATCTCCTTCTCCCTCATACTAGCTCTCATCCTCTCTTTTTCCTTCTGATACTGCCCACACTGTAGCAATGCATGCTCCACGGTCTCTGTTTCCTGGCAATAATCACACTTTCCTGTTGGATGTTTTCCTATCCCATTTAAAGTCTTATTCAACCGGCTGTGTCCCACCCTTAACCTTGTAAAAATAGCATTCTCTCTTCTGCCCCTTCATGCCGTCCTCCCCTCCCAGACTTTCCTCTGTACTTGAAATAAATCCCTGCCCTTAGTAGCTCTATTCCACTGCTCCTGCCATCGTGGCACCATCACTGTCAATATCAGGCTTTTTGCCTCTGCCTTGCTCATTGAAACTATAACATCCCAACTACTAAGTGCTTGTTTAGCCAGTATATCAACTGCCTCATACCCATCTGTCTAATCATGCCATGAGTTTGTAGTACCTCATAAAGCAGGTATTGTCTGCTACATGAGCTAAAGGACTGCAGACTCATCAACACCTCACATCAACCACAGCAAATAACTACTCTGTCTGGCTTGACTTCCTCCACCCACTGCAAGGCCAACAGTATGGCCATCAGCTCCGCCGTATATACAGCCAGATGATCTGTAATACGTTCCTGCACTACAAATGCTGACCCAGTATGTCCTGTTCTTGGATCCTTGGAACCATCTGTGTAATGGGTCACAAAATCCTGATACACAGTATCCAGATGGATTAACACCCTCCCTATCTTTCTGTAGTCTCTCCAACACTAGTAGATCAACTACTGGAGGTGGGAGTAGCCATGGTGGATTTACACGAATAGCTGCATGCCTGGTGTCAGTACCATGGTAGGTACTTAAGGATATAAAACATCTTACTTTAGCTACGTTTAACAATGAGTGTAGCTACATACATGGTTGTAATCTGATAACAAACCTACCTTGACATTGTCATGCACTTGTGTTGACGTGTTGACAAATTTATGTTTTTTTAGAGGCAGACACAGGATGAACTTTGAAACCCAAACATCCTGTCCAAGTGACGAAACTTCCGTTTCTTCATCCGGGGACTTTTAATTAGTGCGCTTGTCTTCTACGTTTGTGCATATTTTTGCGTAGCCCCCTTTGTTTGTGTTGTTCGAAATCCATCAAACAGCGTACTGTACGTTTGTGAATTCAAGGGAAGTGCGCGCAACGTGCGATGTCGTTTACACTGCGTGCTTTGGGCAGGAGGAAGGCTAACCAACACAGTCGTGAAAAGCAGGGAAAAGTTCATATCATTTTTTATCGAGAGATGTTATAATCGTGTGCAAACCGAGGCTATTTTCAATACGAAGCAGTTGCCCTGGACGTGGAGGAGGTACGTTTTGCCAGGTCCTCTGGTTGTGCAATTGATCCGGTTAGGATTAGCAGACTAACGTTAGCACTTTCATTCTGGGCCTTCACAAAAAAAAAGTTGTTGCCCAACTAATAACTACTAGCCAACTAACGTTAGTTAGCTAAATCAAACCACGTATGATAGGTTAGAATTTTATTAATCGATTGGTCAACTAATTTGCCCACCTGTGCTTTTCCCCATTGTGTGTGCTAACGACACACTTGAATTTGTACGCGTGCTACAGCTAACGTTATAAAGCATCCGCTAATTAAGTTAGGTAGCCAGCGACCTAGCTAACTTTGCACTGCTCAAGATTTCACCTACTAGTTAACATTATGAAATATTGACAAAATTACTCTCACCTTTGATTTAGTTTATTTATATTTACCAGAAAGCAGCAGCCATTGTAAACGTGTTGGCAAATCGAAACATTTCATGATGAATTGAGCACAGTAAGCTGATGCATTACTTGTTATTGACACTCATGGACTATGTTCGTTGTTGATGTACTACCTAACTAATAATACATGATTCTTGTTTGACCCTTTTTATTAATATTTTAAATTATAAATATTTCTAGTTGTGAGCCGCAATGGCAGCTGCATTCCCTTATAGAGGGGTACCTGGTGGAATGCCCCCAGGTATCCATCCCCCAGCCCAGGTTCCAGATTACATGTCTGAGGAAAAACTGCAAGAGAAAGGTGGGTTCAGCTCAAGGGGAACGTTTGATCAATGTGTTTTATCTAATGTACAGTTACTGGACTGGCCTCATGTGTCTGTCATCTACCAAAAACCATAACATTTCATTGCCCCTTTGCCAATGATTTCCATGGGGTTGTTATTCAATTCATGAAATAGAAAATTCCATTGCATGAAACTATAATTCAACCATTATTGTTATTTTCACAATACAACAGCCAGAAAATGGCAGCAGTTGCAGGCGAAGCGCTACTCTGAGAAGAGGAAGTTTGGGTTTGTTGACGCCCAGAAGGAAGACATGCCACCTGAGCATGTCCGTAAGATCATCAGGGACCACGGTGACATGACCAACAGGAAGTTCCGTCACGACAAGAGGGTCTACCTGGGGTATGAAGAAACTTCTCAGTGTCTCTATGGAACTCTGGTGATTTGGAGAAGAATTGGGAAAATGTTGTGTATCCAGGGGTGAAAGTACAGTGGTACGGCGTCCCTGCAAAATAAATAGTGGTGGTATGCCGTACCGGTAAAACATGAACCTATCACAATAATTAAAACAATTGTAGTTTGCTAACCATGCCCCCCCTCCCTTTCCTCTTTTCACCCATCTCCCAACACTCACACCTCTCTTCCTCACTGTCTCCACTTCCCTTCCTTCTTTGTGCGGTCTTCTCCACAGAGCCCTGAAGTACATGCCCCACGCGGTGCTGAAGCTACTGGAGAACATGCCCATGCCTTGGGAGCAGATCAGAGACGTGCCTGTTCTATACCACATCACCGGAGCCATTTCCTTTGTCAACGAGATCCCCTGGGTCATAGAGCCTGTCTACATCGCCCAGTGGGGGTGAGACGGGCTAATATTCTGTAAAAGCTATTTTTTATTTCTGTTTTTGTATATTTTTAAAGTGAAGGAACAATTGAGGTCTGTTTTTGGATTGAAGCATGCCTAGTTTCCATAAAGTACTCTCTATGAATTGTTAGAAACTAGTGTTAGCCATAGATGCCTCAAACCACCTAGATGATCCTTGTTCTCTCTTCTCTCCATAGCGCCATGTGGATCATGATGCGTCGTGAGAAAAGGGACCGTCGTCACTTCAAGCGTATGCGTTTCCCTCCCTTTGATGATGAGGAACCTCCGCTGGACTACGCTGATAACATCCTGGACGTGGAGCCGCTGGAGGCCATCCAGATGGAGCTGGATGCAGAAGAGGACTCCTCCGTGGCGGAGTGGCTCTACGAACACCAGCCCCTTAAGGACACCAACAAGTGAGTCACAGCAAAACCTGTTTTGGTTTTTCTCTGGACAGTCCTGATGCAGAAAGGACACCTGCACACAGAGTTTTGCTTTATTTTCAAATGAGCAGGGTTTATACTATTGCCTGGTGGTCATCAGAACATTATCACAGCGTACCAAAGACCTGAAACCTATTAATGTAAGCCACAATATTTAAACACAAGTCTTGGTTGGTTTAGCACAAGTTCTGGGTAAGTTGAAATCAAGACAAAACATGACTGGAATGGATATCAATTTTATTCTAGTCCTTGTATGAACCTGCCTTCCTCTTCTTCCCTCCAACTCCAGGTATGTGAACGGGACCACGTACAGGCGTTGGCAGTTCACCCTGCCCATGATGTCCACGCTGTACCGTCTGGCCAACCAGCTGCTGACTGACCTGGTGGACTACAACTATTTCTACCTGTTTGACCTGAAGGCCTTCTTCACCTCCAAGGCTCTCAACATGGCCATCCCTGGGGGACCCAAGTTTGAACCCCTAGTTAGGGACATCAACCTCCAGTAAGAGCCTGGGTCTTTAGGCTGTTACCCCTTAGTGGTAACAGCCTAGTACTGTCTACCATGTGGTGGCTTTTGGGCATTACACTGTTGAAGTATATGTTCCTGAACTCTCTTCTCCCATCTCAGAGATGAAGACTGGAACGAGTTCAACGACATCAACAAGATTATCATCAGACAGCCAATCAGGACGGAGTACAAGATTGCCTTCCCATACCTGTACAACAACCTTCCCCACCACGTTCACCTCACCTGGTGAGAAAGATGCCCTCTACTGTCTATCTCATACAGGCCCCAGAACAACCTCCCAGACTCCAGAAATGGAAACCTATTGATATTCACAGCATTGGTGGCGTATCACCCAAATGTAACTAGTGTTTCTGTAGGTACCACACTCCCAACGTGGTTTTCATCAAGACTGAGGATCCTGATTTGCCAGCGTTCTACTTTGACCCCCTGATCAACCCCATCTCCCACAGACACTCAGTCAAGGTATGTGTTATTTTTAGTGTACTGTACGCAATGCACTGCAGCCAAATTGCCCTTCGGGGACAAAGTTCTCTTGAATTGTAGTGAACCCTGCCCCAGCAGCGCCTTTTAACTCTGTCTAGGGAACAAAACATTTTTCTCAAATTATATCTACCTAGCTACTAGCCCTCCTACAAAGGCAAGAAAACAAATGCAAGTGCGTAACGACCGAAGGAGAATTGAATGGTGGGTTACTGGTTGAGCTGAACCTGTGCTGCAGTTAGTCCATCAGCATTCAAACGCTTATTTTGAGTATGGGAGAGTCAACTAATAGTGGATACCTCTATTGCAGTGTGTGTGCTCCTGTTGCTGTCCCCTCACTCGCTCTTTCCTCCCAACTTCTTTCACAATACTCACACCCCTACAGAGTCAGGAGCCTCTGCCAGAGGATGACGAGGAGTTTGAGCTTCCAGAGTACGTGGAGCCCTTCCTGAAGGAGACGCCCCTCTACACAGACAACACAGCCAATGGAATCGCTCTGCTCTGGGCGCCACGCCCCTTCAATCTGCGATCTGGGAGGACCAGGCGGGCCATCGACATCCCACTCATCAAGAACTGGTGAGGATACACTCAAAGAACATTATTTGTTGATGTAGTATGGGAATTGTTATTGCTGTATAAAGGTATTTATTGCCTTTTTTTAATTAGGTAAGTTATTGGAAACATTTCTCTAATACAATAAAACTAAGTAACTTGTCCTACATAGACCTGTAATGACTGAGGATGACTGCTATATCTGTGAACTCTTGTCTGTTGATATTGTAAACCTAATAAAGATAGCATATTAATACTAAATTAAAATCTAATTAGTGAGTGTCTGCCTGACTGCCTCCCCTATCAGGTATCGTGAGCACTGCCCGGCCGGCCAGCCAGTGAAGGTGCGTGTGTCTTACCAGAAACTGCTCAAGTACTACGTACTCAACGCTCTCAAACACAGACCACCCAAGGCCCAGAAGAAGAGGTAAGCATCAATGATGATTCTCAAGTAATTCTCAAATTACCATACGAACCATGAATTTCGGCAATGTTTGTTCGTTGGTGTTTCATACGGAAAAATAACTGAAATGTACTATTTGCAGCACCATTTTGGGGGAACAAATGTACAACAGAACCTGACCAGCCTCCTCTGTCCTCACCTACAGGTACTTGTTCCGTTCCTTCAAAGCCACCAAGTTCTTCCAGTCGACTAAGCTGGACTGGGTGGAGGTGGGCCTGCAGGTGTGCAGACAGGGCTACAACATGCTCAACCTGCTCATCCACCGCAAGAACCTCAACTACCTGCACCTGGATTACAACTTCAACCTCAAGCCTGTCAAGACCCTCACCACAAAGGTAACCAGTCAAACTAGATACCAGCTGATGTAAAAAAATGCAAGACAGAGCAAAGTAGACCCAAGTCTGGTCCAAAAACAACCCCTTGCCTCGGCTTACCGTGGCCCTTCTTACTTAGTTGTTGCATAACTAAATCCTAATCTGTAGTAGCTCAATATCAGGGGGTGCTTGTGTCATGCTACATTGCAAGCATGTTTTATCTAACCTGCACTGAGTTAACAGTTTAGGGGTTTTCGGGGCCACGTTCAGTAGGCAAACTTTGTGGAACGTTGCAGATAGAACTATGATATATAGAACGAACATGCCTCTTTGACAAGTAGAATAAGGAATCATGTCAGTTCTATATAAAAGAGTTCCACAATGTTGTACCATGCTGAATGCGCCCGTGGTGTCTGTCCCTTCAGGAACGTAAGAAGTCCAGGTTCGGGAATGCCTTCCATCTGTGCAGAGAGGTGCTGCGTCTCAGCAAGCTGGTGGTGGACAGCCATGTACAGTACAGACTGGGCAATGTGGATGCTTTCCAGGTCAGTAACACACATTTGAATCACATTAAAGCTCCAATAAAATATTTTTATGTGGGGTTTAAATAGCATGATTTCATTTTGGCTCACAATTGGAAGCGTTAAGTTCATGATTTAAGTATCCCTATATTTCTGTTATTACGGCGCTATCACTCAGTTGTTAGTGCGCCTGCGCAGCAGTCTCGTTGTTGATGAACCTGGCCTGAGTGCAATGGCAACCATGTGTGCTAATACAGTTTAGTAAACGTTGTTAAACTGGAACCTTGTCGTTGTGTCATTTCGAGTTACCAGGAAGTACCTGTTTTTATCAAATGAGTCAAACCTATTTCAATTTAAAGTCTTTCCTAATATGTATTTTCTCCCTTCTTCCTCCTTGGTCTGTAGTTGTCAGACGGGCTGCAGTACATCTTTGCCCATGTGGGCCAGCTGACTGGCATGTACCGCTACAAGTACAAGCTGATGAGACAGATCCGCATGTGCAAGGACCTCAAGCACCTCATCTACTACCGCTTCAACACTGTGAGTACTGAGTATACACACAGAGACAGATCTATGTAAATGCACACAAACATTACCTTTATTGCAGATTTAGTAAAGGAAACGTCTGAAGACACCACTAAGTAACACATCTGCTCTATAATTTTTTGGTGGTTATTCTGGAACAGAACTAAAGCCTGAGTTTGTTGTTGAAGGTGTGCGTTTTACTGTGTGTTCTCAGGGTCCGGTGGGTAAGGGTCCAGGCTGTGGGTTCTGGGCCCCAGGATGGAGGGTATGGCTGTTCTTCATGAGGGGCATCACCCCCCTGCTAGAGAGATGGCTCGGCAACCTGCTGGCCAGGCAGTTCGAAGGTAAGGCCTTTTAACTTGTCATAGGTCATGTTAGAATTGTTTGTGTGAAATTAATCATTATCAACTGATGCGGTATGGCCCATCAATGAACTACTTGTTTGCCAAGTTGCTTTTGTGCCCTTGAGCAATTGTAAATATTTAGATGTGAAGGTTTATGAAAAGGGAGGACTGTGATGATAAGAAAACCGTGATGAATTAACTATGGATCATTGATTTACTCACATGAGAATGGTGTTCTCAATCAGTCTATCAACCAATCATGAATGTCCCCTTCAACAGGTCGTCACTCCAAGGGCGTGGCAAAGACTGTGACGAAGCAGCGCGTGGAGTCCCACTTTGACCTAGAGCTGCGTGCGGCCGTGATGCACGACATCCTGGACATGATGCCTGAGGGCATCAAGCAGAATAAGGCCAGAACCATCCTGCAGCACCTCTCTGAGTCGTGGCGCTGCTGGAAGGCCAACATTCCCTGGAAGGTATGGTGACATAGAGGGGATGTACAGGGATGAGGAGGCAGCATATAGAGGGAATGGAATGTTGGATCTTCATTCCAGGGGTGTGTGTGCTTGGTTTGACTGCTGAAAAGGTAGGGGCAGTTCAGGGAATGCAGAGTAGATGATTGCTTTAAGAATATTTATTGGTGACATGTTAAAGAATTATAATCTTTCGTCAAACGCAGTTGTCTTCAGCAATAATGATTTTGTAAGCAATAAAAGCAGTTTGATTCCCTGGAAGGTACTTCATTTACACCTATCCAATATTGACAGCTTTTGACCTGTCTAATCCGTGTCCTCCCTCCAGGTCCCAGGCCTGCCCACCCCCATCGAGAACATGATCCTACGGTATGTGAAGGCCAAAGCTGATTGGTGGACCAACACGGCCCACTATAACCGCGAGCGAATCAGGCGCGGTGCCACCGTGGACAAGACGGTGTGCAAGAAGAACCTGGGCAGACTGACCCGTCTGTACCTGAAGGCTGAGCAGGAGAGGCAGCACAACTACCTGAAGGTAATACAACACACTATGGTCCTCATTTATGGGAAAGAAGGCACTAGGTAACTGCATAGCTGATGCAACCATGGAAGTAAAACACAGTTTTATCTCTATGGTGCAACTACCTACTCTGCTGTGAGAAGTGTAGACAATTCAGATATGCAACAGCAAACCAGCAGAGTTAACAGGGCCACCAGTCTCTCAAGAACAGGCTGAGTCGGTAGTATAATACTCTGACACTTGTTCGTGTCTCTTTCTATAATTATAAGGTATAGTTATTGTTTGTTTAAAAACTGGTAACTTGGTTCCTATGACTTCATATTACCATATCCATTTAGAGCAGTGTGTATAATATGTAATCTGTGTCTCCCAGGATGGTCCATACATCACAGCAGAGGAGGCTGTGGCCATCTACACCACCACAGTCCACTGGCTGGAGAGCAGACGCTTCTCCCCCATCCCCTTCCCCCCGCTGTCCTACAAACACGACACCAAGCTGCTCATCCTGGCCCTGGAGAGGCTCAAAGAGGCCTACAGGTAACACACACAAACTCCCTGTAGCCTCCTGTTAGGGAACATGTACTGTAATGCTAAATGCTACCTTGGATAGCTTATTGGGTAATGAGATGCCTGTAGATTCTTTCTGCTGAGGTATGTTATGTATTTGATCTTGCAGTGACTTGACCGTGTGGTTGTTTTCTCTTTCCAGTGTGAAGTCCAGGCTGAACCAGTCCCAGAGAGAGGAGTTGGGGCTGATAGAACAGGCTTATGACAACCCTCACGAGGCCCTGTCCAGAATCAAACGTCACCTGCTCACACAGAGAGCCTTCAAGGAGGTTAGTCCCAGGACAAACTCTATATACACACTGAGCTTTTTGCCTCATGATCGGTTCATTAGCAACTTAAGTTACTCTGAAAACACAAGTTAACCTCTAGGTTCCCCCCATTTTTGTCTAACGAGATGGAGATGATTTGAACTTTCAGTTGACGAAGACAACTATATCAATACCCAAATCTATCTCTGTTCTATGAACTTAACAATCACCTATTCCTCTCTCCCCTCCTTCTCTCTAGGTGGGCATAGAGTTCATGGACCTGTACAGTCACCTGGTGCCTGTGTATGACGTGGAGCCCCTGGAGAAGATCACAGATGCCTACCTGGACCAGTACCTGTGGTATGAGGCTGACAAACGACGTCTCTTTCCCCCTTGGATCAAACCAGCTGACACAGAGCCTCCTCCACTCCTTGTCTACAAGTGGTGCCAAGGTGAGGACTATGTTGGGTAGACAACGTTGCTTTCAAAAGTCCCAAAATGTTGAGTGTTGCTTATAGTAGTTGTATATGTGTATTCACAAAGCCAATGCTGCCAATGCATATTGTATAATAGGAAAACGTATCTACAACCACTTCAATTGTTTCTGTTCGACGCTTTCATTATATATCCATTAATGCTGGCCAAAAACACTGTTTGTACCCTATGTTTTGTTGCCAGGCATCAACAACCTGCAGGATGTGTGGGAGACGATGGAGGGAGAATGTAACGTGATGCTGGAGTCTCGCTATGAGAAGATGTATGAGAAAATAGATCTGACGCTGCTCAACAGACTGCTGCGTCTCATCGTGGACCACAACATCGCTGACTACATGACCGCCAAGAACAACGTGGTCATCAACTACAAGGTGAGAACACCTTGCCATCTTGAGGAGGGGTTTGTTGTGCAGGGTTTAGATCAATTACATTTCAGTCAAGTCATGAAGTAAATTGAGATTCCAATTTTCCTCATTCAAAAGCAATGAGGAAGATATTGTATTTGCATTGTGAATATCTTTTTGTTGAACGATGGCATTGTTCGATTTCATACCTTGTACTTCACTCTACTAACTGTTTAGTTGCGTATATATAGACCCAACGTCATATCCTTCCTCTCTCCCATCCCAGGACATGAACCACACCAACTCGTACGGTATCATCCGTGGTCTGCAGTTTGCCTCGTTCATCGTGCAGTACTACGGCCTGGTCATGGACCTGTTGGTGCTGGGCCTCCACCGGGCCAGTGAGATGGCCGGACCCCCTCAGATGCCCAACGACTTCCTGTCCTTCCAGGATACAGCCACAGAGAGCGCCCACCCCATCCGCCTCTACTGCAGATACATTGACCGCATACACATATTTTTCAGGTACACAAATTAGACCACACCTTAGATAGGTGGTAGTACTCCTTAACTGACTCTACATCAAATACCTGAGTAGGAGCAGAAGACATGCACACAAAGTTTTACTTGGTGCAGACTAACTGCTTAGACTTCTCCATGTAGGTATCTGTAGAAGCTCAGTGGTTGACATGTCCTCCTTCTTTCCCTTTCCAGATTCTCAGCTGATGAGGCCAGGGACCTGATCCAGAGGTACCTGACGGAGCACCCTGACCCCAACAATGAGAACATTGTGGGCTACAACAACAAGAAGTGCTGGCCCAGAGACGCCAGGATGAGACTGATGAAGCACGACGTCAACCTGTGAGTCGTCCCCCCGTTGCTAGTTCTTTAAGATGGAGTTTATATGGAACCATAGTGGAGTAGCTGAGAAAATAATGCAGTCCTTGTGTGAGATGTACTGACGTGAGACCTGCCTGCATGTGTTATTTTCCCTGCGACACTTGTGAAATAATAGTGGTCCCTCCCTGTCTAACCGTCCAGGGGTCGTGCTGTGTTCTGGGACATTAAGAACCGCCTGCCTCGCTCTGTGACCACGGTCCAATGGGAGAACAGCTTTGTGTCCGTCTACAGCAAAGACAACCCTAACCTGCTCTTCAACATGTGTGGCTTCGAGTGCCGCATCCTGCCCAAGTGTCGCACCAGCTACGAGGAGTTCACCCACAAGGACGGCGTCTGGAACCTGCAGAACGAGGTGAGAGGGGACTGAGGAAGGGTGATGTTACTTGGTTTCTATGCACACCAGTTGACCCTGTCCTGCATCTCCATGGCGATAGAGGGGAACAGTGGCATGCTAAACAATCATGACAGCCACCACCAGATACAGTCAGACCTTCATCACCGTGGCTGACTGGAACTGATACACTGCTACACTTTTGTCCCTTGTACTAAGGTTTTATGAATCGCTTGAACACTATTTTTGGGGAAACTATCCCTTTAACTGTAGGATAAATGCAGTGAGAAGGCTGTGCTTACTGTGTCCATCTGTGTCTCCATCTGTATGTAGGTGACCAAAGAGCGTACGGCCCAGTGTTTCCTGCGTGTGGATGATGAGTCCATGCAGCGGTTCCACAACAGAGTCCGACAGATCCTCATGGCCTCAGGATCCACCACCTTCACCAAGGTAACTCCTTTACAAAACACCACTGTTCCTTTCTTCACTGAGATTGTTTTTCTCACGTTTAAATATAATTGTGTATAGAAGTATACCAACTAAAGAAATTTATTTTATTTTATTTAATCATTAGTTGGGTTCATAAATGTAGTCTAGAGTTATGAGAACTGTACTAATGTTGAAATAATTGAATCTCCCCTCAGATTGTGAACAAGTGGAACACAGCTCTGATAGGTCTGATGACGTACTTCCGCGAGGCGGTGGTCAACACCCAGGAGCTGCTGGACCTGCTGGTGAAGTGTGAGAACAAGATCCAGACCCGTATCAAGATTGGCCTCAACTCCAAGATGCCCAGTCGCTTCCCCCCTGTCGTTTTCTACACCCCCAAGGAGCTGGGAGGGCTGGGCATGCTGTCCATGGGACACGTCCTCATCCCACAGTCGGATCTGAGGTAAGCGCAAAACGCAGAATATGTAGAAGCTAAGATTTGTCTAGACCGGGCCATAGAGGTTCCTGTATGAGGTTAACAAAGTCAACTTGCTGCAAGCTTTGATAACCTTGAATTGATAGAAATGTAAGCCTCTGAGCTGGATAACGATATAACCTTTCTAGTTAACTAATGAAGATAGACCTGGCTACATTACTGCCTCCTTGAAATGTCACTATTACCGATTGATACATGTTTTAAATTACAAGTTAGATGGAAGATTTTCTTCCTGCCACTAACCTTTCTTGTCCTGCCCCCCCCCCCCCCCCCCCCCCTCAGGTGGTCGAAGCAGACTGACGTTGGCATCACCCATTTCCGGTCCGGTATGAGCCACGAGGAGGACCAGCTGATTCCTAACCTGTACCGTTACATCCAGCCCTGGGAGAGTGAGTTCATCGACTCCCAGAGAGTCTGGGCAGAGTACGCCCTGAAGAGACAGGAGGCTATCGCACAGAACAGGTACTGAACACCTACACAGGCAAGACAGTTGCCCTATCTCAACCCCTTGTCCCCATGTAGGCTGGATTTAAGCTCCACTCGGCATACTTAATAACACATTGCACGGGTGGCTCCACATGGAGATTTTGGTGCATGCCAGAATGTGTAACTCAACATTTGAGGTTTTTCTAAGGAGAACACTTGGCGGGGTGTAAACCCAGATTTAGCTGCATAGTCTGTAACCAGATGGTCAAATGGTTCAGAGGCTTAGGACTATGAGAGTTGATGATGTGTTGTCCCTGTCAGGCGTCTGACCCTGGAGGACTTAGAGGACTCTTGGGACAGAGGTATCCCCCGTATCAACACCCTGTTCCAGAAGGACAGACACACGCTGGCCTACGACAAGGGCTGGAGGGTCCGCACTGACTTCAAACAGTACCAGGTAAGATACGGACCAGTGGGTACTGCAGATCATATTTTTTATGAGCTCTAACGAAAGATGGACTTGGACATTTACAAATAAATTACAAATACATTTCAATTCTGGTAAATGCCTAAAGCATTTGTCCAAACATTAATGATATGCTCTTTCTAATAGTCTCCTAGGTTGTGAAGCAGAACATTAACTCTAGTCTGTCTGATTGTCCTGTAGGTTCTGAAGCAGAACCCGTTCTGGTGGACCCACCAGCGGCACGACGGGAAGTTGTGGAACCTCAACAACTACAGGACAGACATGATCCAGGCTCTGGGAGGGGTGGAGGGCATCCTGGAACACACGCTCTTCAAAGGAACGTACTTCCCCACCTGGGAGGGTCTCTTCTGGTCAGTACCACACACTCATTCACTATATGACTTAATTATTATTGTTGCGTGTGTGCACGCAATGTTGCGTGTGTGCACGTACATACACTACCGGTCAAAAGTTTAGACACACCTACTCATTCCAGGGTTTTTCTTTATTTTTACTATTTTCTACCTTGTAGAATAATAGTGAAGACCTCAAACCTATGAAATAACACATGTGCAATCATGTAGTAACCCCAAAAAAATTAAATTTGAGTTTCTTCAAAGTAGCCACCGCTTTGCACACTTTTTTCAAACATTTCCAAAATATTTGTGGTATGCATGCTCAAAGACACAGTATAACATCAGTAATGTAGATGTGAGGTATGGGGTTTTTACCTTGCTAACCTCCAGCCTGATCTACTTCACCACAGGGAGAAGGCCAGTGGCTTTGAGGAGTCCATGAAATGGAAGAAGCTGACCAACGCCCAGAGATCTGGTCTGAACCAGATCCCCAACCGTCGCTTCACCCTCTGGTGGTCTCCCACCATCAACAGGGCCAACGTGAGTACCCGATTACACGCACACGGATGCATTTCCCAGATGTTGTTTTGCTACTCTTGACACTCACAATTACGCTCCGTACTCTGTCCTCTCTAGGTGTACGTGGGTTTCCAGGTGCAGCTGGATCTGACCGGGATCTTCATGCACGGAAAGATCCCCACTCTGAAGATCTCCCTCATCCAGATCTTCAGGGCTCACTTGTGGCAGAAGATCCACGAGAGTGTCGTCATGGATCTCTGTCAGGCACGTTACTAGGAGCTTATATCTCAGCTTGATGTATTTGGTTCAATCAGGGATCACAGAACGTCTGATGACTGAGACATAAGTGTAGACTCCAATGATACGTTTTGTTTATCTTTGCCTTCACTGCCTTTCCGGGCAGCAAAAAACAAATGTCACTGCATTTTTTTAAAGGACATTCTCTACCAACATCACAAAACAGCGAGGTTGAAAAGTCCATTTTGATTGTATAAAAACTTTTCCAGAAAAGAATGAATTCCCTCTGTCTATGTAGGTGTTTGACCAGGAGCTGGATGCCCTGGAGATTGAGACCGTGCAGAAGGAAACTATTCACCCCAGGAAGTCCTACAAGATGAACTCCTCCTGCGCCGACATACTACTCTTCGCCTCCTACAAGTGGAACGTCTCACGCCCCTCGCTGCTCGCTGACTCAAAGTACGACACTACAGTCTTTTAAACTTTGTATCAGGTTAACACTGAAGCCTTTTCTTAGTTTGTTGGATATGAACAATGTTTCGCAGATTTTCTTTTTTAATATGCCCTCTCAAAATGGAAGCGGCTTCCAAACTTCGATGATCTAATAGATCCAAGTTTGACAAGAAGCCAAGTTCTTCTTGCAATTTATAAAGACCTTATTTCTTTCTTAGTACTAATTAATCCTTGACCTCTCTCTCTTCTTCAGGGACGTGATGGACAGCACCACCACCCAGAAGTACTGGATCGACATACAGCTTCGCTGGGGAGACTACGACTCTCACGACATTGAGCGCTACGCCAGAGCCAAGTTCCTGGACTACACCACCGACAACATGAGCATCTACCCCTCCCCCACCGGGGTGCTCATCGCCATCGACCTGGCCTACAACCTCCACAGGTTAGCATAGCTACGCTAACATTTCTGCTAATGTCTGCATGATAAGTAATGGAGAAATGTTCTAGCCTGTTGACATGAGTGCTAGCATTTCCACTAATGTCCACATGATAAGTGATGAAGTTTTGTTAGCGTAGCTAGTAGTCTTGTATGTTTGTCAACCGTTGCCCTCTCAAGGTGGTTATTGAACACGTGTTTGTTTATGTCTGTTACATAACATATTAACTCATCATCCACCCTCTTTTCTCTCTCCTTCCTCCAGTGGGTACGGTAACTGGTTTCCGGGAGGCAAGCCTCTTATCCAGCAGGCCATGGCTAAGATCATGAAGGCCAACCCTGCTCTGTACGTCCTGAGGGAGCGCATCCGTAAGGGACTGCAGCTCTACTCCTCAGAGCCCACTGAGCCCTACCTCTCCTCCCAGAACTACGGAGAGCTCTTCTCCAATCAGATCATCTGGTTTGTGGACGACACTAACGTCTACCGTGTCACCATCCACAAGGTGAGTGAGGAGTCATACATTCTGAGATTTGTGTCAATGTTCTAGAGATTCTAATTATATGGGTTGGATTCTGTCTGGCACAACAGTGTACCTCTAGAATAGCTTTTTATGCAGAGTGAAACATTTTCAGACAATTAAACATTTGTGAAAATATCTACTGTTAGATAGCTAGTCTCGGTGTTCAGCATCCTCTGTCTTCAGTCATGTAAATACTCCCGCTCTGTCCTTGCAGACGTTTGAGGGTAACTTGACCACCAAGCCCATCAATGGAGCCATCTTCATCTTCAACCCCAGGACAGGTCAGCTCTTCCTCAAGATCATCCATACCTCTGTGTGGGCCGGACAGAAACGTCTGGGACAGGTACATCTTCAAATGAAAAAGACCTGTCACTCTCTTTAGCAATGCACAGGGCAATAAAACTCTGGAATGGAGCAAAACAAATATGCATGGAAGACTAGTTATGCTCATTGGGGTCTAAGGCACTACATCTCAGTGCTAGAGGCGTTACTACAGACCCTGGTTCAATTCCAGGCTTTATCACAACCGGCCGTGACTGGGAGTCCCATAGGGTGGCACACAATTGGCCCAGCGTCGTTAGGGTTAGGGTTTGGCCGGGGTAGGCCGTCATTGTAAATAAGAATTTGTTCTTAACTGACTTGCCTAGTTAAATAAACAATCTAATAAATAAAATGTCCTCACCTTGTTCCCTTCCATCTTTCTTTCCTTTCCTTCCTCTGTTCCCTCTCCCTTTATAGCTGGCTAAGTGGAAGACAGCTGAGGAGGTGGCTGCTCTTATTCGTTCCCTACCTGTGGAGGAGCAGCCCAAACAGATCATTGTCACCAGGAAGGGCATGCTGGATCCCCTTGAGGTGAGACCCCATAACTCAATTACATCGATTGCTTGATTGCGCTTCACACACCACCTCATTGATATAGACATGGCATTAATCTGCCCAATTTACACATCAGTAGAGGTGAAGGAAAGGACTCAGTTGAACTTGACAGATTATAAATATTAACTATTGCGATGATCAGTGATATGTTTTGATACGATTTGACATTATTAATATTGACAGATTTGAGATGACCAATGTGAAAAAATGTGTATCCCTTCCTCCTCCCAGGTGCATTTGCTGGACTTCCCCAACATCGTGATCAAGGGCTCTGAGCTGCAGCTGCCCTTCCAGGCCTGTCTGAAGGTGGAGAAGTTTGGAGACCTAATCCTGAAGGCCACCGAGCCTCAGATGGTCCTCTTCAACCTGTACGACGACTGGCTCAAGACCATCTCCTCCTACACCGTGAGTCTACTTTCTACTCTTTTTGTATTAAACTCAGCAAAAAAAGAAACGTCCCTTTTTCAGGACCCTGTCTGTCAAAGATAATTCGTAAATATCCAAATAACTTCACAGATTTTAATTGTAAAGGGTTTAACTTCTTATGGCTGCAGCCCGACGTCGGTACACTTATGACAACAGCCAGCTCAAGTGGAGGGCGCGAAATTCAAAATATATATTTTTTAAATATTTAACTTTCACACATTAACAAGTCCAATACAGCATATGAAAGGTACACATCTTGTGAATCCAGCCAACATGTCTGATTTTTAAAATGTTTTACAGCGAAAACACCACGTATATTTATGTTAGCTCACCACCAAATACAAAAGAGGACAGACATTTTTCACAGCACAGGTAGCATGCACAAAGCCAATCTAACTAACCAAGAACCAACCAAACTAACCAAGAAACAACTTCATCAGATGACAGTCTTATAACATGTTATTCAATAAATCTATGTTTTGTTCGAAAAATGTGCATATTTCAGGTATAAATCATAGTTTACATTGCAGCTACAATCAGAAGTTGCACCGAAAGCAGACAGAATAATTAGACACCAACGTCAAATACCTAATTACTCATCATAAAACATTTCTGAAAAATACATAGTGTACAGCAATTGAAAGACAGGCATCTTGTGTTTCCAGACAATATTTCCGATTTATCAAGTGTTTTACAGCGAAAACACAATATAGCGTTATATTAGCTTAGCACAATAGCCAGAAAGACAAGCCATTTCCCAGTAGCAAAAGTAAGCGATCGTAACAAACAAGCAAAATATATATAATTTTTGTATAACCTTGATTTTCTTCCTCAGATGACAGTCCTATAACATCAGGTTATACATACACTTATGTTTTGTTCGAAAATGTGCATATTTAGAGCTGAAATCAATGGTTACACCGTGTGCTAACTTAGCTACTTTTCCCCACTACGTCCGGATTTTTCCTGACACTTTTTCTGACACACATATTCTGACTAAATAGCTATTCATAAACATAACTAAAAAATACATGTTGTATAGGAAATGATAGATCCATTAGTTCTTAATGAAATCGCAGTGTTAGAATTCTAAAAATAACTTCATTACGATATGCAGCTTCGGTATAGCTAGAGTACCCAAAGGTTGGGCGTCGGCGACTTGTTCACATGTACGACAGATATATGAAATAACATCATAAAATGGGTCTTACTTTTGGTGATCTTCCATCAGAATGTTGGACAAGGTGTCCTTTGTCCAGAACAGTCGTTGTTTGGATTTGGGACGTCCAATATCCCTCTCGATTTAGCTTGCACACTAGCCAGGTGGCTCTAATCACTCCAACGTCAACAAAGTCAGAGAACGGAACACGGCAAAACTCCCGAAAAAATTTCAATAATCTGATTAAACTATATTGAAAAAACATACTTTACGATGATATGGTCACATGTATCAAATAAAATCAAAGCCGGAGATATTGGTCGTCCATAACGGCAGCTAAACAGAAGGCAAATCCAGGTCCCTTGACGCGCTCTCCAGGAAACAGGAAATGGGGTACACGTCATACAAAGAGCTTGTATTCCACTTCAGACCAAGATAAACACAAAATTTCTTCTCTCACCGCCTCTTGACATCCAGGGGAAGGTCTCTGAAGTGCATGTATACTAATACGTATCATGCCCATTTATAGGCAGGAAGTAGAACGGAGCCTCGATTTCAGACTTTCCACTTCCTGGTCAGGAAGTTTGTGCCAAATGAGTTCTGTTTGACTCACAGATATAATTCAAACAGTTTTAGAAACGAGAGTGTTTTCTATCCAATAGTAATAATAATATGCATATTGTACGAGCAAGAATTGAGTACGAGGCCGTTTGAAATGGGCACATTTTATCTGGCTACTCAATACGCCCCCTGCAGCCCAAACAGGTTAAACACTGTTTCCCATGTTTGTTCAATGAACCACAAACAATTAACGAACACGCACCTGTGGAACGGTCGTTAAGACACTAACAGCTTACAGACGGTGCGCAATTAAGGTCACAGTTATGAAAACTTAGGACACTAAAGAGGCCTTTCTACTGACTGAAAAACACCAAAAGAATGATGCCCAGGGTCCCTGCTCATCTGCGTGAACGTGCCTTAGGCATGCTGCAAGGAGGCATGAGGACTACAGATGTGGCCAGGGCAATAAATTGCAATGTCCGTACTGTGAGACGTCTAAGACAGTGCTTCAGGGAGACAGGACGGACAGCTGATCGTCCTCGCAGGGGAAGACCACGTGTATCAACACCTGCACAGGATCGATACATCCGAACATCACACCTGCGGGACAGGTACAGGATGGCAACAACTGCCCGAGTTACACAAGGAATGCACAATCCCTCCATCAGTGCTCAGACTGTCCGCAATAGGCTGAGAGAGGCTGGACTGAGGGCTTGTAGGCCTGTTGTAAGGCAGGTCCTCACCAGACATCACCGGCAACAACATCGCACGAACCCACTGTCGCTGGACAAGACAGGACTGGCAAAAAGTGCTCTTCACTGACGAGTCGCGGTTTTGTCTCACCAGGGGTGATGGTCGGATTCGCGTTTATCGTAGAAGGAATGAGCGTTACACCGAGGCCTGTACTCTGGAGCAGGATCGATTTGGAGGTGGAGGGTCCGTCATGGTCTGGGGCGGTGTGTCACAGCATCATCGGACTGAGCTTGTTGTCATTGCAGGCAATCTCAACGCTGTGCGTTACAGGGAAGACATCCTCCTCCCTCATGTGGTACCCTTCCTGCAGGCTCATCCTGACATGACCCTCCTGCATGACAATGCCACCAGACATACTGCTCGTTCTATGCGTGATTTCCTGCAAGACAGGAATGTCAATGTTCTGCCATGGCCAGCAAAGAGCCCGGATCTCAATCCCATTGAGCACGTCTGGGATCGGAGGGTGAGGGCTAGGGCCATTCCCCCCCAGAAATGTCCGGGAACTTGCAGGTGCCTTGGTGAAGGAGTGGGGTAACATCTCACAGAAAGAACTGGCAAATCTGGTGCAGTCAATGAGGAGGTGATGCACTGCAGTGCGTGCAGCTGGTGGCCACACCAGATACTGACTGTTACTTTTGATTTTTACCCCCACCTTTGTTCAGGGACACATTATTCCATTTCTGTTAGTCACATGTCTGTGGAACTTGTTCAGTTTGTCTCATACAAATACACACGTTAAGTTTTCTGAAAATAAACGCAGTTGACCGTGAGATGACATTGAATTTTTTTGCTGAGTTTAGAATGAGACTTAAGCAAGATTGTGGTAGTATTGGTAGAATGACTGGCTCAAGGCACTCTCCTCCCAGACCGTGAGTGGCCGTTCACTTCCTGTGACCGATAATACTAGAATGAGACTAAAAACGATTTAACAGAGATTTCTACCAACTATAGCTGATAGGGGTCAATGTAAAAAATATATATATAATATATACATAGGAGCCAGCTTCTTGAAGAATGTTGATATTTATGGCATAATTGTCTAGTCCTGTTTCTCATTCTAGAAGCTCTTCTAGAGTGCAAAACTTTTATTGGGGGAGCTGTGTCTGTCATTCCCCTGTTTAACCAGTGTCTGTATGGCTCTGTTTCCTGCCTCTAGGCATTCTCACGTCTTATCCTGATCCTAAGGGCGCTCCATGTGAACAACGACCGTGCCAAGGTGATCCTGAAGCCTGATAAGACCACCATCACAGAGCCTCACCACATCTGGCCCACGCTGACCGACGAGGAGTGGATCAAGGTGGAGGTGCAGCTTAAAGACCTCATCCTGGCCGACTATGGAAAGAAGAACAAGTGAGTGGCTGTGGTGGCCTTTGTAAAGCTGTCATGAAGCTTCATAATGCTGTCATATGTATATTAACTTCCATTTGCCATTATGAGAGTTCACAACACCTCTCAAAGAAAAATCTCTAACAATCTCAATAAACTAATGCAAAAATGCGTAGGACTATTTTTGTGGAATCAAGTAGCATCTGGGATTCCCACTGCAAGCGAGCATGCATTTCATTCCCAAACTTCCCTCAACCATATCTGACTTCAACTCTGTCCTCTCCAGCGTCAACGTGGCGTCTCTGACCCAGTCTGAGATCCGTGACATCATCCTGGGCATGGAGATCTCTGCTCCGTCCCAGCAGCGCCAGCAGATTGCTGAGATTGAGAAGCAGACCAAGGAGCAGTCCCAGCTCACCGCCACGCAGACACGCACAGTCAACAAACACGGAGACGAGATCATCACCTCAACAACCTCCAACTACGAGACACAGACCTTCTCCTCCAAGACAGAATGGAGAGTCAGGTATGTAGGGGGAGACTATTTGGATTTTAAATGTTGTAGATTTCCCTATATTTTTACAATAATATTAGTCATCTCATAGAATATGATTGTGACATTTGAATTAGGTTTATATATCCTTCCACTCACACATGGTGCTGACAAAGGAATGTACCGGTAATAAACTTTCATGGAGCTTTATGATTGTTATATTATAATTCTCAAAGCGGGAGTTGCAAAATCAAGGCCATAGCTTCAGAAGTCAATAGAGCGCCTTTAATGTCTCTTTGATAACTTGACCTTTTTTAAGAATTATTTTCTGTTTCTATTGTCTTGTCTGAAAGTCCTAACATGGCTCTTCCTCGTCCTCCTGCAGGGCCATCTCTGCTGCCAACCTGCACCTGAGGACCAACCACATCTACGTGTCGTCTGATGACATCAAGGAGACAGGCTACACCTACATCCTGCCCAAGAACGTCCTCAAGAAGTTCATCTGCATCTCAGACCTGCGAGCCCAGGTCAGTAGCCTACGGTCTATCCTGTTTGTGTCACAGTAAACTTCTCCTAGTTGTCTCTGCTTGTGACCCTTGTGATAAAATGCCTACCATGATGCTAAAACAGTCAAATCACTCTACCTTCATATCTATCAACATCCCATTACTATTGTAATCCTCTTATATGAATGAAGTGCTCCTGGAACAGAACTATTTGGTCTTAGAATACCTTCAGTCATGTCTTGTATAGTTTTGTATATCTGTAAATCTGAATGCGTGTGTTGCTGACGTGTGCATCCCCTCTGTCTTCAGATTGCAGGTTACCTGTACGGCACCAGTCCCCCTGACAACCCCCAGGTGAAGGAGATCAGGTGTATCGTCATGGTACCCCAGTGGGGAACTCATCAGACCGTCCACCTACCCAATCAGCTGCCTGGTCACGAGTACCTCAAGGTACAGACTTAGGGGATAATGTACACACACTCGGACACACATGCATATAACACGATTTGATGCCATGTAATATGTGGTTTACTGGATCACGTCTCAGTATTTGGAAGTGATTAACCATGGACCATGACTCATTTTCCTTGTGTTTTTATGTATGCCGTAGCCTTTGAAATTGGAAGTGTTTAGTTCCTGATGAGGGCAGAACACACACACCCCTCTCTACTTCCCGTGTCTCACCTCCTCTCTACCCTGTCTCCCCCCTACAGGAGATGGAGCCCCTGGGTTGGATCCACACCCAGCCCAACGAGTCTCCCCAGCTCTCCCCCCAGGACGTCACCAGCCACGCCAAGATCATGGCTGACAACCCCGCCTGGGACGGAGAGAAGACCATCATCATCACCTGCAGGTAGGCCAGATTCTTGTACTTGCTTTTTTCTTTACACTTACCAGCAGTGAGTTTGCATATACAGTTGAAGTCAAAGTTTACATACACTTAGATTGGAGTCATTAAAACTCGTTTTTCAACCACTCCACAAATTTCTTGTGAACAAGCTATAGTTTTGGCAAGTCGGTTAGGACATCTACTTTGTGCATGACACAAGTAATTTTTCCAACAATTGTTTACAGACAGATTATTTCACTTATAATTCACTGTATCACAATTCCAGTGGGTCAGAAGTTTACATGCACTAAGTTGACTGCCTTTAAACAGCTTGGAAAATCCCAGAAAATGATGTCATAGCTTTAGAAGCTTCTGATAGGCTAATTGACATTTGAGTCAATTGGAGGTGTACCTGTGGATGTATTTCAAGGCCTACCTTCAAACTCAGTGCCTCTTTGCTTGACATCATTGGAAAATCAAAAGAAATCAGCCAAGACCTCAAAAAACAATTGTAGACCTCCACAAGTCTGGTTCATCCTTGGGAGCAATTTCCAAACGCCTGAAGGTACCACGTTCATCTGTACAAACAATAGTACGCAAGTATAAACACCATGTGATCACGCAGCCGTCATACCGCTCAGGAAAGAGACGCGTTCTGTCTCCTAGAGACGAACGTACTTTGGTGCGAAAAGTGCAAATCACTCCCAGAACCACAGCAAAGGACCTTGTGAAGATGCTGGAGGAAGCAGGTACAAAAGTATCTATATCCACAGTAAAACGCGTCATATATTGAAATAACCTGAAAGGCCGCTCAGCAAGGAAGAAGCCACTGCTCCAAAACCGCCATAAAAAAGCCAGACTACGGTTTGCAACTGCACACGGGGACTAAGATTGTACTTTTTGGAGAAATGTCCTCTGGTCTGATGATACAAAAATAGAACTGTTTGGCCATAATGACCATCGTTATGTTTGGAGGGAAAAGGGGGACGTTTGCAAGCCGAAGAACACCATCCTAACCGTGAAGCTTGGCGGTGGCAGCATCATGTTGTGGGGGTGCTTTGCTGCAGGAGGGACTGGTGCACTTCACAAAATAGATGGCATCATGAGGCAGGAAAAGGATGTGGATATATTGAAGCAACATCTCAAGACATCCGTCAGGAAGTTAAAGCTTGGGTCTTCCAAATGGACAATGACCCTAAGCATACTTCCAGAATTGTGGCAAAGTGGCTTAAGGACAACAAAGTCAAGGTATTGGAGTGGCCATCACAAAGCCCTGACCTCAATCCTATAGAAAATGTGTGGGCAGAACTGAAAAAGCGTGTGCGAGCAAGGAGGCCTACAAACCTGACTCAGTTACACCAGCTCTGTCAGGAGGAATGGGCCAAAATTCACCCAACTTATTGTGGGAAGCTTGTGGAAGGCCACCCGGAATGTTTGACCGAAGTTAAACAATTTTAAAGGCAACGCTACAAAATACTAATTGAGTGTATGTAAACTTCTGACCCACTGGGGATGTGATGAAAGAAATAAAAGCTGAAATAAATCATTCTCTCTACCATTATTCTGACATTTCAAATACTTAAAATAGTGGTGATCCTAACAGACAGGGAATTTTTACTAGGATTAAATGTAATGAATTGTGAAACTGAGTTTAAATGTATTTGGCTAAGGTGTATGTAAACTTCCAACTTCAACTGTAGCAGCTAATTTGAAAAAGGTTTTACTTCATGATGGAGGGCATTGTATGTTGGTTGGTGTGACCGTCTGGGTTTGAATCCAGGCAGTCTACTCGTCACTAGACTGGGTTAGCCTGTTGAGCTAAGGCCTTCAGGACTTCCGCAAGGTTATTCATCACACAAGTCTAGTTCACCGTCCCAACCACATTTGTAAACATTGATCAAGTCCACATATACATGCATCTCTTCTTCTTAACATTCTAGTTGCATCATGTATATTTATTCATTTCCAGTTTCACTCCTGGCTCATGCACTCTGACGGCCTACAAGCTGACTCCCAGTGGGTACGAGTGGGGCAGACAAAACACAGACAAGGGCAACAACCCCAAGGGCTACCTGCCCTCCCACTATGAGAGGGTTCAGATGCTTCTGTCTGACCGCTTCCTGGGCTTCTTCATGGTGCCTGGACAGGTTTCCTGGAACTACAACTTCATGGGTGAGTAGTGCATAGAGCACGGGATTCTCTGCTAAGCCCACACTGCTTGGAGGGTGGATTTCGCAGACACATTAAAACCTATTCCCAGACTAAAACTTGTGCTAAATAGAGAATCTTGTTTAATGGCTAACCTCTTATCAGTGTCTTCAAATCTTAGTGTATTTGAAACCATTAAATTCAACATCAGTGAAATAGCATATTAGGAAAATGAAGCATTTTTACAACCACGTGCTTGCAGTGTGTTTGTCAACATACACTACATGGCCAGAAGAATGTGGACACCTGCTCATCTTACATCTTATTCCAAAATCATGGGCATTAATATGGAGTTGGTCCCCCCTTTCCTGCCATAACAATCTCCACTCTTCTGGGAAGGCTTTCCACTAAATGTTGCAACATTACTTCGGGAACTTGCTTCAATTCAGCCACAAGCATTAGCGAGGTCGGGCACTGATGTTGGGTGATTAGGCCTGGCTCGCAGTCTGCGTTCTGTATGGACCTCGCTTGATGCACGGGGGCATTGTCATGCTGAAACAAGGGCCTACCACAAAGTTGGAAGCACAGAATCATCTAGAATGTTATTATGCTGTAGTGTTAAGATTCCCCTTCAGTGGAGCTAAGGGGCCTAGCGCGAACCATGAAAAAGGGCCACAGACCATTATTCCTACTCCACCAAACTTTACAGTTGGCACTATGCATTGGGGCAGGTAGCGTTCTCCAGATTCGTCTGTCAGACTGCTAGATGGTAAAGTGGGATTCAGTACTCCCAGAGAAAGCTTTTCCACTACTCCAGAGTCCAATGGCAGCGAGCTTTACGCCACTCCAGCCGATGCTTGGCATTGCGCATGGTGATCTTAGGCTTGTGTGTGGCTGATCGGCCATGGAAACCCATTTCATGAAGCGCCCGACGAACAGTTATTGTGCTGACGTTGCTTCCAGAGGCAGTTTGGAACTCGGTAGTGAGTGTTGCAACTGAGGACAGATGATTTTTACGTGCTTCAGCACTTGACGGTCCCCTTCTGTGAGTTTGACTTCGCTGCTGAGCCGTTGTTGCTATTAGATGTTTCCTCTTCACAATAACAGCACTTGCAGGTGACCAGGGCAACTCAAGCAGGGCAAATATTTGACGAACTGGCATCCTATGACGGTGCCACGTTGAAAGTCACTGAGCTCTTCAGTACAGGCCATTCTACTGCCAATGTTTGTCTGTGTAGATTGCATGACTATTTGCTCGATTTTATGCACCTGTCAGCAACTGCTGTGGCTGACAAATAGCCAAATCCACTCATTTGAAGGGTTGTCCACATACACTACATTACCAAAAGTATCTCAATTATACATCCTCCTCTTTCAGGTGTCCGCCACGACCCCAACATGAAGTATGACCTGCAGCTGTCCAATCCCAAGGAGTTCTACCACGAGGTCCATCGCCCCTCTCACTTCCTCAACTTCGCCTCCCTGCAGGAGGGAGAGATCTACAACGCAGACAGAGAGGACATGTACGGTTGAGACTGGCGCTCTGCTCAGAGGATTACCTCTCTATTGTAGATATTCTATGACATAGACATCCTTATGCGGCCCTGTCTAGTACAGTCAGACAATTTGGCCCAGCCAGTCGTGAAGTTATGAATATAACTACTGCTCCCTGAAGGAGGGGAAACGAGGTACAGCTATGGCGATCTCCATAACTGTGATGGACCAAGTGTACCAACTGATAGGGATGGCCTGAAGATGTTGGAATTTGTATGTATGTAAGCCTAGGACCACCTTTTTTAGGACACAATGTCAAGTTTGAGGGGTTTTCTGCTAAATTGTTTGAATTGGTTGCCCTCCCATCAGATCTCTCCAATAAGGCTTCAGAATGTGAATTCTATTGCATTTCATTTATGGCTTTCCTTTTGACACATTGCTGCAAATGTGTACTGGTATTTGTCTCATCAGTTTAGTAGTTGATATAGCTGTAAAATGCATTTGTGGCATTTCTTTAAATTGGTAGTTAATCATTAATACTCTTTTCTCCCATTGGAACTGTAATGGAATTGATATGTCCTGTGTTTTTTACGCTAGCATTCTGTTACCTATTTGCTATGTTGTGCATTCATTGTGGACGCTGTAGTTTGGGTTTAAATAAAGATTGACATTTTTATAAGTATTTACCCTTGTTTGGTTGTCTCAGTTTCTGTGTGTGAGTGCAGTGATCATGTATTTTGTGAATAGCACTGTCTTATAGCAAGGACACACCCGAGATACTGACTACCATTGTACTTAGGATCATGTCTGCAGTCAAACTTATTGGTGATGGACAGTGGTGGCTGAGCTGGAAGAGATTGGTCTCATGGGACTGTGGGACACATGCAAGCTGTGGCCAAAGACGGATATACGTATTTTGCCTCATCAATGATGAAGATGACTAAGAAAGCACTCTTTTTACCCTGCTTGGCAAACTGATTGTCATGTCAATGAAGCAAATGTGGGTAGATTGTGTCCTTCGATTGCATTTGATTTATTCCGTTTGTTACATACAGTACCAGTCAGTTTGGACACACCAACTCATTCATAGTTTATTTCATAGTTTTGATGTATTCAATATTATTCTACAATGTAGAAAATAGTAAAAATAAAGAAAAACCCTGGAATGAGTAGGTGTGTCAACTTTTGACTGGTACTGTATGCCGACTGTTAAACAACAGTACAGCATCGTCAATCGTTTCCCATGCCTTCAGATGAAATCCAATTTGTATGCTTGGACTGTTTTACTGTACGTTCGACCTATCATACCAGTTTTACAGTACGCTATGCTATGTGGGTCTAAGATAAACTCACTCCTATTACGCTGGTCAGGAAAGTAGGAGGGTTCTTGAATGGTAAACAAGCCGAGCAAAGAGAGAGGGCTGAAATGTGGGCGTCCAGTCGACAGTACACTGCGCTGTCTTTTCAAGACTACTCGACGAGGAACTCTGTTCTTTAATTTGAATCGGGCCTCAAGTTAATGCTCTAGACTAGGGGCAAGCAAAATGTGTGACGTATGCTCAAATGAGGTCCAAATTAGAACGAGTTTATAATTGTCTGGATGATCAAGCATGCAACGAAAGAAAGAGTCAACTTCGAGCATAGGGTGACGAATAATGCATACATTTTAGATGCAGCAGCATATCGCGATATAGATAAGACACCTGTTTATTGTGAGAACACTTTCGCTTTAGTTGTGTTTCGACTCTATCGCTGGGGAACTGTCTTGTCACGCTGAGAACGACATTTTAATTTTATTTCTGAGTTTCGATATTAACGTGCATGCACACTGGTGCAAACATGGAGAATGATTGCGATATTAACGATCAAAAGCAAGACGTCAAGAAGACAGGGTGGTGTTTTGAAAGGACATGTTCAGCATTAACTGTGGATGATGTATACGAAATGGCTAAATTGATTGGCTCGGAATTGGAAAAACTTATTGACAGCTACGGTAAAGAGAGCGCCACAGTACTGCTGCCTAAAATAGTCAAAGTTCTAGAGCTTTTGGAGAGCTTCGCCTCGCGGAACAATGCACACAAGTCAAAAGAAGAAGAATTACTCAAAGCATTTGAAACGCTACATGTACAGAAACAGAAGAAGACGAGATCTGTGAAAGAATACGACGAAAGCAGAAAGAATGAAATACAGCGGGTGAGTCGATGGTAATAACAACGTGGTAACGTTAGTAACATGGGGTCCGATAAACCCTCCAGTGACGTATCGTGTCAGTTAGCGGATTGTAACAACACTGAAGATACGTGATTTGTTTTTTTTTCTACATTGTAGCAATTGAATTGTTTTTACGGCTAGGCTACGATTTAACAAGTATTGCTACTCGCTGCACATCAGCATGCCACGTTATTCATCATGCCCATTCAGGGGCAAGTGGCAGCTCAAAATATATTTGTTATCTGTGTGACACATTGTGTAGAGTGTATACCTACCACTGGCAACTATTCCCCCACACAGAGAAGGCTACATTTTAGTGTTATTAGTAGCCTAAGCGAAATGTAGCCTATATGTCGTTTTTGTTATGTAACATCATGGAAATGTGTGTTCAGAATGGACGCTCGTGCCAGTGTCGTTATGATGTCCCTCGTGTGTTTTTCTTGACAGGTCGCCACATTTGCCACTGTATGTGAAAGGTATATTAGCCTATTTAGTAGTGCTGAGCGATTAGTGCTTTTTGACGTCGGTTCGATTTTAAAACATTTATCACGGGTTTCGATTTGTTTTAAATAAATTAAATGCACCATGCATTACCTGGGTTGAATGATGTAACAACGCTGAATAAAACAATCAAGCGATTCCGATGCAACGGATGATGGTCGTTGTAGTTAATTACCACGTTTTCTCCAGTAAACTACAGTGGGGCAAAAAAGTATTTAGTCAGCCACCAATTGTGCAAGTTCTCCCACTTAAAAATATGAGAGAGGCCTGTAATTTTCATCATAGGTACACTTCAACTATGACAGACAAAATGAGGAACAAAAATCCAGAAAATCACATTGTAGGATTTTTTATGAATTTATTTGCAAATTATGGTGGAAAATAAGTATTTGGTCACCTACAAACAAGCAAGATTTCTGTCTCTCACAGACCTGTAAC
Source organism: Salvelinus namaycush (assembly GCF_016432855.1). Classification (NCBI taxonomy): domain Eukaryota; kingdom Metazoa; phylum Chordata; class Actinopteri; order Salmoniformes; family Salmonidae; genus Salvelinus; species Salvelinus namaycush. Next base: position 20,385,283 of record NC_052340.1, on the reverse strand, counting down.
TTCTTCTTTAAGAGGCTCCTCTGTCCTCCACTCGTTACCTGTATTAATGGCACCTGTTTGAACTTGTTATCAGTATAAAAGACACCTGTCCACAACCTCAAACAGTCACACTCCAAACTCCACTATGGCCAAGACCAAAGAGCTGTCAAAGAACACCAGAAACAAAATTGTAGACCTGCACCAGGCTGGGAAGACTGAATCTGCAATAGGTAAACCGCTTGGTTTGAAGAAATCAACTGTGGGAGCAATTATTAGGAAATGGAAGACATACAAGACCACTGATAATCTCCCTCGATCTGGGGCTCCACGCAAGATCTCACCCCGTGGGGTCAAAATGATCACAAGAACGGTGAGCAAAAATCCCAGAACCACACGGGGGGACCTAGTGAATGACCTGCAGAGAGCTGGGACCAAAGTAACAAAGCCTACCATCAGTAACACACTACGCCGCCAGGGACTCAAATCCTGCAGTGCCAGACGTGTCCCCCTGCTTAAGCCAGTACATGTTCAGGCCCGTCTGAAGTTTGCTAGAGAGCATTTGGATGATCCAGAAGAAGATTGGGAGAATGTCATATGGTCAGATGAAACCAAAATAGAACTCTTTGGTAAAAACTCAACTCGTCGTGTTTGGAGGACAAAGAATGCTGAGTTGCATCCAAAGAACACCATACCTACTGTGAAGCATGGGGGTGGAAACATCATGCTTTGGGGCTGTTTTTCTGCAAAGGGACCAGGACGACTGATCCGTGTAAAGGAAAAAATGAATGGGGCCATGTATCGTGAGATTTTGAGTGAAAACCTCCTTCCATCAGCAAGGGCATTGAAGATGAAATGTGGCTAGGTCTTTCAGCATGACAATGATCCCAAACACACCGCCCGGGCAACGAAGGAGTGGCTTCGTAAGAAGCATTTCAAGGTCCTGGAGTGGCCTAGCCAGTCTCCAGATCTCAACCCCATAGAAAATCTTTGGAGGGAGTTGAAAGTCTGTGTTCCCCAGCAACAGCCCCAAAACATCACTGCTCTAGAGGAGATCTGCATGGAGGAATGGGCCAAAATACCAGCAACAGTGTGTGAAAAACTTGTGAAGACTTACAGAAAACGTTTGACCTCTGTCACTGCCAACAAAGGGTATATAACAAAGTATTGAGATAAACTTTTGTTATGGACCAAATACTTATTTTCCACCATAATTTGCAAATAAATTCATTAAAAATCCTACAATGTGATTTTCTGGATTTTTTTTTCTCATTTTGTCTGTCATAGTTGAAGTGTACCTATGATGAAAATTACAGGCCTCTCTCATCTTTTTAAGTGGGAGAACTTGCACAATTGGTGGCTGACTAAATACTTTTTTGCCCCACTGTATGTAGAATTGGCCTGTTTGCAACTATAACTCTCTAGTACATCGCAATGTTCGGGCTTGATCTGATTTATCTCTGGAGAAACTGATATTATAATATAAAATAGCCCAGGCTATATCGCAGTAGAATTTGGGAAGTCACTTATCTTGTCTGTGATCTCAACGATCATAGATTTGATTTAAGAAGAAACAGTATGTTTGTACTTTCGCTTGGCCCATTTATCTCCTACAGCTTTCACTACACCACATCTCTATGCACCACACACATTCTTTCACACACCATGAGCCCTGCTCATCCCAACATATTGCTTCTCTCTCACACCTGACTACACTGTGTGTTATTGGTCTTGTTGGTATCTTGTTGTTATATTGGTAGTCACCATAACACTGAAATTGAAGTTAAAAACACAGGCGTCATAGGCACGCTTGTTTTTCTCTTTCACTTGGAACATTCTTCAGCTAGCACTCAGTAACTATCAATATCTTTGATTTAGTTAGGAGGCTATTCTTCCCCACCACTAAGTACCTGTAGACTAATTGGCTGTGGGCAATGAGTTCACTAGAAGTCAATGGTTATGGGTACCATAGAAATAGAATGACTAGAATGTCATTCTATTTCTATGGTGGGTATGCTGTGTGTCTCCTCCTAACCCAGAGTCAGTGACAGCTTCTCCTCGTCCCCCAACAGGAGGTGCAGCAGCAGGAGGAGGCAGAGAAGCAGAGGAGCAGATGCGAGGAGCTGCAGGCCCAGGTGTTACATCTACAGACGGAGAATCAAGAGTTACAGAGCTGCCTGAGGGGCAACCATGCCCAGGAAGGTTGGTTTAAAACACATGAACACACGTGCACACACATGATTGGTTTAAACAGCTGCCTTAAGGGCAACGATACCTTTAGAGGTTGGTTGTTATAGAACAGCCATAGGGACACAGCCGGCTGAGGGGCAACCATGCTCAGGAAGGTTAGTTTAAACATCTGCTTTAGGGTCAACCATGCTCAGGAAGGTTAGTTTAAACATCTGCTTAGGGTCAACCATGCTCAGGAAGGTTAGTTTAAACATCTGCTTAGGGTCAACCATGCTCAGGAAGGTTAGTTTAAACATCTGCTTTAGGGTCAACCATGCTCAGGAAGGTTAGTTTAAACATCTGCTTTAGGGTCAACCATTCTCAGGAAGGTTAGTTTAAACATCTGCTTAGGGTCAACCATGCTCAGGAAGGTTAGTTTAAACATCTGCTTTAGGGTCAACCATGCTCAGGAAGGTTAGTTTAAACATCTGCTTTAGGGTCAACCATGCTCAGGATGGTCGGGGCATGGTACTTACCCTTTCTGTTGCACATAATATATTGCACATAATATATCACACACCTCTTAGAAACAATCCCCTTCTCACACGCGTATTTGCAAACATACTATACACCACAGCAGGTAAAGTACCCCAAAGTAATCTTGTTACGAGAATGGAGTTACTGTGTTGCTGACGCAGGGTATTTACTTCTGGTGGTAGTCACAGGGGAAAACATTGCTGACTGAGGAATTCCGGTGTTTGTTTATTTGGGAAGTGAATGTGTGACTGTAAATGTGACATTTGTTATGTAAAGACTGAAATAAGAACAAAGCAGAATAGATACATATAAACTAATATTATACGATAGACGCATATAATTTGTATTATTACACTAACTTATTAAGCATTCTGAAGTATTTGTAAGATATTCATTATTCATCTGGTCTCTGCCTAGTACTCTATACTCACACTGTGCTATAGAAGCTTCTAAGAGCACCAACCCTAATATCATTCAACAAATTAGATGCTCTTATCCTCGATTTACTCATTGCATATGAGCAATTTTCAAGGGCAGTTGAAAGTTTAGTTAAGTCTGTCTACTGATGGCTTTATGGCTTGTATACTGTACCTCTTTACTTCAACGTAATGTAAACTGTTAATGCAATGTATGCAAGTCTTGTGGTATTTTTTCACTAGTTTTCAAGGAAGTGTCTGTTCAGCCGTGGGGGGCCTAAATCAGATACATTTTTCCCTGAAGGAGAAGACCATATTTGTGTCAAGAAACATCACAATAATTGGATCTACTCCAACCACTAAAATGTATATTTAACTTTCTTCATTTTCTCAGGACTAGAAGAATAATCTAATTGTGCTCATAATTACATTTAACTCAATTAGATTATATGATACCATACTACAGGGGTTTTCAAACCTTTCTTGCCCAGGGACCCACGCCCAGGCAAACTGGCGACCCAGGGACCCCCGCCCAGGCAAACTGGCGACCCAGGGACCCACACCCAGGCAAACTGGCGACCCAGTGACCCCCGCCCAGGCAAACTGGCGACCCAGGGACCCCCGCCCAGGCAAACTGGCGACCCAGGGACCCACACCCAGGCAAACTGGCGACCCAGTGACCCCCGCCCAGGCAAACTGGCGACCCAGGGACCCCCGCCCAGGCAAACTGGCGACCCAGGGAGCCACACCCAGGCAAACTGGCGACCCAGTGACCCCCGCCCAGGCAAACTGGCGACCCAGGGACCCCCGCCCAGGCAAACTGGCGACCCAGTGACCCCCGCCCAGGCAAACTGGCGACCCAGTGACCCACGCCCAGGCAAACTGGCGACCCAGTGACCCCCGCCCAGGCAAACTGGCGACCCAGTGACCCCCGCCCAGGCAAACTGGCGACCCAGTGACCCCCGCCCAGGCAAACTGGCGACCCAGTGACCCACGCCCAGGCAAACTGGCGACCCAGTGACCCCCGCCCAGGCAAACTGGCGACCCAGGGACCCCCGCCCAGGCAAACTGGCGACCCAGGGACCCCCGCCCAGGCAAACTGGCGACCCAGGGACCCCCACCCAGGCAAACTGGCGACCCGGTGACCCCCGCCCAGGCAAACTGGCGACCCAGGGACCCCCGCCCAGGCAAACTGGCGACCCAGTGACCCCCGCCCAGGCAAACTGGCGACCCAGGGACCCCCACCCAGGCAAACTGGCGACCCAGGGACCCCCGCCCAGGCAAACTGGCGACCCAGGGACCCCCGCCCAGGCAAACCGGTGACCCAGGGACCCCCGCCCAGGCAAACTGGCGACCCAGGGACCCACGCCCAGGCAAACTGGCGACCCAGGGACCCCCGCCCAGGCAAACTGGCGACCCAGGGACCCACGCCCAGGCAAACTGGCGACCCAGGGACCCCCGCCCAGGCAAACTGGCGACCCAGTGACCCCCGCCCAGGCAAACTGGCGACCCAGGGACCCCCGCCCAGGCAAACTGGCGACCCAGGGACCCCCGCCCAGGCAAACTGGCGACCCAGGGACCCCCATCATATGTTAGCATATGTTATTTTTACAAATAATTATACTTCAATATATTTTCAGCATGCTATTTGGTTTTGGTCGTTTTTTTGAAGCTGACACTTTTCCATCAAAAAAATTAACACTTAGATGGCCCACTTAAGAATTTTCTATACAGAAAAACTCTTTAATTTGCTCCAATGACTGTAATTTCCACCATATTAAATGGATAGTTCGAGATTTTGGCAAGCCATTTATCTACTTCCCCAGAGTTGAATGAACAGGAACAGCTAGCATGCTAACTGTTGCTGTAGACTTCTAGTCATTGCACTAACACTAGTTAGCATCTTTAAATTCCTTCATACTGGATGCTGAGACATAGAAATGGTATCCACGATGATATTCTGTTGTAGTGATATTTATAAAATAAGAATTTATCACATAAAACAATTCCCCCAAAATATATATATATTTTTTTAAATAAAAAATTAAATTACACTGCAGTACCTCCACGGACCCCAGTTTGAAAACCCCGGTCATACTACACACTGAAAACAGTTTTCTAACAAGGAGGCCCATGTTAGCTGCTTGCTGTTAAGTTTTATTGCACCAGTTTAGCCTAGGAATGTTAGTGTCTCCAATATCCATGCCATAGCTCCACCATAAGTTATGTATCAGTTATTAGACGTCCAGAGTAGTCTGTCTGAATCTACAGGTATAAACCAGACAGTTTAAAGATGACCGTGTGCTGAAGGATAATCCTTAAGTGTCTTTACTGTTTAACCTCAGACCTTCAGATACACTCCACTGAGCAGATTTGGCTGGGGACGTAGTCTCGGCCGACTGTTGATGGTTGATGAGCTACTGGGTCATGTTCATTAGGCACCAAACGGAAGAAAACAGACTGAAACAAGGAGGGACTTCCCAGACTCCGTTGACTTAATTTCTATTTAAAAAAATGTGTGCCCTAATGATGTTCTCTCTGCTTTGTCTGTTGACCATTGAACACCCACAGTGATGATATTGCATTGTTGTGGTCCTGTTTTCCAGTCCAACGGCAGGAGCGGGAGGTGATGCTTAAACTGAAGGAAGTGGTTGACAAGCAGAGAGATGAGCTGAGGGCCAAAGTACAGCAGATAGCCAGCATGTCTAAAGAGGTGGAGGCGGTAAGGACAAAAAGACTACATGTACAGTCCATCTGAATGCAAGTGTAGCCATACACGCTTCAGTTTACACACGCACACACACATGCCTGGGCACAGTGATTGTATCAATACTCTGAAGGTCAGCCAATAGCCAGTCATGAGTGGGGAGGTGTCATAAACAGCCGATAGGAAGTCTGTCTCTCAGCAGTGACCCAGACACGCTTCAGCTTATACACACACACACACACACACACACACACACACACACACACACACACACACACACACACACACACACACACACACACACACACACACACACACATATATACACTGAGTGTACAAAACATTAGGAGCACCTTTCTGATATTGAGTTGCACCCCCTTTTGCCCTCAGAACAGCCTCAATTCGTCAAGCATGGACTCTACAAGGTCAAAACCGCTCCACAGGGTTACTGGCCCATGTTGACTCCAATGCTTCCCACAGTTGTGTCAAGTTGGCTGGATCTCCATTGGGTGGTGGACCATTCTTGATACACAAAACGGTTCTGCATGAAAAACCCAGCAGCGTTGCAGTTCTTGACACACTCAAACTGGTGCGCCTGGCACCTACTACCATACCCTGTTCAAAGGCACTTCAATCTTTTGTCTTTCCCATTCACCCTCTGAATGGCACACATACACAATCCATGTCTAAATTGTCTAAAGGCTTAAAAGTATTTTGCTAACCTGTCTCCTCCCCTTCATCTACACTGATTGAAGTGGATTTAAGTGACATCAATAAGGGATCAAAGCTTTCACCTGGATTCACCTGGTCAGTCTATGTCATGGAAAGAGCAGGTGTTATTCATGTTTTGTACACTCAGTGTACATTCTTGTTACACACACATCACAACTGCTGCTACCAGACTCCTATTATGATTGCTAAGTACTGCATAATTTAAACGCTTGCCCCCCAATCCCCCTTCCCCAAAACACATGCAAATATTGGACTATAAATTGTATTATACTTAAGCTAAAAATGTTATTATATTCTACTGAGCCATTTACTTTATGTGCATAGTCTTATCTTATGTTATTTCTTATTGTTGAGAATGAATCGGCAAGTAAGCATTTCATTTGACATGGTATACCATGTGACGGGGTATACCATTCCGTACATGCGACTAATAAAACTTGAAATTAAAACAGTACAGGCGTAATAGTTATGGTTATTGTTTTGTGCTGAGCATCACCTACACCTTGGAGACAAGTCTGGGCAATGACTCCACCTCCCTATTCACAGCAGCTCCCTCTGTCACACAGTAATGGTTTTAAACTCCAGCTCGAGTTTGTTGATGTTTCTAGGCTTTTCATCTGACCTAAAGATATGGGCCTCCTAAATTAAGTTTGCTCAAAATTCTGCTTGAACATGTTTTTGTGTTAATGGGAGTAACCAGTATTGTCCCCCTGTGTTTGTGTAATATGGTCCCCCTTACTCCCAATGAGTCCCTGCACCCCCACCAAGGCCCACTATGATATCTAGCATATCATCGTCCTGAGTGTGTACGTAAGTAATGTTAGTGTTGTTTCATACGTGTGTGTGTGTACAGCTGCAGGAGCAGTTGGAGCGCTTCATGAAGATGAATGGGGAGCTGAGACACAAGCAGAGCATCATCACGGCCCAGGTGAAGAATGCTGTGGAGAGGAAGGCTGACATGGAGGCAGACCTCCGAGAGAAACAGAAAGAGATAGAACGCCTCACCACCCAGCTGGAAAAGGCCAATGCTGCTGCTGGCACGGTAAGAAGTGTGTCTTTTTGTCCCTTGTTGAAAAGGTAAGCATTCATTTCCATTTTTGAATTGGCCTTGGACCTTCATATTATATCTAAGCAAAAAGACCTGAGGGGGTGTGGTACGTTGGCCATATACCTCAAACCCTTAAGGTGCCTTATTGTTATTATAAACTGGTTATCAACATAAATAGAACAGTAAACATGTCTTTTTGAGTCATACCCTTGGTGTATTGTCTGATATACTGTACACACAGCTGAAATGCTGTTTCTGTCAATCACATCCAGGATCCAAAGTACCCAGTAATACTACATAAACATTAGTCATCCAGAGTGGTGTATTCTGACTCACTTTACTGACTTGTTTGTTACACCTTGTCATCATTTCTCTAGAGAACTTTTAGTGTCCTGCCATCTCCCTCAGTTTATTTTGGAGCTGAACTGTAATCTTTAAACATTTGTCACTGTCCTCTCTCTGCCAAGTCTTACACTTGGCCTTTGTTTTATTTAAATTCTTCTCCCTGTAAAATAAACTGTAGCCATTTTGAGATATTTGTTGTGACTAAGATAAGAGAAACTAAGGTCATATCTGTGACTTCTCTCTCTGACAAAGGAGTTAATTCATTGTTGTGAGAGGAAAACAGATACACCTTTGGCACAAGATGTACATGTATGTATTGTCCACATACAGTATAATGTGACTAAGAAATCTCACTACAAGAAATGTGTCTTTTTACTTTGTAATAGTCACACATAGTCAAATCTCATCATTTTGATGGGTATTTAGCTTTTGCTATTGCTTTTAGACAATTTCATAGACTGTGAAGTTCACAAAATTTCTTATACCAGGTGAACAACAACATTTTGTTTCCCTTAAACACAACTGTCATTACATTAACACAATTGTGATAGTCCAGCTGTGTTTCCTCCACCCCAACAGGCCAGTCCATGTAGGACAGAAGTGGACCTGACAGGCAAGCTGGTGATAGACCTTAAGGACCCCAACAGACCCTGTTTCACCAAGCAGGAGGTCAGAGAGATGCTGACAGAGAGGAACGAGCTCAAAGCCAACCTGTTCCTGGTGCAGGAGGAACTCTCCTTCTACCAGAGGTAGGTACTATAGGGTGTGTGTTTGTTTGTGTGTGTGTCAGGGGGTGGGGGGGTTATGAGTGTGTGTGTGTGTGTGTGTATGTGTTTACATGTTTGTTTGTGCTTGTTTAGTTTTATACTTGTGTGTGTATGTACTGACGTGTGTGTCATATGTGTCATCCACACAGGGAGATCCTGAATGATGAGCGATGTCCAGGATTCTTGCTGGAGGCAGTACGTTCTGCCATAAAGAAACAGAAAACTGTCATCAAGGCCAAGATGCTGGGCATGCCAGAGGACGAATGCAGCAGGTGACAATGACTCACACACACGGGTACACACACACACACATGTGCGTACACACACACACACACACACACACACACACACACACAGTGCTAACTTTGTGGATGTGATTTCCTTGAACAGTGATGACGAGAAAGGCCCCCTGTTTGAGAGGAGAGCAAAGACAGAAACCGAGACAGATAGCACTGACAGCAAACCACAAGAGTCTCGCATCAGGAACCTGTAAGTACTACTGACCTGTTTTTACTCATTTAAACAACACATCTATTAACAGACAGTGGCAAGAAAAAGTATATGAACCTTTTGGAATTACCTGGGTTTCTGCATAAATTTGACATAGAATTTGTCTGATCTTCATCTAAGTCACAACAACAGACAAACACAGTGTTCTTAAACTAATAACACAAATTATTGTATTTTTCTTGTCTATATTGAATACATAATTTAAACATTCACAGTGTAGGCTATTGACTTCTCCAAAAGCTAATTGGAGTCAGGAATCAACTAACCTGGAGTCCAATCAATGAGATGAGATTGGAGATGTTGGTTAGAGCTGCCTAGCCCTATGAAAAGCACTCACAAAATTTGAGTTTGCTATTCACAAGAAGCATTGCCTGAGAAGAACTATGCCTCGGAACAAAAGAGATCTCAGAAGACCTAAGATTAACAATTGTTGCCTTGCATAAAGCTGGAAAAGGTTACACAAGTATCAATAAAAGTAATTCCACGGAAAGACAAATTGTCTATAAATGGATACATTTCAGCACTGTTGCTACTCTCCATAGGAGTGGCCGTCCTGCAAAGATGACTGCAAAAGCACAGCGCAGAATGCTCAATGAGGTTAAGAAGAATCCTAGAGTGTCAGCTAAAGACTTACAGAAATCTCTGGAAGATGCTAACATCTCTGTTGACGAGACTACAATATGTAAAACACTAAACAAGATTGGTGTTCATGGGAGGACACCATGGAAGAAGCCACTGCTGTCCAAAAAAAACATTGCTGCACATCTGAAGTTAGCACAAGAGCAGCTGGATGTTCCACAGTGCGACTGGCAAAATATTCCGTGGACAGATTAAACTAAAGTTGTGTTGTTTGGAAGGAACACACAACACTATGTGTGGAGAAACAAGGCACAGTACACCAACATCAAAACCTCATCCCAACTGTAAAGTATGGTGGAGGGAGCATCATGGTTTGGGCTGCTTTGCTGCCTCAGGCCCTGGACAGCTTGCTATCATCGACGGAAAACTTGGGAATTCATTTTATCAAGACATTTTGCAGGAGAATTTAAGGCTATCTGTCCGCCAATTGAAGCTCAACAGACGTTAGGTGATGCAACAGGGCAACAACCCAAAACACAGAAGTAAATCAACAACAGAATGAACAGAAGAAACAGAAGAAAATACGCCTTCTGGAGTGGCCCAGTCAGTCCTGACCTCAACCCGATTGAGATGCTGTGGCATGACCTCAAGAGAGCGGTTCACACCAGACATCTCAAGAATATTGCGGAACAGAAACGGTTTTATAAAGAGGAATGGTACAATATTCCTCCTGACCATTGTGCAGGTCTGATCCACAACTACAGAAAATGTTTGGTTGAGGTTAATGCTGCCAAAGGAGGGTCAACCTGTTATTACATTCAAGGGTTCACATACTTTTCCCAACCTGCACTGTGAATGTTTACACGGTGTGTTCAATAAGCACATGAAAAATTCTAATTGTTTGTGTGTAATTAGTTTAAGCAGACTGTGTTTGTCTTTTGTTGTGACTTAGATGAAGATCATAACATTTTATGACAAATTTATGCAGAAATCCAGGTAATTCTAAAGGGTTAACATACTTTTTCTTCCACATTTACATATAGAAATGTAAACATGTTTAAAGCATATTTACAACATTCATAGAAACCCAATCAGATAGTTCTAGAAATTTGGTATGAATAGTTGCTTGTTACAATGTTGTTACTTTGGTAAACTGACACAGGACCGTTCTGTTGGAGAATTCCTGCAATAGCCTAATTTGCCTAGACAATGAGCCTCAGTTAAATATGCAGTGCCCTACCATAACCCTTACTCGAAGGCCACTGATTGTCTAGGCAAAGTTGAGGCAGGTCTGTGTTTGGTTAGACCGGTTTGGTTTCTTTCATAGCCCTCCAGCATGCGTGAATCATTCCATCAACTTGTTGCTATGTCCTGAATCCTGATTATATTGTCTGTCTGTTAAACTACCTCTGGTCTCCTCAAATCAAATCACATTTTATTGGTCACATACACATGGTTAGCAGATGTTATTGTGAGTGTAGCGAAATGCTTATGCTTCTAGATCCGACAGTGCAGCAGTATCTAACAGGTAATATTGAACAATTCCACAACAAAACCTAATATCTAACAAATTCCACAACAAAACCTAATACACATAATCTAGTAAAGGAATGGGAGGAGAATATATAAGTATAAAATGTATGGATGAGCAGTGAAAGAGCGGCTAAGATGCAGTAGATAGTGAAGGATACAGTATATACATATGAGATGAGTAATGCAAGATATGTAAACATTCTAAAAGTGGCATTATTAAAGTGACTAGTGTTCCATTCATTAAAGTGGCCAATGATATCAAGTCTGTAGGTAGGCAGCCGCCTCTCTGTGCTAGTGGTGGCTGTTTTAACAATCTGATGACCTTGAGATATAAGCTGTTTTTCAGTCTCTCTGTCCCAGCTTTGATGCACCTGTACTGACCTCCCCTTCTGGATGGAAGCGGGGTGAACAGATAGTGGCTCGGGTGGTTATTGTCCTTGATGATCTTTTGTGCCTTCCTGTGACATCGAGTGCTGTAGGTGTCCTGGAGGGCACGTAGTTTGCCCCCGGTAAAGCGTTCTGCAGACCTCACTACCCTCGTCCTGCGGTTGTGGGCGGTGCAGTTGCCGTACCAGGCGGTGATACAGCCAGACAGGATGCTCTCAATTGTGCATCTGTAAAAGTTAGTGAGGGTTTTCAGTGACAAGACACATTTTTTCAGCCTCCTGAGGTTGAAGAGGCGCTGTTGCGCCTTCTTCACCACACTGTCTGTGTGGGTGGACCATTTCAGTTTGTTGGTGATATGTACACAGAGGAACTTAAAACTTTCCACCTTCTCCACTGTTGTCCCTTCGATGTGGATGGGGGGGGGGGGGGTGCTCCCTTTGCTGTTTCCTGAAGTCCCCGATCATCTCCTTTGTTTTGTTGACATTGAGTGAGAGGTTATTTTCCTGGCACCACACTCCGAGGGCCCTCACCTCCTCCCTGTAGGCCGTCTCGTCGTTGTTGGTAACCATTGAGTTGGAAGCGTGCATGGCCATGCAGTCATGGGTGAACAGGGAGTACAGGAGAGGGCTGAGAACGCACCCTTGTGGGGTCCCAGTGTTGAGGATCAGTGGAGTGGAGATGTTGTTTCCTACCTTCACTACCTGGGGGCAGCCCGTCAGGAAGTCCAGGACCCAGTTGCACAGGGCGGGGTCGAGACCAAGGGTCTCAAGCTTAATGATGAGTTTGGAGGGTACTATGGTGTTGAATGCTGAGCTGTAGTCAAAGAACACCATTCTTACATAGCTATTCCTCTTGTCCAGATGGGATTGTGCAGTGTGATGGCGATTGCATCGTCTGTGGACCTATTGGGGCGGTAAGCAAAAAACAGAAGTGAGTGCTATGGGGCGATAGTCATTTAGTTCAGTTACCTTTGCTTTCTTGGGAACAGGAACAAAAGTGGCCCTCTTGAAGCGTGTGGGGACAGCAGACTGGGATAGGGATTGATTGAATATGTCCGTAAACACACCAGCCAGCATACTCTGAGGACGCGGCTAGGGATGCCGTCTGGGCCGGCGGCCTTGCGAGGGTTAACATATTTTAAATGTTTTACTCACATCGGCCACGGAGAAGGAGAGCCCACAGTCTTTGGGAGTGGGCCGTGTCGGTGGCACTGTATTGTCCTCAATGCGTGCAAAAAAGGTGTTTAATTTGTCTGGGAGCAAGATAATACTGTTGAGTGTCTATGTTTACCTCTAGGCAGACATAAAAAAAACTTGCCTCTGCTTTGTTCACTGTTCTGCTGTTTACCTTCAACCTATAGCTTTCACAGCACCTGCTGATGCCTCTAAAGCCATTGATGTAAACATAGACTACTCCCCCTGGTGGTGTAACCAGGGACTACCTCATATCTGCTCAATGTAGTACTGCATGTAATCTCAGAAACCCTGACCAGAACCACGTTTCACATACACGCTTAGCGTTTAATGATCACGGTTGGTCACAAGAGACTATGCGGTATATAACCTCAGACACTGTAGTAGTGTGTAGGAACTACTAAGAAGCGGAACAACTCAGTCTTTCAAGACAATATCTCTGACTTGTGAACTGTGTTGTGGTCTCTCCTCTCCTGTGTATAGCTTTAGTTTCTTCTGGTAGTGAGTTAGTATATCTGATCCTAGACCTGTGTTGTCTCCTAGCTTTGGCTTCCTGACTCGCTCCGGCAGCAACCACAGCAGCCGTAGTCCCAATGAAAACAAGGCTGCTTCTTCCTTGGAAATCATTGATGACACCAAGACCACCACGGAGACAGAAACCAGACGATCACCATGACAACCCTCAACACCCGTCCAACTACACTTGTCCTCCATTCTGTTCAGTTATCACTGGATGTTTCATACTGGTTAGGTCTCCACAGCAGCCCTAAGAAAGGAAGAGCCTTCTCTCATGCCTTCCCTCTTTCTTTTTTACTACCCCCTCATCCTTGCTCTACGTACCTTTCTCTTTCTCTCCCTCTGTTTCTCTCAGGAATAGGTTCAGAATGGTGAAATGGCCAACGGTACACTTTGCATTGACAATAACCATGCAGGACATTATTAAGAGGAAAATCTCTGTTGAATCTCTGAAGCAAATTTGTATTGCGATATTTTATTAAAGATTTTAAGATGTGTTTTGACCACAGCAATCATTAGTAATCGCAGGAACACATTTGTGCCACAAGAGGGCATCCTAACTATTAACAACCATGGTGGACTTCCATGTGTTTAACATTTGACCTAGTGTGTTTTTTTGTTGTTGCCATGCCTTGTGGTTGCTGTAATTCTAATTCTCTGTCATGGACATGGTGTGAGTTATAGGGAACGTTTTGCAGTAAAGTACACTGTGTGTTGATTCTGACCCTGAATGTATTGCCTCATAGTAACAGTCATTTATTGATTAGACTTTATATTCTTAACTATCAGCTCATCTCACGTATTATCAGCTCAGCTCATCTCACGAGTCTTATTATGAGTTCAATCATGTCTTCCCCAGGACCATGAATTGGGCATTGTGGTTGATTGTTATGTATGTGTCTGCCAAGTGTGTGTGTGTGGTGTGTGTGCCTGTCTGTCTGTCCTGTCTGTCTGTGAGTGTTCACTGGGGCACCAGCACCTGTACGTTGGTTACTGTACATACAGAGGAAGTGTGTGTTTCCTTGAAAGGAAATGGTGTGTGTGCTCTCACGCTCCTTCCATCTCACCATGTCGTTAAACACACACACACACACAACAATGGCTGCCGTGCCCTCTACCATATCTTATCGGTACTCAAACCTCTCAGACTCTGATGTAGTTTTCTGACATTCTAAATTAATGCTGTTGGTGATAGTGTGGAATGACGTATTTTCCAGCAACACTGTATGTACATTTAATTTTTGTAAGCATGACTGTTTTTAAATGGAGAAGCTTTTGTGCTACAAAAACTAAATAAATATCTGACATTAAATCTGAAGTGTGTATTGTGGGAGAATGAGAGTTGGACTGTCAACATACATCAATTTGCCAAGAGAACATCCCACTTCTGATCTTTTTTACAAGTTTTATGTGTGTGTATGTGTATGTTTGTGAGCTATAGGAAGTTATTGTGTGCAAGACAGAAGTACAGTACACAAATAAACTTGCAAAACACACTGCTCACCTCTTCCCAGAATCTATCAGTATGTGGTGCTGTCTTAAAAAAGCCTTACTGAGGCAGATTGAATGGGAGGAAGTGGCTCTAACTTCCCCAGGAAAGAGGGAGAGGAAACGGACGGGTTTGGACCGCTCAGTCAGGCATTACTGGGCCTACGACTACAAGACTAATGATTGACGAGAGCTAGGCTGGGCAGAAAGACGGATAGAGGGAGAGAAAAAGAAAGAGAAAGACTGACTTCCAAGACCACAGAGCTGGGCTGGGGGAAAAGAAAGGTAAAGAGAGAGAGAGTGACTTGGGAGAGAGAGAAAGAATCGAGAAAGAGAGAGGAGAGTGCTTTCAATTTCCATTGTCCTCTTCTGGACTTGGGAAGAGAATAGTGAGAGAAAGAGGAGAAAAGGAGAAAGTGATTTTTCCGGGATAGGATTCTGGTGTTGGGACAGGGACAGGCGTGAGTTGGACGGTCTGAGACCTTTTGTGGGCTGGTACGGACCTGGTTGTGGGGTGGACATGGGCCTGTTTCTGACGGGTCTAGGACTACTGCTCTGCTGTTCCCTCTCCTCCCCTCAGAGACTGGCTCCCTCAGGGAGAAACGTCTGCCAGGACCTCAGGTGATGACTACATTCCACCCTCACACCTTATTTTTCTCTCTCTCTTTCATTTTCTGCCTTTTCTATCAAGCAGTATATCCTTGTTTTATGAAACATTCTCAGAAACTTAATAATTGTAATCTTCCATTATTTCATGAAAAAACAGTCAAAAGAAATGTGACCCATAAGGAAACTTCCTACTATGCTTTATGGTATGTATTTTGTTTACCCTTCTCAAACAGGGATCCCTCCACTCTTGTCTGTTGTACTGGATGGAGACAACAGGGAGAGGAGTGTACTATACGTGAGTACCAGTAGACAGTAAATTGTGTAAAACCATCCAGGGCACACAAGAACAGGCTTTTCGTCTTGTTTAGGTAGTATTGTATAATTCAGCACTGTGTCTGTTGTTTGTGACTCCAGCTGTGTGTGATGGCGAGCGGGCCTGCCAGCAGGATGAGGTGTGTGTATACCCGGGCGTCTGTCGCTGTCGCCCTGGCTACTATGGAGCCCACTGCAAGACACGTAAGTCAAACCAACTCTGATGTTTAAGTTACATAGGCTATGTCACAATTATTATTTTTTTAACACACCAAGATAGTAACTTTGGTAGCACTTTAAATTGCAGGAATAAAAGGGCAAGAACATTGTAATTAAGTGCAAACTACTGAAATATTACAGCCTGTCTCCCTCTACAGGCTGCCCTCCAGAGTTCTGGGCACCGGACTGCCGCGAGCTGTGCAAGTGCCACCCTCACGGGCGCTGTAACCCAGTCACGGGCGAGTGCACATGCCTCCCCAACCGCTGGGGGCCACTCTGCCAGAACGCCTGCAGATGTGGTCGCCACGGGCACTGTCACCCTGTGCACGGCAACTGCACTTGCGATGAGGGCTGGTGGACGCCCACCTGTACCAAGCAGTGCCAGTGCTACCCAGGCACCTCCACCTGCGACTCACTGACCGGCAGGTGAGAGAGTTGAGTTTATTTACAGTGGGAGGCATTAGTTAGCTTAGAGATTAATTTCTTGATGCAATTTAGCCTGCAATTTACAAATGTAAAGGGTGGTGTCACACACCATATTTTTCAACACAATCGCTAAAACACAATAGAAATATATGTTTTCTTAAAAATCTTTGGTTGGCAGGTGTCAGTGTGCCCCAGGGTACTGGGGTCAGAAGTGCAGTCTTCGATGTAGCTGCTACATATCGTCGTGCCAACAGAACACGGGGGTGTGCGAGTGCCAGAGCGGGTGGTGGGGTCAGACGTGTGATCGCCGCTGTAACTGTGACCTGAAGCACAGCGAGTGTAATGCCGTCAGCGGGGAGTGTACATGTCAGCCTGGGTACAAGGGAGCCGTCTGTAATGAACCGTGTGGACCTGGGGAGTATGGCAGCGGGTGTAAACTGAGGTAAGCGAGTGTATATGGATATTGCAGTGGATTACATGATTGGGCTGGTACTGCCTTGTCATTGTGCTGTTGATCAAAATGGATGATTGATGGTTCGGGCGACTTCTGAGCACTTTATGTAGGTTTCTACCTGTGTCTATCCTGAAATGGCTACAGTATGTATTCAGTTGGACTGGTCCATGGATGTCTCTCTCTCCTTCTCTCCTGTGTAGCTGTGGCCACTGTAAACGAGGCCAGTCGTGCTCTGTGGTTGACGGTGTCTGTACGGCCTGTGAGCCTGGGTGGAACGGCACACGCTGTGACCGGCCGTGCAAGCGGGGTTACCATGGATACCACTGCCATGAGGCGTGCCCACGCTGCAGGAACGGTGAACCATGCGACCCCAGGACAGGGGCGTGTTCACAATGTGATCCAGGATGGACCGGACCCAGGTGTGTGTGTTTGATGACTATCTACCAGTGAAATGTATCTGAGACCTTTTACAGTAATTCCCAGACATGACAGTGTCAATGATACCAAAGAGGTTCAGCGTTTTCTTCAATTGCTGACCGTTTTGTCGTCTGTCTGTTACCTGGGCCACTCTGTTTGTCTGCAGATGTGACAAGCCATGCTTTAACAGAACATTCGGGGACGCCTGTCGCTTCCTATGCAGCCCCTGTTTCCATGGCCACTGTGATCACGTGACAGGAAGTTGTGTCTGTGGGCCCGGGTTCCAGGGACAGAGGTGAGAGTATGGAGAAAGCAGACAGAGGTTCTGTTCGAATACTCTTAAAATGCATCTTTCCTTTCTCCCTTCCTTGAAGTAATCACTGATGTGAACAATGGTTCAAATAAATAGGTTTCTCCAATCCAATAATGTCTGATTTAGACATCTTGCTGTTTGTGTATCTCAATGTTACGTAGGTGATTGTGTATCTGGCTGTCACTAACAGGTTTCTCTCTGTTGTGTCCCCAGTTGTAACATCACCTGTCCAGACCAGCTGTATGGCTTTAACTGTTCCTCTGTCTGTGACTGTGGAGAGGGCACCGCCTGTCACCCAGAAATGGGGGCGTGTCCATACAGTATGCACTCCTCCTATTGGATACAGCTCTAGTTGGTTATTAATGTGTAGTTACTGATAAGTAAAAGTAGATGGGTCTATGGATTCAAATATTTTTTCCCCTCAAGAAGGAATATGTGAGGTTGAATCACATTTGTTTATGTGTGGGTGTGTGTGTGTGGTGTCAGATGGTCACAGGGCTCTGATCGCTGGTCTCCTGGTCCCTCTGATCTTGGTGCTGCTGGGTCTGGTCTGCTGCTGCTGCTGCTGTGGAGGACCTACTGACGGCAAAGACAGGTGTGTGTGTGTGTGTGTGTGTGTGTGTGTGTGTGTGTGTGTGTATGATTCTGATGGCAAAGGCAGGTGTGTTTGTTCCTCTGACCTTGCTCTGGTCCTACAGGGTAGCAGTGGGTGACGGTGGTACCTCTGTCCGTATGAAGCATCATGTGTATAACGTCCTGGCCAACGTGAGCTCTGCTGTACCCTGTATCTCTGTCTGGTCCTCTGGGCTACCCAGAGTCACAGGTCAGTCCAATATCACACTAGAGATCATATATGTCTGTATGTACTATACCATTCAAAGTTTGGATACACCTACTCATTCAAGGGTTTTTCTTCATTTGTACTATTTTCTACATTGTAGACATCAAAGACATCAAAACTATGAAATAACATATGGAATCATGTACTAACCAAAACAGTGTTATCCAAATACTACTCCTGTTTTTAGATCTTCTACACATAATAGTTACCAGAGGAACGCTTCTCTCTACCTAAAGCTGCCTTGGTTAACAGAGAGACAAGGTGCCCCAGTAAACAAAGCTTTCTCTGAGGATCTGACATCCCCACAGGTCTCTCCTCCCAATCCTCCTCCAGCTCCTCTCCTGGCACACCTATATAGAGGAAGACACAAAGCAATTAGTGGGCCCAGGTGTATACTAATTGGCTTTACACTGAGTACCTGTCCCGTGTGGAGGGTTCTGTCGTGTCGTCTTCCTCTGGCTGGTCACTGAACACTCACACTACTTTGAAGAATCAAAATATAGTTGTTTAACACTTTTTTTGGTTACTACATGATTCCATATGTGTTATTTCATAGTTGAATGTCTTCACTATTATTCTACAATTTAGAAAATAGTAAAAAATAAATGAGTAGGTGTGTCCAAACCTTTGACTGGTACTGTATGTAAGGAAGAAACTCCAGTACTTGTTGGATGCTCTCAAGGTTTTTCTCCATGCACTTGGAAACATGAGAAGTGTGCATGCTATACTTATTACAATATTATGACAATAATAATAATAAGCACTTCTCTCTCCAGTGTCCCACCACGACCCTGAGCTGACATTCAACCACAGTTTCATAGAGCCTCCCTCCTCAGGCTGGGTGACAGACGGATCCTCCTTCGACAGTGATGAGGAGACCGGAGAGGCTCTCTACTGTGTCCCCCCCAGAGAAGGTAATCAGTGTGTGTGGGTGTGTGTGTCTGTGTGTGTGTTCAACCCTTTGTGCTTTGTTGACTCCCTATTTTCTCTCTCTCCCTGTCCCTCCCTTTACCCCACTCTTCCTCCCTCAGACATCCCCGCAGTGGCGGGCGGTGAGTTCCAGGAGTTCCAACATGAGATGAGTTCTAAGTGTAACATGTTCCCCGACCCCTCTGCCTTCAGTGTTAGTGCAGAAGACATGTCCCTCCCCTTTGGCATCCCCCGCACCTCCAGCAATGCCAAGTCCAAACGCCCCTCCGTCTCCTTCGCCGAAGGCACCAGGTAACACCAGGCCGCCGTCATCATGATGAGGACATTGGACGCTACACACACCACACACCACTACACAGCACTTCAATTCTCTTTTTAACTTGTCTCTGCAAAGTTATAGTTATCGCAATTGTCTTGTGATTGTTTTTAATGTTGAGAGTTTGTCAAATTAATTTCCTCTTGGGGATTAATAAAGTTCAATCTCACCTCATCCCAGGTTCAGCCCCAAGGAGCGCCGAGGCTCTGCCCAGGACCTGACTCCCGGGGCCCCCCGCACCAAACCTAAGTCCCCCTGGGGGGTCCTGATGCTGTCAGCCCTCCAGGCCCAGGGAGGGAAGGCCTCAGAGGGGGAAGAGACGGAGACAGGTGAGGGGGGTGTGGATGGATGTGGAGGTGGGACTGGACCATTGGAAGAACCAGGATCCAGTGGTGAAGCAGGGGACCCTGATGTGGACAGGTACACGGCCACCCCGTCACAAGCCATGTCTACCCTGCAGGTGCCTGGAGCAGTGGTAGGAAGAAGACGCACCATATCCAATGCCGCTGTTAACAGAAAGGGTGGGCAAGCATCAGGGTCCACATCCGATGGCCAGAAGGCAGAGATAGATAAAGGGATGGACAAGGTGACCACAGTGTACGTGACAGTGGGTAAGGCGGGGGTGGGGAGGCCCCTGTCTAAACTAGAGCTCCCCAGCTCGGAGGGCCCGGTACAGGCCATGCTACGCAGGCTAGGCAGCCTCCAGAGACATAAAGACCAGGAGGTGGGAACTAAGCCCAAGGGGAAGAGCCCGGGGGTGGAGGGGATCACCAAGCCACCCAGGAGGAAGCTGGGGGCCAGGGCCAGTTTGTGGGAGCAGGGGGCTCCCCCACCCTTGGGGGTGGAGGGGCCTGTAGGGGAAGGCGTATCTATGAGGAAACCCAGTAGGAGGAAACAGCATGCTCACCACAGCTCGCCTGCTGTCATGGGAAACACTGACGATGGCACTAATACTCACCTCCCACCAGAGGGCGCCAATGCCACCATTACGCCTACGAGGCCCCTGTCCTCCATTTTGAAAAGCGTGCCAGAGGTCGCTGGGTTAGAAGTCATGGGTGAAAGGTCAGCGGTGAGGGGAGAGAACGATGACCCTGGGATGCAGATTGAGACTGACAGTGGATATCTAACAGTCGGGCCAGCTGGAGTTGTAACCGACGCTGTTAGTCTGAGTGAAGTCATCGCCAATGACGGAGTGGTGGCCAGTGTGGACGATGGAGCTAACCTATATGAGAATGTGATGATTATGCATTCCTAACTTCAGATGCTAATGACTGTGCTGCTCTGTCTCCTCTCACAATTGAGTATGTAGTTTGACTACTAATGAATGAGGAATTTGGAAACTAGCTTAATGTACTGAAGTTAACAGTTGAGTCTGACATTAACTAACTTTACAATATACCATTTTATGAATTACAATATGTACATGATGGTTCTGTACAATATGTACTGTATGTATGTATATCATACAACAATAGGATAATGTTGAAATCGCCTTACCAAATAGTAATCGATACTGTAACTGCCATGTGTGAAACAACTATGCAAATTAAAACAAAAAATGCACGCTCCGATCTGTGCACTTTGTTCACTTTGGCTTGTCTGTCATCACTAGGCTAAGCTGCTAACGTTAGCCATCAAGCTCACAAAGTTTGTCCCAGATGAGTTTTGCAATGGAGCCCTCTTTGCCTGGAGAAGTAAATTAATGGTTCCAGCTCTGTAGGAGCTGTATCTACTACCCTTTGTTTCAGGACAAACTGGATCACTCAGAGTTCCAATGCGACAATTGTTTGCTTGCCGAGGATTATAGGCTTGAGGTGGCTTCCTTGATCACTCAGGTAGCCAGCCTACGTAAGATACTGGGGGAAATGCAGAGTGGAATGTTTACCATTTCTACGCCGGTGCTGCACGGCGTTCGCCCATGTTGGATGCATCTCTGTCTTGTCATTTGTTGTTATCCGACTGGCCGGAGTCGAAGGAGCACAGCAAGAGGAGCATGGCAATCAACGATGGTCGCATGTCATGAGCTGTGGAAGCCGAAGACAGCGGCCTCCCGCAATGCAATCTACACTCCCTACGAGAGGCCCGGAGCAGATACAAACAACTAATTGTTTCGCCGCCCTGGAGCCTGATCTTCCTGCACCTTTGTCGCTGGGGGTACCTGCGTCTGCGGCCGCTGTTCCCACTCCTACTCCTTCCCCTACGATTTCGAAGTCGACATTCGGCAACCTTCCGTCCCTGCTCTGGATCAAGCGGGACTTCATCTGTCGGAGGCCTGTATGCCTGTGAAGCGTGGGAGTGGGCATATTTCCTCGTCCTTCTCGTCAGCCATGATTTGGGCAGCTCCATGGTAAGAACTGTTCCTGGTGCAAAAACAATGTCCTATCCCGGAGCTCGAGTAAATGACATTACTAAGCTGCTCCCTAATGTACTACGTCAGGACATGGAAATCGATTCTGTCGTAGGTAATGGGGGTGATAATGACATTATGAAGGGCAGCTCTGAATGCGCTGATTGACTCTCTGCTAGACACATATCTGGCCCTGTGGCCTCTCTGAATCGTGGCATTGAACGCTTTAGCAGGATTCTTTATCTTCACAACTGGCTACGTGATTATTGCAAGCCAATGGGTGTAACTTTTGTTGACAATTTCGATACCTTTTGGAAACAAAAGGAGGATGGGATCCACCCAAATGATTTGGGTTCCTGGATCCTTTCACACAATTATAAGGCTGCGTCTCAAGCCCAGCTCAGTTAATCCCTACCATTGTGTCACTGAGTCATCATAATGCTTTAGCAAATGTACATTATACCAGGGACATTGGAAGACACAATGTAAGTAACTTAATTTATGTTCCTCTATGTGCCCTGAATGCATCTAGTGATCCTACAGCTATTCTATGCAGCAATTGTGTGCTTATGAACCATATTTATGCTGTTAGCACTGAGGCGGTGTGCCCTAGTAGGAAGTCCACTGTGTGCAGCTCACCCTGCACTAACATAAATAACATGAGAATATCTACTTCTGCTAAGCTTCCCAGTAAAGCAATGAAAACAAGCAAGCATCCCAGAAAAGTGCTCAAAATAGCCCACGTCAACATATGTAGCTTAAGAAACAAGGTTCATTAAATTAATAACTTGCTAGTAACAGATGACATTCATATTTTGACAATCTCTGAAACTCACTTAGACAATACCTTTGATAATACAGTGGTAGCAATACAAGGTTATAACATATACAGAAAAGACAGAAATGCCAGTGGTGGAGGTGTTGCTGTTTATATTCAGAACCACATTCCTGTAACGATTAGAGAGGATCTCATGTTAAATACTGTGGAAGTAATAACAGTATAATAACAGCTAACAGTCAGTATCTGGATAATGTGTGAAATTCTTGATAGTGTATGTGATATCAACAGAGAGGTATGTTTTCTGGGTGATTTTTAAATATTGACTGGCTTTCATCAAGCTGCCCACTCAAGAAAAAGCTTCAAACTGTAACCAGTGCCTGCAACCTGGTTCAGGTTATCAGTCAACCTACCGGGGTCTTTACAAACAGCACAGGAATGAAGTCATCAACATGTATTGATCACATCTCTACTAATGCTGCAGAAATGTGCTTGAAAGCAGTATTCATATCCATCGGGTGTAGTGATCACAGTATAGTAGCCATATCTAGGAAAGTGTAATAGAGGTCATACTATAAGTTTTGTAGTGATTCCTATGTTGTTGATGTAAAGAATATTTGTTGGTCCGTGGTGTGTAATGAGACGTTGCACTTGACACATTTATGAAATTGCTTATCCAAGTTACTAATAAGCATGGATTTAACAAACCTGTTAAATCCACATGAATTGATGAGGAATTGAAGAATTGTATGGTTGAGAGGGATGAGGACTAAGGAATGGCAAATAAGTCTGGTTGCACAACCGATTGGCAAATGTACTGCAAATTGAGAAATCATGTGACTAAACTGAATAAAAAGAAGAAGAAACTACACTATGGAACAAAGATAAATGACATAAAGAATGATAGTAAAAAGCTTTGGAGCACTTTCAATTACATTTTGGGAAAAAAGGCAAACTCAGCTCCATCATTCATCATTCATTACAAAACCGACTGATATTGCCAACTACTTTATTGATTTTTTCATTGGCAAGATTAGCAAACTTAGGCATGACATACCAGCAACAAAAGCTGACACTTCACATCAAAGTATTTCTGAACAAATTAAGAAAGACAAGAATTGTAATTTTGAATTCTGTAAAGTCAGTGTGGAAGAGGTGAAAAAATTATTGTTGTCTATCAACAATGACAAGTAACCAGGGTCTGACAACTTGAATGGAAAATTACTGAGGATAATAGCCACTCCTATTTGCCATATCTTCAATTTAAGACTACTAGAAAGTGTGTGCCCTCAGGCCTGGAGGGAAGCAAAAGTAATTATACTTCCTAAAAATAGTAAAGCCCCCTTTACTGGCTCAAATAGCCGAACAATCAGCCTGTTACCAACCCTTAGTAAAGGTAAAATCAGGAACTCCCCAGGGCAGCTGTCTAGGCCCCTAACTTTTTTCAATCTTTACTAACGACATGCTTTGAGAAAATCCAGTGTGTCGATGTATGCGGATGACTCAACACTATACACTTCAGCTACTACAGCGAGTGAAACCACTGCAACACTTAACAAAGAGCTGCAGTTAGTTTGAGAATGGGTGGCAAGGAATAAGTTAGTCCTAAATATTTCAAAAGCATTGTATTTGGGACAAATCATTCACTAAACCCTAAACCTCAACTAAATCTTGTAATAAATAATGTGGAAATTGAGCAAGTTGAGGTGACTAAGCTGCTTGGAGTAACCCTGGATTGTAAACTGTCATGGTCAAAACATATTGATAAAACAGTAGCTAAGATGGGGAGAAGTCTGTCCATAATAAAGCGCTGCTCTACCTTCTTAACAGCACTATCAACAAGGCAGGTCCTACAGGCCCTAGTTTTGTCTCACCTGAATACTGTTCAGTCGTGTGGTCAGGTGCCCCAAAGAGGGACTTAGGAAAATTGCAATTGGATCAGAACAGTGCAGCACGTCTGGCCCTTGAATGTACACAGAGAGCAAACATTGATAATATGTATGTCAATCTCTCCTGACTCAAAGTGAAGGAGAGGTTGACTTCATCACTACTTGTATTTGTGAGAGGTATTGACATGTTGAAAGCACCGAGCTGTCTGTTTAAACGACTAGCACACAGCTCAGACACCCATGCATACCTCACAAGACATGCCATCAGAGGTCTCTAAACAGTCCCCAAGTCCAGAACAGACTATGGGAGGCGCACAGTATTACATAGAGCCTTGAATACGTGGAACTCTATTCCACATCAGGTAACTGATGCAAGCAGTACAATCAGATTTTTAAAAAACAGATAAAAATACACCTTATGGAACAGCGAGGACTGTGAAGCAACACAAACATAGGCGCAGACATGCATACACACACATGATAACATACACAGTATACACACACGTACACATGGATTTTGTTTTGTAGATATGTAGTAGTGGAGTAGGGGCCTGAGGGCACATACTTAGTGTGTTGTGAAATATGTTATATTGTAATGTTTTGTAATGTAATGTTTTGAAAATTGTATAACTGCCTTAATGTTGCCTGACCCCAGGAAGAGTAGCTACTACCTTGGCAGAAAATAATGGGGATCCATAATAAATACAAATACAAATACTAGGCGAACATTGCTTTGTTGAGCCAGCTTGAACCATTAAAACGGCTTGGCACTGGCAGCACCAACCCTTTCCAAACCATCACCTGTCTGTGATATATATTATTCACTGGAACACTGACGTTGTGCCACAAATGGCACCTTATTACTTTAATTCTGGCCCTGATCAAAAGTAGTGCACTATAAAGGAAATAGGGTGCCATTTGGGATGTACATGAGTGAAACAAAACAAGTGATGAAGCTGATGACATCAAATGGATTATGAAGGTGCTACTGCATGCCTGGTTGAATACCTGCCATGTATATGATGTATGTATATTATGGTGTCTGTCTAATAATTGCGCCAACAGTTGTTGCCTTCTCACCAAGCTGCTTGCCTATTGTCCTGTAGCCCATCCCAGCCTTGTGCAGGTCTACAATTTTATCCCTGATGTCCTTACACAGCTCTCTGGTCTTGGCCATTGTGGAGAGGTTGGAGTCTGTTTGATTGAGTGTGTGGACAGTTGTCTTTTATACAGGTAACGAGTTCAAACAGGTGCAGTTAATACAGGTAATGAGTGGAGAACAGGAGGGCTTAAAGAAAAACTAACAGGTCTGTGAGAGCCGGAATTCTTACTGGTTGGTAGGTGATCAAATACTTATGTCATGCAATAAAATGCAAATTATTTACTTAAAAATCATACAATGTGATTTTCTGGATTTTTGTTTTAGATTCCGTCTCTCACAGTTGAAGTGTACCTAGGATACAAATGACAGACCTCTACATGCTTTGTAAGTAGGAAAACCTGCAAAATCGGCAGTGTGTCAAATACTTGTTCTCCCCACTGTATATAGAGATACAGATAAACAGAACCTCTCCTGGTGTTTTTCTCCCACCCAATGACTCCCTTCACACCTATAAAGGTGACGGGGTAAGACCCATGAAGACTCTTACCTCTGAAGGCGTAGACAGAGCCGTTCTTGAGCTGCATGACGGAGTCCCAGGGCCTGCCGCTGCATGGCTCAGCATCTGGATCTCCTACTGGAGCCTTGGTGGTCGTCACCACTTCCTCTGTGGTTGTCTCCACTTCTGCTGTTGTGCCTGGAGCTTCTGTTGTAACTGGCTCTGTTACTCTTACCGTGGCTCTCTGGGAGACTGATATTTTCTGTTGGATTGAGGGTGCATGTGGGACTGATGGTCCCTCTGTGGCTTTAGCTGTCTCCGGGAGTGGGACTTCCACTGGGACCTGACCTCTCTGTGGGCCTCTACCTGCATGTGAGGTTGATGGTGCCTTGGTGGTTTTAGCTGCCTCCGAGAGTGGGATCTGGCCTCCCTGTGGGCCTCTACCTGCATGTGAGGCTGATGGTGCCTTGGTGGTTTTAGCTGCCTCCGAGAGTGGGATCTGGCCTCCCTGTGGGCCTCTACCTGCATGTGAGGCTGATGGTGCCTTGGTGGTTTTAGCTGCCCCCGAGAGTGGGATCTGGCCTCCCTGTGGGCCTCGAGCTGCGCCTGTAGCTGGTTCTGTGACTGGGTTTGTCTTTGAGGCAATTGTGGTAGGAGTAGGGGTGGTATTGGGAGTTCTGAAGCATGTGGGTTGCCGACGTTGGCCCCATGAGTAGCTGGATTCCTCGTCTTCAGGTTTGGTTGGAAAGGTGGGCGTTGTAGGGGCAAATAGACCATCATCACCCTCTGCAAATTCAAAGGGGTCCCCACGTGCTGAAGGAAACAGAGGTCATATTAGATGAAATACCCAATGAATTACAAGCCCAATATTTTTTTTCATTTAACTAGGCAAATTCTTATTTGCAGTGACGGCCTACCGGGGAACAGTGGGTTAACTGCCTTGTTCAGGGGCAGAATGACAGATTTTTACCTTGTCAGCTCGGGGATTCGATCCAGCAACCTTTCAGTTATTGGCCTAACGCTCTGACTACTAGGCTACCTGCATATTATGTGAATATTGAACATATGCAACTCATTACCATGTTAATCAGTGGTGCATTATTCAATATGACCCTTAGAGGTTGTTAAAAGTGAAATCTATAACTTTTGTAACAATCAATATACAAACACATTCACGCACACACACACACACACACTCTCTTCTTACTTTTCATACGACATGCGGTCTCGTAGTCTGAGCAGCAGCTCTTGTAGTACCGACACATGGTGTCACACTGGCAATTCTTCTTGGAGTCGAAGGCATTCTCACAGCGGTCCATGCATGACTCTGACACGCAAGGACAGCACAGAGAGGTAACTTATAAATGACCATGGAACAGCAAACATTTTTGGAATACTTCCACCAACTCCAATATAGTGTCTCTACTCCAACTCAATCAAACTTCAACCAAAATGTCACCACTACATTTTCAAATCAACCTAGATTATATATATATTTTTATGGTATACTCTGCAGAAAACACAGTAGCTAGCCCGGCTAGCAGGAGTATCAGCCCGAGCCTCATGCTGTCGGTCTCTCTGGGTCTCTCTGGGTGTGTGACTGAGAGGACCCAGGGGATATAGAACTGTGCGCTGCCAATCAATGACCAATGCAATGCAGTGGCTACCAGTGTCATTCACCTCTACAGCATGTTTAGTTAAACCTTGTTTCAATCTTTTTTGTTGTTGAAAAAATCTGTAAATAAAGAGTTTAATTCAAAATGATATATATCAATTTTAAAATTTTTTGGTAAGTTAGCTTTTACCCTTTAAAGAACTTATGAAACAGATTCAACCACAAAGACCAGGGAGGTTTTCCAATGCCTTGCAAAGAAGGGGACCTATTGGTAGATGGGTAAAAATTTTAAAAAGCAGACATTGAATATCCCTTTGAGTGTGGTGAAATGATTAATTACACTTTGGATTGTGTATCAATACACCCAGTCACTACAAAGATACAGGCATCCTTCCTAACTCAGTTGCCAGAGAGGAAGGAAACACTCACCATGAAGCTAATGTTCACTTTAAAACAGTTACAGAGTTTAATGGCTGTGATAGGAGAAAATAGAGGATTGTTCAACAACATTGTAGTTACTCCACAATACTAACCTAATTAGGAAAAGAGAGAAGCCTGTACAGAAACATGCATCCTGTTTGCAACAAAGCATTAATACTGCCAAAAATGTGGTAAAGCAATTCACTTTTTATCCTGAATACAAAGTGTTATGTTTGGGGCAAATCCAATACAACACATTACTGAGTACCACTCTCCATATTTTCAAGCATAGTGTTGGCTGCATCATGTTATGGGTATGCTTGTAATCGTTTAGGACTGCAGAGTTTTTCAGGACTAAAAAGAAACGGAATGGAGCTAAGCACAGGCAAAATCCTCAAGGAAAACCTGGTTCCATCTGCTTTCCACCAGACACTGGGAGATGAATTCACCTTTCAGCAGGACAATAACCTAAAACACTATGCCAAATCTATGCTGGAGTTGCTTACCAAGAAGACAGTGAACGTTCCTGAGTTGCCGAGTTACAGTTTTGACTTAAATATGCTTGAAAAATTTGACAGAGCTTGAAGAATTTTGAAAAGAATAATGGGCAAATGTTGCACAATCCAGGTGTGGAAAGCTCTTAGGGACTTACCCAGAAAAACTCACAGCTGTAATCGCTGCCAAAGGTAATTCTACAAAGTATTAACTTAGTGGTGTGAATACTGTTTCAATTAGATATTTCTGTATTTAATTTTCAATAAATTTGCAAAAATTGCTAATAACATGTTTTCACTTTGTCATTATGGGGGTATTGTGTGTAGATGGGTGAGAGAAAAAATATATATTTAATCCATTTTGCATTCAGCCTGTAACACATCAAAATGTGGAATAAGTTAATGGGTATGAATACTTAGCCTATATCATTAATTAAAACGTCCTAAAATGGATGTAGAAATCGCAGATTGCCCCTTTAAGCAACAGTAAAAGGCCTAATGACTATAATGGACAAAATATTTGTATTTGTTTCTGCTGATATCTGTTCATCAAGAGCTTCATGAAATGGGTTTCCATGGCCGAGCAGCCGCACACAAGCCTAAGATCACCATGTGCAATGCCAATCGTCGGCTGGACTAGTGTAAAGCTCGCCACCATTGGACTCTGGAGCAATGGAAACGCATTCTCTGGAGTGATGAATCACGCTTCACCATCTGGCAGTCCGACGGACGAATCTGGGTTTGGCGGATACCAGGAGAACGCTACCTGCCCGAATGTATAGTGCCAACTGTAAAGTTTGGTGGAGGAGGAATAATGGTCTAGGGCTGTTTTTCATGGTTCGGGCTAGGCCCCTTAGTTCCAGTGAAGGGAAATCTTAACGCTACAGCATACAATGTCTGTGCTTCCAACTTTGTGGCAACATTTTGGGGAAGGCCCTTTCCTGTTTCAGCATGGCAATGCCCCTGTGCACAAAGCGAGGTCCATACAGAAATGGTTTGTCGAGATCGGTGTGGAAGAACTTGACTGGCCTTCACAGAGCCCTGACCTCAATCCCATTGAACACCTTTGGGATGAATTGGAACGCAGACTGCGGGCCAGGTCTAATCGCCCAAGCGAGGTCCATACAGAGACAAAGTAGAGTCGCAATTCAAAGGCTCAAACACGAGACGTATGTGGCAGGGTCTTCAGTCAATAATGGTCTACAAAAAGAAAATCAGCCCTGTCGCGGACATCGACGTCTTGCTCCCAGACAAATTAAACAACTTCTTTGCTCGCTTTGAGGACAATACAGTGCCACTGACACGGCCCGCTACCAAAGCCTGTGGTCTCTCCTTCTCCGTGGCCAACGTGAGTAAAACATTTAAAAGTGTTAACCCTCGCAGGGCTGCCGGTCCAGACAGCATCCCTAGCCGCGTCCTCAGAGCATGCGTAGACCAGCTGGCTGGTGTGTTTACGGACATATTCAATCAATCCCTATCCCAGTCTGCTGTCCCTACATGCATTGATTGGCCACCATTGTTCCTGTTCCCAAGACAGCTAAGGTAACTGAACTAAATGACTATCGCTCCATTACACTCACTTCTGTCATCATGAAGTGCTTTGAGAGACTAGTCAAGGATCATATCACCTCCACCCTACCCGATACACTAGACCCACTCCAATTTGCTTACCGCCCCAATAGGTCCACTGACCTTACAATCGCCATCACACTGCACACTGCCCTAACCCATCTGGACAAGAGGAATACCTATGTAAGAATGGTGTTCATTGACTACAGCTCAGCATTTATCACCATAGTACCCATAGTACTCCCCCATAGTACCCTGGGTCTCGACCCCCCCCCCCCCCCCCCCCCCCCCCCCCCTGTGCAACTGGGTCCTGGACTTTCTGACGGGCTGCCCCCAGGTGGTGAAGGTAGGAAACAACATCTCCACCCCGCTGATCCTCAACACTGGGGCCCCACAAGGGTGCGTGCTTAGCCCTCTCCTGTACTCCCTGTTCACCCATGACTGTGTGGCCATGCACGCTTCCAACTCAATCATCATGTTTGCAAACGACACTACAGTGGTAGGCTTGATTACCAACAACGATGAGACGGCCTACAGGGAGGAGGTGAGGGCCCTCGGAGTGTGGTCTCAGGAAAATAACCTCTCACTCAATGTCAACAAAACAAAGGAGATGATCGAAGACTTCAGGAAACAGCAGATGGCATCCCCCCATCCGCATCGACGGGACAGTAGTGGAGAAGGTGGAAGGTTTTAAGTTCCTCAGCGTACACATCACGGACAAACTAAAATGGTCCACCCGCACAGACAGCGTGGTGAGGAAGGCGCAACAGCGCGTCTTCAACCTCAGGAGGCTGAAGAAATTTGGCTTGTCACCTAAAACACTCACAAACTTTTACAGATGCACAATCGAGAGCATCCTGTCGGGTTGTATCACCGCCTGGTACGGCAACTGCACCACCCTCAACCGCATGGCTCTCCAGAGGGTAGTGAGGTCTGCACAACGCATCACTGGGGGCAAACTACCTGCCCTCCAGGACACCTACAGCACCCGATGTCTCAGGATGGCCAAAAAGATCATCAAGGACAACAACCATCCAAGCCACTGCCTGTTCACCCCGCTACCATCCATAAGGCGAGGTCAGTACATGTGCATTGAAGCTGGGACCAAGAGACTGAAAAACAGCTTCTATCTCAAGGCCATCAGACTGTTAAACAGCCATCACTAACATAGAGAGGCTGCAGCCAACATACAGACTCAAATCTTTGGCCACTTTAATAAATGGACTTAATAATGGTATCACTAGTCACTTTAAATAACACCACTTTAATAATGTTTACATATCCTACATTACTCATCTCCTATGTATATACTGTACTCTATACCATCTACTGCATCTTGCCTTTGCCGCACGGCCATCGCTCATCCATATATTTATATGTACATATTCTTATTCATCCCATACACAATTTTGTGTATAAGGTAGTTATTGTGAAATTAGAT
Organism: Salvelinus namaycush; assembly: GCF_016432855.1. Taxonomy (NCBI): domain Eukaryota; kingdom Metazoa; phylum Chordata; class Actinopteri; order Salmoniformes; family Salmonidae; genus Salvelinus; species Salvelinus namaycush. Next base: position 20,353,392 of record NC_052340.1, on the reverse strand, counting down.
ATTACTGCATTGTCGGAACTAGGAGCACAAGCATTTCGCTACACTCACATTAACATCTGCTAACCATGTGTATGTAACCAATCAAATTTGATTTGATTTGACATCAGTGCCCGACCTCACTAATGCTCTTGTGGCTGAATGGAAGCAAGTCCCCTCAGCAATGTTCCAACATTTATAGGAAAGCCTTCCCAGAAGAGTGGAGGCTGTTATAGCAGCAAACGGGGACCAACTCCATATTAATGCCCATGAATGAGATGTTCAAAGAGTATGTGTCCACATACTTTTGGACATGTAGTGTAGCAATTGATGTGCACTGTTTTATCTTATTGTAGCTCCATAATAACCTATTTAGCACAGTTAATGTGTGTACCACCTTGTTGATTGATTATACTTCTACCTTTATCCACAAGGGGGCATAGTGGAGATGAGCACCATACTGGCGCTTTGTTGCTGAGCGGGCCTCGGCATGACATGTCCGTCTGTAAATATATCCTGAAGATAATGGGCGGTCCTAGCTTCGAGGACGTTCGAGGATGCTGAGTCAAGGATGTCAAGGAGAGAGGCTATTTTAAGAATACGTATCCCAAATAAGATATATTTGTTATGGATTAAAGCATAACAAGTCGTTTCAATATAGTCATGTGAATAGACAGGAAAAAGGAAAACCGTGAGAGTCATTTTGATCGACAGTGCGTCTTTCTCTGGATTAAACCTCAATATTGCAAGCGAGAGACAGAAGACAACAGAGCTGTTTATATTTCTCCATCCAGCTGGTAACGTAATTTGATATGTAATGGGCTTTTTGAGACAATTGTTTTCCCTGTCTAGGAGTTCTCTAAACATCCGCAGTGGTGATACATTATCTAATAGTGGACACAGTGAAGGCTTGATAATTTATTTGGCGTCGGGTTATTCTGAGTAGACATAATTTGATCCAACAAGGCCTTGTGTAAATGATAGGAGAAAACGGAGGACATCCGTGTTTAAATGCAAGCATAGTGTGACGGCTTGGTCATGATGATGCGAGATGAGTCTTTATTCACTTATTTTCAAAGATGACATCAGTGTGATGATGATGCAATTTAGTGAAAGCCGTCACTTTGATTTTATAGCTCAGCATCCTGTCCAGATGATGGGATTGTAATTTCACCTATTCTGGTTTGTTCATGTATCTAAACAACTTGATTGCAAGACAAACATTGTTTCCCATTCAGTTATAACCAGGTTATTACGCACACGTTTATTTCTCCAGAGAAACTGGCCTGATAATCGATCTGTTATTGATCAGGGCCTGCAACAAGCCCTCTTGGCCCTGACAGAGATTGGCGGTTGATGCTCTTATCTCTAACCATTTCCCTCTGGAGACTCTATCGATACCTCTCCATGTTCAGCTCCGAAAGACTCACTGTACCGGAATATGTCAGCCGGATTGGGAACCGGAGGTCGGGCAGCTCGAGCTCATCCTCGGAACCGAAAGCACCACCGGTCTCACCGGGTGTCCACGGTGCCGACGTCCAGGATGTTTTGGATACTTCGCTCCCGGCCCTGCGCTCCGCTATCAAGACACTGAAATCAGCCAAAGATACATCGGATCTAGACGAGACCCGCAGGGCCATCGCAGAGACGTTCCAGTTAGTGGAGGAGGCCTGGGTTCTGCCTACTGTGGGCCGGCAGGTCGCGGAGGAGATATGCAACAGGATACGACTGGACGGAGGACTGGAGCTGCTCCTGCAACTCCTAATGACACCTGCTGTGGAGATCACCTATGAGTCTGCCAAACTACTGGAGCAGATACTGGTCTCTGAGAACAGGTGTGTATTCACTACAGGCCTACATGCACTTTTTCAGTTGTACAACATATTACCTTGGTCCTAACCTTTAGGGCCAGTTTCCAGGACCCAGATACAGATAAGTCTTAGTCGTTCTGTGGCGCCAGGCAGCCTAGTGGTTAGAACAGGCAGAGGCAGCCTAGTGGTTAGAGCATTGGGTCAGTAACTGAAAGGTTGTTGGATTGAATCCCCGAGCTGACAAGGTAAAAATCTGTCGTTCTGCACCTGAACAAGGCAGTTAACCCACTGTTCCCCGGTAGGCTGTCATTGTAAATAAGAATTTGTTCTTAACTGACTTGCCTAGTTAAATAAAGGTTAAAAAATACATTTATAAACTCAGCCACTGGGTTGGGGAGGAACTGATTACATGTAATTGTTGCCGCAATTACGGTAATTGTTGCGTTACCAGCCAAAATATTGTAATCAGGTTACAGATACTTTTGAAAAACTAGATGATTACTTCGAGGGTAAGTTTTACATTCAGAAAGAATGTTTGCGAAAAAATATTTAACACTTCTCTGTTTTCTCAATGACATTCAAATCAGCATTGAAAAAAGGAGCAAATGTAAATTTGTTCCACCTGAGCGAGTGGGGAAAGTAATCTAAAAGTAACTGAATGTAATCAGATCAGATTACGTTACTGAGTTTGAGTAATCCAAAAGTTACGTTACTGATTAGAATTTTGGACAGGTAACTAGTATCTGTAACGGATTACATTTTGAAATTAACCTACCCAACCCAGCCTAGTTATATACTAATACTTTTCTTTACCCTCTTCACCTCTCTCTCTTCCTATTCAGAGATTACGTGGCTCACATGGGTCTGGGGGTGATCCTGAACCTGACGAGGGAGACAGAGGACGCCCAGCTGGCCCGCAGTGTCTCAGGCATCCTGGAGCACATGTTCAAACACACCGAGGAGACGTCCGCCCAGCTCATCGCCAACGGCGCCCTGGATGCCCTGCTCTTCTGGTGCCGCGGTACCGACCCCACCGTCCTCCGCCACTGTGCCGTGGCACTTGCCAACTGCGCCATGTATGGCGGCCATCACTGCCAGCGGCTGATGATCGAGAAGCAGGCAGCCGAGTGGTTGTTTCCGTTGGCGTTCTCTAAAGAGGACGAGCTGATCCGCTTCCATGCGTGTTTAGCGGTGGCCGTGCTCGCCAATAACCGGGAGATCGAGCAGGAGGTGGGTCCTGTGTGGCTCAGTTAGTACAGCACGGAGCTTGTAACGCCAGGGTGGTTGGTTTGATTCCTGCACTGGCCACCTATACGAAAACATGTATGCACACTACACTGTACATTTCCCTGGATTAAAGTGTCTGCTAAATGTATTATTATAGGTGGTGAAGTCAGGGACGTTGGAGCTGGTGGAGCCCTTTATTGCATCTCTGGACCCTGATGAGTTTGCCAGGAGCTTGCTGGACAGTGCGGACAGCATGCAGGGGAGGACGGCTGCAGACTTACAGCAGCTGCTGCCACTATTGGATGGGGCCAGACTGGAGGGGAAGTGTATCGCGGCCTTCTACTTGTGTGTCGAGACCAGCATCAAGTCACGCCAGCGGAACACCAAGGTCAGTATCAGGGAACAAAAGCACACCTGGTTCAACCTTGATAAGCAGTTGATTTGCTGAATCAGATGTGTTCGTGCTGGGCTGGAACAAAAGCCTGCACGCCCTCCCTGTGGTGACCACTACACCTTAGTGCAGAGTTTCCCAAACTTGGTCCTCGGGACCCCAAGGGGTGCACGTTTAGGTTTTTGTCCTAACACTACACAGCTGATTCAAATGATCAAAGCTTGATGATTAGTTGATTATTTGAATCAGCTGTGTAGTGCTAGGACAAAAACCTAAATGTGCACCCCTTGGTGTCCAGAGGACCGAGTTTTGGAAACCCTGCTTTAGTGGGTAGTGGATACAGGGATTTCACCCAACAACCTTTTGGGGCCTCCCGGGTGGCGCAGTGGTCTAGGGCACTGCATCGCAGTGCTAGCTGCGCCACCAGAGTCTCTGGGTTCGCGCCCAGGCTGGGCTGGGTTCGCGCCCAGGCTCTGTCGCAGCCGGCCGCAACCGGGAGGTCCGTGGGGCGACGCACAATTGGCATAGCGTCGTCCGGGTTAGGGAGGGTTTGGCCGGTAGGGATATCCTTGTCTCAGTATGTAAAATGTAATAAAATGTATGCACTCTACTGTAAGTCGCTCTGGATAAGAGCGTCTGCTAAATGACTAAAATGTAATGTAAAATGGGCCTAAAACCACTTCTGGTGCCCACTTACCTAACTATATATAAAATCAAATTAAATTGCATTTGTCACACGCTTTGTAAACAGCAGGTGTAGACTAACTATGAAATGCTTACTTCCCAGCAATGAAGAGTGAAAAATGAATACAAATAATATCACTATGAATAAATACACAATGAGTAACGATAACTTGGCTAAAAACTGTACATGGAATACCAGTACAGAGTCAATGTGCAGGGGTATGATGTAATTGAGGTAGATATGTGCATATAGGTAGGGTAAAGTGACTAGGCAACAGGATAGATAATTAACAGTAGCAGCAGCATATGTAATGAGTCAAAATAATTAGTCCAAAAGGGGTCAATGCAGATTGTCCGGTTAGCTATTTAGTAGTCTTATGGCTTGGGGGTAGAAGCTGTTCAGGGTCCTGTTGGTTCCAAACTTGGTGTATCGGTACCGCTTGCCGTGTTATAGCAGAGAGAACAGTCTAAGACTTTGGTGGCTGGAGTCTTTGACAAGTCCACTATGGCACCGATGATGTGGATGGAGGCGTGCTCGACCATCCATTATCTGTAGTCCACAATCAGCTCCTTTGTCTTGCTGACATTGAGGGAGAGGTTGTTGTCCTGGCACCACACTGCCAGGTCTGTGACATCCTCTCCATAGGTTGTCTCATTGTTGTCGGTGATCAGGCCTACCACTGTTGTGTCATCAGCAAACTTAATGATGGTATTGGAGTCGTGCACAGCCACGAAGTCTTGGGTGAACAGGGAGTACAGGAGGAGACTTAAGCATGCACCCCAGATGGGCCCGTGTTGAGGGTCAGCCACCCCCTGGTGTTGCCTACCCTCACCACCAGGGTGTGACCCATCAGGAAGTCCAGGATCCAGTTGCAGAGGGAGGTGTTCAGTCCCAGGGTCCTGAGCGTAGTGATAAGCTTAGAGGGCACTATAATGTTGAACGTTGAGCTGTAGTCAATGAACAGCATTCTCACAATTCTCTTACAGTTGAAGTCGGAAGTTTACATACACCTTAGCCAAATACATTTCAACTCAGTTTTTCACAATTCCTGACATTTAATCCTAGTAAAAATTCCCTGTCTTAGGTCAGTTAGGATCACCACTTTATTTTAAGAATGTGAAATGTCAGAATAATAGTAGAGAGAATGATTTATTTCAGCTTTTATTTCTGTCATCACATTCCCAGTGGGTCAGAAGTTTACATACACTCAATTAGTATTTAGTAGCATTGCCTTTAAATTGTTTAACTTGGGTCAAATGTTTCGGGTCGCCTTCCACAAGCTTCCCACAATACGTTTGTTGAATTATGGTCCATTCCTCCTGACAGAGCTGGTGTAACTGAGTCAGGTTTGTAGGCCTTGCTCGCAGACAATTTTTCAGTTCTGCCCACAAATGTTCTATGGGATTGAGGTCAGGGCTTTGTGATGGCCACTCCAATACCTTGACTTTGTTGTCCTTAAGCCATTTTGCCACAACTTTGGAAGTATGCTTGGGGTCATTGTCCACTTGGAAGACCCATTTGCGACCAAGCTTTAACTTCCTGACTGATGTCTTGAGATGTTTCTTCAATATATCATGATGCCATCTATTTTGTGAAGTGCACCAGTCCCTCCTGCAGCAAAGCACCCCCACAACATGATGCTGCCACCCCCGTGCTTCACGGTTGGGATGGTGTTCTTCGGCTTGCAAGCGTCCCCCTTTGTCTCCAAACATAACGATGGTCATTATGGCCAAACATTTTTGTTTCATTAGACCATAGGATATTTCTCCAAAAAGTATGATCTTTGTCCCCATGTGCAGTTGTCACGACTCCGACCGAAGGTGACTCCCCTTCCCGTTCGGGTGGCGCTCGGCGGTCGTCGTCGCTGGCCTACTAGCTGCCACTGACTCTTTTTCCTCCCCCTCCTTATGTGTTTATTTATTACACCTGTGTTGAGGTGATTGTAATTAGTTGGGCTTTATTAGTCAGCCAGCCCGCACGTTTCTTTGTGCGGGATTGATCAGTTGTACCTTGGTATCGGGAGTAGACGAACGTATTGTTTATTTTGTTCGTAGAGTGTATTTGGACTGTTTTTTCGTCCCCCGTGTATGGGGCATTTGTTTGTACACCCAGTGTTTTCGTGGGGACGTTGTTTACCGTGTGTGCATTAAAAGCACTATATTGAACTCTCTGTTGTTCCTGCGCCTGACTTCACACCCCCCCGACACCCAGAGCGTTACAGCAGTTGCAAACCGTTTTGGAGCAGTGGCTTCTTTCTTGCTGAGCAGCCTTTCGGGTTATGTCGATATAGAACTCGTATTTACTGTGGATATAGATACTTTTGTACCTGCTTCCTCCAGCATCTTCACAAGGTCCTTTGCTGTGGTTCTGGGAGTGATTTGCACTTTTCGCACCAAAGTACGTTAATCTCTAGGAGACTGAACGCTTCTCCTTCCTGAGCGGTATGACGGCTGCGTGGTTCCCATGGTGTTTATACTTGTGTACTATTGTTTGTACAGATGAATGTGGTACCTTCAGGCATTTGGAAATTGCTCCCAAGGATGAACCAGACTGTGGAGGTCTACAATGTTTTCTGAGGTCTTGGCTGATTTCTTTTGATTTTCCCATGATGTCAAGCAAAGACTCACTGAGTTGGATGGTAGGCCTTGAAATACATCCACAGTTACACCTTCAATTGACTCAAATGATGTCAATTAGCCTATCAGAAGCTTCTAAAGCCATGACATAATTTTCTGGAATTTTCCAAGCTGTTTAAAGGCACAGTCAACATAGTGTATGTAAACTTCTGACCCACTGGAATTGTGATACAGTTATGTCGATATAGAACTCGTTTTAGTGAAATAATCTGTCTGTAAACAATTGTTGGAAAAAATTACTTGTGTCATGCACAAAGTAGATGTCCTAACCGACTTGCCAAAACTATAGTTTGTTAACACGGAATTTGTGGAGTGGTTGAAAAACGAGATTTAATGACTCCAACCTAAGTGTATGTAAACTTCTGACTTCAACTGTAGGTGTTCTTCTCGTCCAGCTGGGGGAGGGCAGTGTCATCTGTGGATCTATTGAGGCGGTATGCAATTTGGAGTGGGTCCAGAGTGTCTGGGATGTTGGTGTTGATGTGAGCCATGACCAGCCTTTCAAAGTATTTCATGGCTAATGATGTGAGTGCTATGGGCAATAGACATTTAGACAGGTTACCTGGGCGTTCTTGGGCAAAGGGACTATGGTGATCTGCTTGAAACATGTAGGTATTACAGACTGGGTCAGGGAGAGTTTGAAAATGTCAGTGAAGACACCCGCCAGCTGGTAAGCACATGCTCTTAGTATGTGTCCTGGTATCCATCTGGCCCCGCGGCCTTGTGAATGTTAACCTGTTTAAAGGTCTTATATTGGCTACGGAGAGCGAGAACACACAATTGTTTGGGACTGCTGGCGCTCTCATGCATGGTTTAGTGTTACTTGCCTCGAAACGAGCATAGAAGGCATTTAGCTTGTCTGGTAGGCTCGCGTCACTGGGCAGCTTGCGGCTGGGTTTCCCTTTGTAATCCATAATAGTTTGCAAGCCCTGCCACATCCGACGAGCGTTCAAGCTGGATGTTTGATGGCTCATTGAAGGTCATAGCGGGATTTCTTATAAACATCCGGATGAGTATCCTGCTTCTTGAAAGCAGTAGCTCCAACCTATAGCTCAGTGCGGATGTTGCCTGTAATCCATGGCTTTTGGTTGGGATATGTACAGTACGTGCGGTCACTGTGGGGATGACATCGTCGATGCACTTATTAATGAAGCCAGTGACTGATGTGGTAAACTCCTCAATGTTATCGGATGAATCCTGGAACATATTCCAGTCTGTGCTAGCGAAACAGTCCGTTAGCATCCGTTTCATCTGACCACTTCCGTATTGAGTGCGTCACTGTTACTTCCTGTTAGAGTTTTTGCTTGTAAGCAGGAATCATGAGGATAGAGTCAGATTTGCCATAGGGAGGGTGAGGGAGAGCCTTGTATGCATTTCTGTGTGTGGAGTAAATGTGATCAAGTTTTGTTTCATCTAGTTGCACAGGTGACATACCGGTAAAAATGAGGTAAAATGGATTTAAATGTTCCTTCATTAAAATCACCAGCCCTACAATAACAATGGACATACAATTGAATGTGTGTACATTCTTCCTCCCAGATCTTCCAGGAGATAGGTGCGGTGCAGAGCCTGAAAAGGATTGTCATGTACTCCAGCAATGGGACGGCCTGTGCCTTGGCCAAGCGGGCACTGGGGATGATGGGGGAGGAGGTGCCGCGACGTATCCTCTCCTCCGTGCCCAACTGGAAGGGTGGTGAGGTGCAGAGATGGCTCCAAGTGATTGGATTCAGCTCTTATACTGAGCGCTTCCAGGTGTGTGTTTCTGTGTCTCAGTGTGTGTGTGTGAGAGAGAAAGATAGATAGAGATAGCGATAGCAAAAGACAAGGTTTGAACAATAAACAATGAGAATGCTCTTCTATAGTCCTTGTAAAGATGGTGACAAAATAAGGTGAATGTTTGGTTTCATATCTATTAGATATGGATACCTACAGGTAACTACCAAAATAATAGAAATACTTGAGTAAATGAAGGACACTAAGTACATTGAAAGCAGGCGCTTTCACGCAGATGTGGTTCCTGAGTTAATTAAGCAATTAACATATCATCATGCTTAGGGACATGTATAACAATTATGGTATTTTGGCCATTATTTTGTCAACCATGACTATGCCCCCATACGATGACAATGCCCCCATCCACAGGGCACGAGTGGTCACTGAATGGTTTGATGAGCATGAAAACAATGTAAACCATATGCCATGGCCATCTTAGTCACCAGATCTCAACCCAATTAAACACTTATGGGAGATTCTGGAGACAGCGTTTTCCACCACCATCAGCAAAGCATCCCTCCAATAGAGTTCCAGACACTTGTAGAATCTATGCCAAGTCGCATTAAAGCTGTTCTGGCTTGTGGTGGCCCAACAACCTATTAAGACATTTTATGTTGGTGTTTCCTTTGTTTTGGCAGTTACCTGTATTTCTCCTTAGCCTCTTACTATCACGTTCTGACCTTAGTTCCTTTGTTTTGTCTTTTGTTTTAGTATGGTCAGGGCGTGAGTTGGGTGGGTTGTCTATGTTAATTTTTCTATGATTTTCTATTTCTGTGTTTGGCCTGATATGGTTCTCAATCAGAGGCAGCTGTTTATCGTTGTCCCTGATTGGGAACCATATTTAGGTAGCCTGTTTTCTGTTGGGTTTTGTGGGTGGTTATTTTCAGTCTTTGTGTGTCTGCACCAGACAGAGCTGTTTTCGGTTGTTTCTTTGTTGTTTTGTTATTCAGTGTTCAGGTTTGATTATTATTAAATATCATGAACACTTACCACGCTGCACCTTGGTCCTCACCTTCTTCCACCGACGATAGCCGTTACACTTACTCACTAAATTAACTCAGTCTTTCTCTCTACTCTCTCTGCCTATCCTTCAGGAGCTGCAGGTGGATGGTGACCTACTGCTGAACATCACAGACCAGGAGCTGAGCACTGACCTGGGCATGACCGCAGGACTCACTCGCAAGAGGTTAGTTCAGTCATCTGTCAAGCTTATAAAAAGTCTGTTACACCAGTCAACATCAGTGAAATTGAGCATTGAAATAAAAATCCCCACCTCACCCTGTCCACTCCATTTTGTTTTGTCTTCTAGGTTCCTCCGTGACCTGCGCGTGCTGAAGACCTACGCCAACTACTCGACCTGTGACCCCAACAACATGGCTGACTGGCTGGGCGAGGTGAACCCACGCTTCCGCCAGTACACCTACGGCCTGGTGCAGTCTGGCGTGGACCGCAAGAACGTCCTCCACCTCACCGACCAGCAGCTCCAGTCAGACTGTTACATAGGTGGGTTGTGAGCCAAAAGCCACATTTACGTTCCCTGCAAGACAATGGAGAATAAAGTATTCCTTTTCTCCTAGAGAACGGCATCCATCGCGCCAAGATCCTGGCAGCCGCCCTTAGGCCGATTAAGCCGTGTCTGACCGATGCCCAGCCCCCTGGACCGGACGTGTTTATTAGCTACCGCAGGACTACCGGTTCCCAGCTCGCCAGGTCTGCAGAGAGGGAGAGGAAGAGGGAGAGTCATGGATAGGGCAAGGAATAATAGTCAGGAGAGAGGAAAAGCTAGGGAGCTTTGGAACAACATTATCAGGTCTGTCAGGATTATCTGGAGGCTAAGATCTATAGATCGTCAATTGTTACTCTCTTCCCCCCCCCCAGTCTGTTGAAGGTCCACCTGCAGGTCAGAGGTTTCAGTGTGTTCATTGATGTGGAGAAGCTGGAAGCAGGGAAGTTTGAGGACAAGCTGATCCAGAGCGTCCAGCGGGCACGGAACTTCATCCTGGTGCTGTCTGCCAACGCCCTCGACAAGTGCATGGGTGACACTGGCATGAAGGACTGGGTACACAAGGTAAGACATAGATGGATCTATACATAGATAGGTTCTGCATACATAACAATATACACTGAGTATACAAAACATTACTTTTTCCATGACATAGACTGACCAGGTGAATCCAGGTGAACACTATGATCCGTTATTGATGTCACTTGTTAAATCCACTTCAATCAGTGTAGATGAAGAGGAGGAGACAGGATAAAGAAGGATTTTTAAGCCTCGAGACATGGATTGTGTATGTGTGCCATTCAGAGGGTGAATGGGCAAGACCAAATGTTTAAGTGCTTTTGAATGGGGTAAGCAATGCGCACCGGTTTGTGTCAACAACTGAAACACTGCTGGGTTTTTCACTATCAACAGTTTCCTGTTCCCTACCCAAAGGACATCCAGCCAACTTGACACAAGTGTGGGAATTATTGGAGTCAACATGGGGCAGCATCCCTGTGGAACGGTTTCAACACCTTGTATAGTCCATGCTCCGACGAACATCAACAAGGGATCATAGCTTTCACGTGGATTCACCTGGTCAGTCTGTCATGGAACGAGCAGGTGTTCATAATGTTTTGTTCGTTCAGTGTAGATCCAATAGTATCTAGATGAAATTCAAAAAAAATTCTATGTGTATAATCCTGTCACTCTAGCCTTTACATGTCTAGATGTTCCATCTATATGTTGGTGATATACAATATTAGACATAGAGAGGTCCCCTGCATCAGTGGCGTCATTTCAGCTGAACTTAGGGAATGGCAACGTTGAAGCTCCAAGGAATTTATATAAAGTTGAAGCTCATGTACTCCATTGCTACACGCTAAAAACAAACTGCAAAAACAAGCAAAATTGACTGGACATTATCACCTTGCTGCTATAGCTTCATTCACCTTAGTCAATAAAAGACTTAACATTCTACAATCACGTCATACAGAAATTAGCTGCTACTGTACCCACTAGTTCAGCACCGGTATTAAACTCCAGTTTAGTTTCATATCAAGTCAAACAGTAATTACCTAGCCATCTACAACCATATTCCACCTCTGCACTGTTTTGAAAGAAAAGTTGCACTGTTCACTGCAGCTGCGTCGATGTGCTCTCTCAAAGGCATCCAGCCGGACAAACACCCTTCTCGCACGCTCAAAGGCGTGTGCATGGTCCTAAAGCCAGCCCGCTAATAATGCATTTGCCTTGGAATGATTTTAGTAGCCTATTTTAAATTGTTGGTGGCGACTGCCATACTCTACCATACCCTATTGACGCCCCTGCACTGCATACAGAACAATGTTACAGTTGAGAGATTATTTTCCCCATATACCCCTGCCCCTTACATGTCTAGACTGCGTAGACACTGTGTCTGTCTGTGATTTAATGTACCTCTCGTAAATCCTGCAGGAGATAGTCACAGCTCTCGCTGGGAAGAAGAACATCGTCCCTGTCACTGATAACTTCATGTGGCCTGACCCAAACTCTCTGCCTGAGGACATGAAAACCATCCTCAACTTCAACGGCATCAAGTGAGTCAGACAGAGACGGCAGACTGTTTGAGAGAGATGAGCAGTTTGAACACTTATCCAAAGTGCACTTCGCTGGAGTTTCTTACATTTTCTCTGTCTCTGTCTCCCTCTCTTTCTCTTTCTTTCTTTCTCTCTATCTTTTTCTATCACTCAACCTCTCTCTTTATCTCTCCCTCTTTCTCCCTTCCTCTTTCTCTTTCCCTTTCTCCCTCTTTCTCTCCCCCCTCCCCTTCTCTCTCGATACAGGTGGTCCCATGAGTACCAAGAGGCCACCATTGAGAAGATTCTGCGATTTCTCAAAGGCAACCCCAGCCAAGACCAGACAGACTGTCCCAAGACAGACTGCCCTAAGAAGAAGAAACAAAGGCCCTTGAGTGGTGCTCTGGTCTGTGATGATGTAAAATTGTGACCATTAGTGATCAGTAATCAATCATGTCGAACAGAGCATGCTCTGCGCTCTGGTTGGTCAGCTCTACCCGTGTGCATGTGAAGACACGTTTAATAGTCTGTATTTAAATCATATGTTTTTCAGCACTTGTAAATACCATGTAGTGCTCTCCAAAACTGCAGTGCCACTGTCATAAGCTGTTATTAGCATGGTCAGGTATATTGTCTGTCTCTCAGGAAATAACCAGTCTTAAAAGTCAGCCGTTGATGGCATCATGCATTACACGTAATACAAATGTGGAGTATCTCTGTTTCCTCTCCATAGCACTGCTCTCTCATTGTTATAAATACGCCCATATTTTCAAAGAAAAGACAACATTCTGGTTTATAGTAGCCTGAGTACCAGCCTGTTTGTGCTATCATTCCAACTCCTTGACATGTTAGGGTTGGAGTTGGCAAGAGTACAAACAGATCTGGGACCAGGCTTTTAGTAATGTTCCTGTGTAAAGTACATAGTGTATGCGAAATACTGTATCTTTTTTTTCTTCTCATGGTGCTTAAATGGAATCCTGCAAGCTCATTGGTGGTCGACTATTGCATTGATTTGATGTGTCTACGATTGTGTAACCTGGGTGCTGGCAAACACCCTAATCCAACAGAGATGACCTCTTACCGATACAGATCGAGTCTGGTCCCAAATCTGTTTATGTGCTGTTTTGCCAACTCCTATGGTCACTGTCGTGACAAGGACCATACGAGATGTCAAAACAACACAAACAGATCTGGGACCAGGTGTAACAACGTTCGTCTGAGGAAGAAGGAGAGGACCAAGGTGCAACGTTGTACGTGTTCATTACTTTTTTTTTTTTTTTTACTTTTTTTTTTTATCCCCTTTTTCTCCACAATTTTGTGGTATCCAATTGTTAGTAATTACTATCTTGTCTCATCGCTACGACTCCCGTACAGGCTCGGGAGAGACGAAGGTCGAAAGCCATGCGTCCTCCGAAACACAACCCAACCAAGCCGCACTGCTTCTTAACACAGCGCGCATCCAACCCGGAAGCCAGCCGCACCAATGTGTCGGAGGAAACACCGTGCACCTGGCAACCTTGGTTAGTGCACACTGCGCCCGGCCCGCCACAGGAGTCGCTGGTGCGCGATGAGACAAGGATATCCCTACCGGCCAAACCCTCCCTAACCCGGGCGACGCTAGGCCAATTGTGCGTCGCCCCACGGACCTCCCGGTCGCGGCCGGCTGCGACAGAGCCTGGGCGCGAACCCAGAGTCTCTGGTGGCACAGCTAGCGCTGCGATGCAGTGCCCTAGACCACTGCGCCACCCAGGAGGCCGTGTTCATGACTTTTATTAGCACTGAACACTAGAACAAAAAATAAAAGTGGAACAAACGAAACAGTCCTGTCTGGTGCAGACACAAAACAGAAAACAACTACCCACAAAACACAGGTGGGAAAAGGCTACCTAGTATGGTTCTCAATCAGAGACAACGATAGACAGCTGCCTCTGATTGAGAACCACACACGGCCAAACACATAGAAATAGACAACATAGAACAAAAACATAGAATGCCCACCCCAACTCACGCCCTGACCAACCAAAATAGAGACATAAAAACTATCTCTAAGGGCAGGGCGTGACACCAGGATAGAAGAGGTCTACAATAACTATACTCATTATACACTTACACTCATCTGCCCAACGACAATCAGGGGTTCACAAAGAACTCTCTCTCTCAACCAAACTCGAGGCAATGAAAAATACCATTATCAATGTATCTTGCTCATGTGAAAACGGATAGACACTCTCTCTCACTGTTCACAAAGATACAATCAGTTTACAAAAACAATATCTACACTACCACCTAAGGCTGAAGCTACTCCATGAAAACACTTCCATCACCTGCCTGTCAGAAAGTGTTGTAGTATACAGTCACAACATGCTGCGTTACTTTGTTCGGCTGAACTGATGTAACTGCAATGCTGATTTGTGGTTTGATTCCTTCCTCACGCCAAAAGAGATTCTGTAATTGATTTGGCTGCTTGACAGCCAGCCTTAGTTTACTGGCTTGTATCTATTGGATAGAAGCAATTCAGTAGATAAATGATATCACATTGAGGGCAGCGCTAAATACTGTATACATGGCTCACATTGAGGATCCTTTTTAGACCAGCATGCACCACCCCTGTCTAAATCATTTGAAGTCTATACTATTATCTGTGACATGATCAGAAAAACATCTAACAAAACAATCATGCAGTTTCTGATTATCAGTTTAGATATTACCAACCAAGTGTTGCAAAATGAGCACAGAAGTGATAAAATCACCAGGTTATTGTATTTATAATTCAATGAAGTGGAATGCTAACACTTTACTTTAAACATGGAATTATTAGGTTATTAGTGATGTGTTTGTTTTGTAGATTCATATCTGTTAGTGATGTACAGTAGATACTTATGTACCCACACAGTACTACATGGTGTGGGAAAAAGGAAAACAAAAAATGTCACCTCAGTCCCAAGCTACAGTATTTGCTCTCAGCACTGCTAGCTATATCTTGACACTGTTTTGATGGCTCTTCTGGGCGATTTCCCCTGTTGCCTTAATATATGTGTTGCTCTTAATACAGGTATGTTGATTAAATACTGTATACATAGGCATGTTCTTGTTTACTTTCTTTATTCAAGATTTAGGCATTGTTGTCATTTTACAATATAGTGATGCAATAAAAACAACTAACCTCAGGATACAGTAAATCTGTGAATCTTTCTGTGCATTAAAATACAGTGCAACACTGTACTTGAAATGGATTCTTATGAAGCGTTATATTGCCTTATTATTATTAACATATTCATAGCAGCTAATAGATTCAATGGTATTATGAAACGGTATACTAAAACAGTAAGTCATGAGGCAGAAGGCCCCTAGTTGTGAAACACTCATCATATACCATGACCTTTTGTGGCTTGCTTTATTGTAGAGTTTCATATGTTCCACTTCTGCATCTACAAGGTGCTATAAATGTTTTATAAGGCAATAACATTTCATAAGAAGCCAGTTAAATGTTATCAAATATATAATTGGCTTTCCACATCAGCATCTACAAGATGCTATAAATGTTTTATGAGGCAATAATAGTTCATAAGAAGCCACTTAACTTTAAGTGTCAAATATATCATTGGCATGATTCAATCATTCATTTGTTCCATTTTCTAAAGATGATAAATATCATTCACAGTATTTAAAAATCAGTAATACTGTACGGTGCAGACAATAAAATCAATTCACAATACTGAGCAGAAACTCTTATCCAAAGCAACTTCCAGTCAGTGCATTGAACACACGTGCTTCTACACCTGCATTGCTTGCTGTTTGGGGTTTTAGGCTGGGTTTCTGTACAGCACTTCGAGATATTAGCTGATGTACGAAGGGCTATATAAAATAAACTTGATTTGATGATTGGTTACATGATTTCAGAAGACAGAAAGCCAGTAGGCCTATCACAGGCCTTACTTCTCCCTAACAGTAAATCAAAATATATCATCACAAATACTGAGTGACAGTAATGCTTCAACTCTCCCCCTGGCCGCAACCCCTCAGCTTCTGTTGCATCCTTTTAAATGTGTTATAAGAGATCTGGTTGCCCCCTGTGCTACTGAGGGTTGAACCCAGGACAGTGTGTGTGCTGTGTGTGAGCTAGCTGTGGCCTTGTGCTGGGGGGTTATCATGTGTTGCTATGTGAGAACACTTTAGGGAGCAGGGAGTTTAGACTAGGCCATCTATTGGCACACTGGTACACACACACACACACACACACACACACACACACACACACACACACACACACACACACACACACACACACACACACACACACACACACACACACACACACACACACACACACAGACTTGCCTATCTATTGTATAGTATGGAGGGGTGACAGGGTTGCTGTGTTAGGGCACTTAAGGGGTTAGACTGGGCTATCTGTTGAATGGAGGGATGACAGTAAACTGTAAGCAGTGTAACTCAGTACTCCCTGACTGCTGTTAGAAACGGATGGGTCTCGTTTTGTTCAGAGATACTAATGGTTGAGTCTGGACAAGTTGGGCTAAAGTCGATCTATCTGCTGCTCGCATGCTATGGTGACATTGAGATGCACTGTTATTGAATTTCATATTTTCTGAGTCATGTATTTTCTGCATGCCCTTGGATAGTTTGATATAGTACTGTGGGTATTATTTGACCACAATTGTATGTCAGCTCACATTAGGTTTTCAGTTTAAAATACAACAGGGAACTCAGACCTCTTTCTCTTCTAGTATCAGATGACGTAGTGCACAGTGATGTCTGACATGGGGGGTTGGCTGGTGGTTCCAGCTTTTTGGTCTTGGTCTTTTGGTGTTGAAGCCACTGAATCCAAACTCTGTGTGGTCTAATGACAGTCAGCTACCTCTCCAGCACACTGGTAAAAAGGTCTATGTAGGGCAGCAGAGGCTGTGGCCTTCCAGGCTCAAGCTGTGATGTTAGGAAGTTTATCTAGTACCCGTCTGTCTGTCAGTGTCAGGATGTTGCAGAGTCCTCTCTTCTGTCTGTCCTCTGATCCCGACACTCAACTATCCTAAACACACAACCACATGCATGAATCACAAGGTATTTATGGCCTCAGTGTTTTAAATGAGGACAACTGAAATTGGAATTTCAGGTAAGGAAGGACTTACCCAATGATCCCTGTGGGGATGAGGAGGAGGAGGGCTCCGAACAGGAAGGGGAATCCCTTCATGATGTGCAGGGTGGCTGGGTAGAGAGAGTTAAAGAGGCTGCTGGCCACCAAGGAACACAGCCCCTCCACACAGGCCACCGACGCAAACAACGCACCTGAAACACACACAGGACAGGAAATAGCACGTAGCACTTAAAGCATATTCTTATGAAGTGTTATGCTACCTTATGAACATTTACAGCACCTTATAGATGTAGTCATAGAGCACTATGAAACTGTATACATGAGAGGCCGTGACATATTGTGAATATATCCCAGCTAAGGGCCTTCTTTTAAAAGCGCTCTCTCACCTTGTTCTTCAGGCCCCACCAGCTTGGACAGCTTGGCCCTGAGGACTGGAGTGGCTGCCATGTAGAGGAAGCACAGCCCATAGCCTGTTAGAGAAGGGGAGTAGACACACATTTACCTGTTAAAGGTACACTATGGAAGTTTACTTGGGGAATGGACACACAACAATGATGAAGGGGATTGTCCATGTATAATCTATCACCATCACTAGAAGGCAGTGAATAAGCAGTGAGTTTTGTGACCTCTACCCAGCTGTGTGATCTCTGTGGAAGAAACCAGACAGGAGGAGAGAGAAAACAGAAGTCCTCCAGGGCAGGTTTATTGATCTAGTACTCTGGGAGACAGGTGTCTTACTGTGTGCAACTAGAGCGTTTCTCCCTGTGCACTGTTCTCCAGACACCATCGGGTAATGCTGATGACTTATACTGTTGCTTGCTGAGCCAAGAGCACATGTTCACTAAGACTAATAATAAACTGTGAAAAAGGTCAACACATCTAGTAAACTCTAAACTGATTGTAATCTGGTTGTAATGATGTAATTTTAACTCGTTTTGTTTTCTGGGATAGCCTCTCACCTGTGAACATGAGTTCAGTAGTGTTGGCCAGTGAGATGACCACCAGGCCGGTCATGTTTGAGGCCAGTCCCACCAGAGACACCCAGGAGTCCTCTAGGCATCGCTGCAAGGTCCTCAACCCCAGAAGGCTGCTGAGGTAGGCCAGGTTCTGGGCTGCAGACCCCCAGCCGATCAGCCCTGGGCCCCAGCACAGCGGAGAGCTCAGCTCATATAGAACATACAGCTCGCGGCTGCCAAAGTGGACCGTCACCACCAGGAAGAAGCAGAAGATGTAGAGCCACAGTTTGTACCTCCTCCATTTTGTGTAACTGCCGACCTCGGTGGGGTCGCCTAGTGCAGAGTAGAGGCGGTAGACGGCGCGGTGGTGACGGGTGGTAAAGAGTTTGGCACTGGGGTCAGGGGTGACGGACTCGGGTACAAACAGGTAGGCATAGAGGGCAGCAGCCAGGTTAGTGGCCAGCACCAGCCAGAATGGGTTAATGTACCTGGGGAGGAAAAGAAAGGGTGGGGAATTTGGTTATTTCAGTATGGATCAAGTCCCCATGAGAGGTATAAGTGTTATCCAGTTAAGAAGCTTACAAACATACTGTAATCAAAAAATGAATTGAAGAAGAATATGAGAGTGATATGTTTTTCAACCACAGATAGCTAGCTACCTTGGGCCATCTTAACATGATATATCCTACCCTTGTGCCAGCCGCCACTGCCCCCCTATGATACTGGCCAGCATGCCAGCCAGTCCCAGACAGGCCTCCAGCACTGCCACCCTGAACGTCCGGGAGCCCCTGTCGCTGGTGTCAGCCACATAGGCAAAGCAGCCTGCCAGGATGGTGTTGAAGTCGCCTGAGAGTAAGGATGAGTTTGTTGATTAATCGATAAGTCGGTCAAGGAAGCCCACATTGATCAAAAAAAGTGTTTTAAAAAAGCGGATTAATTGGCCCGAGCAACTAATTGATTATGAAAAACTTGAGTTGGACATGATGTATTATCTGGTTATATCTTAGTAAAGATCTTCCTGAAGCTAACATAATGGTGTCCCATCTTCTTATCAATACAGGACATATCCCTACCTGAGAGGCCTGAGAGCAGCCTGCCCAGGAGGAACCAGGCCACGGGCAGCTTGAGGTACATGACCAGCAGGTAGACTCCAGCCTGCAGGGCCAGACCCAGGCTGGGCAGGATGAGCACAAGCCGCCGGCCCCCCTGGTCACTCCAGGAGCCAAGCAGAGTCACCACAAACAGTCCCACTGCAAATCCTCCCAAGTTGATGTACAGGTTCCAGTGGGCTGTCAGGGTCTCTACCTCCTGATGAATGATGAGAGGATATGGTTTGAGTTATGATGAAAGCAAACAGTTCACTGTCATGGTCAGTTATCTGCATGCCAACCTAAAACTCCAGTACCTGGTGTCCCAAGAGGAGTTCAAAGGACAAATAGATGAACTGGTTGTTGAGACATGTAGTTGTTTCTAGTTGTCTCCTGATGTCACTAGTTGGCGTTGCAGTATGTAAGGAAGGATTCTGTCTTACATTAAGTATTTTGATACTTATTTATTGGCCGTCGTTTGATGTATTGCACTCTATTTTTTATTTTAAACTTGTGTCATGTACATGTCCTTTACTGACGTGCTGCTTTTAATATTGATGTGTATCAAATCAAATCAAATTTGTCACATGCACCGAATACAACAGGTGTAGACCTTACAGTGAAATGCTTACTTACAAGCCCCTAACCAACAATGCAGTTCAAGAAATAGATATTTACTAAATAAAATATTTACTAAATAAACTAAAGTTTAAAAAAATCGAATCAATCAAAAAGTAACACAAGAAATGTACATAATTTGCCATAACTGTCATGTTTGCGCATATCTCTCCTATGTACAAATCTTATGGTAGTCATTTTACTTAAGGCCCTTGGAAATGACCTGCATATCTGTAGTAATAAAAAAAATCTAATGCAATATATCGATATACAAATCAAATCGTGTTTGTTTGTGGAAAGTGATTTACATTTGTGGATTGTGATTTACATTTGTGGATAGTGATTTACATTTGTGGATTGTGATTTACATTTGTGGATAGTGATTTACATTTGTGGAAAGTGATTTACATTTGTGGATTGTGATTTACATTTGTGGATTGTGATTTACATTTGTGGATTGGTGATTTACATTTGTGGATTGTGATTTACATTTGTGGATTGGTGATTTACATTTGTGGATTGGTGATTTACATTTGTGGATTGGTGATTTACATTTGTGGATTGGTACTTATTTGTACAGATCATGATACACGAACACAAAAGACATGCTGTGTGTTCACAATACATTTGGCATGATATTGATCCCATACAGGTCTCTCTTAAAAAATAGATTTTTATCTCAGCTAGACTAACTTGGTTGAATAAAGGTTAACATTTATCATAATGATCATTAAGATGTTAAACGTGAAGTTAGATTATTATTTGATGTTATTCAACCAATTAAACAATTATTTAATCATCATTCAAGACCTTTATTTGCTAAACCAGCCGTGTTAGTGCTAGGCTGGAATAAAAGCGTGCACACAAGAACAGGAGTGATAGTCCCCCACCTTTTGAAGTGGGTCTGGGGACCCAGAAGTGTTGGCACATCCTCCTCCTTTTGTTCCGTTGTAACCTACGTCTTCACTGATGCGGTCCCATAGGTACTGCGTAGACAGCGGCCACTGAAGAGACAGCGAGAACATCGATAAGAACAACACGGGTTCAACAGAAACCGAAAGCGGGCAAGCGAACGGCGGCCGTCTATAGCAAATGTGTCCCTTATTCTCAACCTCCTCGTTATTACAAAATGTGTCATTTATCGGTATGTCGTCGTCTACAGACGATAGAGTATCTTCGGGAAGAATTGCTCTGGTGTCCGGATCTTCCATTGCCAGTTTGTAGGATACTAAAAAAAGATTCAGACCCCAACTAAGATTTTCGGTTCCTTTGTTATTATATACTCGTCTTCGCAAGACTGAATAGTTTGCGGACAAAATCTTCAAATAATTCACTTGTTCTGATCAGAAACAAAGACAAAACGTACTTAAACTGTAAGTAAAACCTCTAGAAGTTATTACACTAGTCTTGTCCGCATAATGGTCTCGAGATTGCCCCATCTGGACGAAGCTTCGAACTGCACCTCGAGCTTCTGTTGCTCTCCCATTTCAGGACAATTCCACGGTGTAAGTCACATAGATGTCACTTTAAAATGTACTGAATGTCAAACAAAAACCAATGATTGCAAAGTTAAACAAACCACACACCTCTATGCACAATGACTACTTTTAACAATTTTCTCCGAATATTTTACAAAAACACATAGTTTTTTTTTTTTTTTTTTTTAACCTTTATTTAACTAGGCAAGTCAGTTGAGATCACATTCTTATTTACAATGACGGCCTAGGAACAGTGCAGATGGTTTGTGCTGTTGGTGCTGTCAGAGATTTTTAGAACCAACCCAAGATAGAACACAGCCTGACGTTTCCAATGGGAGCAAATTAATCATAGCAGGCAGAACAAGCAGGGAGGTGGGCAGAGCCAAACACGAGCAAGTGAGAGCCTATTGGTGCATTCTAGCATGTATTTGCATATTTCAGTTAAGGAACGCCTACTCTGTGAAGTGCGCGTATGCAGTAACTCAATTCGCCTTTGCACTCCTTCTAAACAACACATTTTTGGGAAACTTTGGCAAAGGGTAAAGTCTACAAAACTTAGTCCACTCTGTTCGTAACATATTCTAGTTTTGGAAACAGAAAACTGTATTGAGATCAAATGTTTCATCGATGAGAACATTTGCAGAATGTCGGCCAAAATCCATCTCCCTCCATCTTCTCCCACTTCCGGCCACTGGTCTTTCTCTCACCACTATATTTGGTAGTGTGTGGAAATGCCAACCGGATGCTTCACATTTATACATCCGGTGAAATATCTGTCTCATCTGTGGCTTTGTCATTCTGTTACCAAACTTTGCATTTGCATGTTCTTCAAGTAAATGTTTTTGTAAAAATGTCTGTGGGAATTGTTAAAAGTAGGCCTTGTCCTTGTGCATGGAGTTGTACGGTTAGTTTAACTTTGCAAAGTTGGTTTTGGTTTAATAAAAGTGATATATCTGAGGCTGTGTCACTGTTGCTTTGGAATTGCCGATTATCAAATAGTCACAATGTCACCACATGCATTTGTTTTATTTCGTTAAGTAATTATTTTAAAAAAATGGTCAAACATTTAGACATTTAATCTACAAATGATTACACATTCTGTACTCTTTATGTTATAAGATAGTTATTACACATGTAGCCTAATACTAGACCTACATCATTGGATAAACTGACATTTATTAAAAAACGTTTCTTAAAAATACATTTGTTTCTATAAAATCCAAGTCTGTTTTTTCCATTCTAACAATTGATTTGATTAACTTAATTGACCAAAATACATATTAAAGGGGCAATCTGCAGTTCAAACAGCTACAAAGGTCCACCCGTCACTGTTTAAAACTTTTGGGAAACAATTCTCAAATGCATAGACAGAGCTATTGACGCAAGGACTGTCCATGATCCATAATACCAGAATTATAGTTTTAACCATGTTTTGAGGAGTTTGTTTACAATTACATTGTTTACTAACAATGGAGTAAAACAAGCATATATTTTGGATTCTGATGTGGTGTGACAGTTGTACTCATGAGGCATTTATACATTTTCAAAAATCAATGGATATACACTGAGTGTACAAAACATGGACTGACCAGGTGAATCCAGGTGAAAGCTATGATCCCTTATTGATGTCACCTGTTAAATCCACTTCAGTCAGCGTAGATGAAGGGGAGGAGACAGGTTAAATAATTATTTTTAAGCCTTGAGACAATTGAGACATGGATTGTGCATGTATGTCATTCAGAGGATGAATGGGCAAGACAAACTATTTAAGTCCCTTTGAACGGGGTATGGTAGTAGGTGCCAGGCGCGCTGGTTAGTGTGTTAAAAACTGCAATGCTGCTGGGTTTTTTCATGCTCAACAGCTTCCCATGTGTATCAAGAATGCACCTTGTGGAATAGCAGGGGACTGTGAAGAGACACACACAGGTACAGACACGCATACGCACATGGGCGCTAGCACACACACACTACACACACACACGTACATTGTAATTGTAATATTGTTGTATGGTGGTATCAAATTTCCAAATATCATATAATATTTACAAATAATGTCTATGAAACATCTGTACAGTAAAGGCACAGATTTCCAGAACATCATTTGAAGCTAGTTTACTATCAGAAATAACCCAAAAGTAAGCAATCAATCATATCGATGAAAAAGTACTTTCCATTATTGCAGTTCAGATTGCAGTTCAAATTGCAGTTCCACTATTACTGAGAACAAAAGTCTTGTTGGGAGAAAGGGAACATTGACTTCCAGCTGCAGCAATTGAAGTGCATTGTTAAACAGGTCATATAAATACTTTTCTTTATAACTCAACGGGAGTTTGTGCTGAAGTGTTATCTCAACCGAATTCAAGGCTGTCTTGGGCAATAAAGTTTATATGTAAAGTACCATAATGTACCATCTATGTAACAAAACTCAGACTTATCCTAGTTTACGTATTGTGGTACACACACACACACACACACACACACACACACACACACACACACACACACACACACACACACACACACACACACACACACACACACACACACACACACACACACACACACACACACACACACACACAAACACACACACTATCTGGGAATCTGAGTTATGGAGTTATGGGTGGCATGGAGGAATATTCCTTGATGTTTCTAAACAGTGATGTGGGCACTTTACCCAGAGATGATGTAATGACACCATGTATTGACAGTGGTTAAAGCCATGTAATGACAGTGGTTAAAGCCATGTAATGGCAGTGGTTAAAGCACCAAACATGCTTAGAAGCTTACATTTTCTAGTCTAATATGATGTATTCACTTGGAAAACATAGTGGCCTAGGGTTGTTCCAACAACTATTATTCTACTGTACAGCAGACCACCGTTGTTATGGCACAATAAACTGGCATCAACAGAAAAGTGCCATTAAACACAAATCGTTTTTTTAGTTTCCTTGGTTACGGTTATGGATAATAGTCTGTCACTAATCAGATTGATGTCCAACATGTATTATTTTGTACGTGCAGTTTTCCTCCTGTCCAAGATGGATACAATGAAGGACAAGGATGAGCTGTAATTAGATGAATAAACAGTTCTATCTCAGTTTAACTCAGAGAATATATTTACCTTAAGATAATTTTCATTGGTTTAAATGGAACACACCCACCCACATTCAGTCCTTGAACTGAGCTGCCAAGAGGTGAGAATTCTTGTCTCATCTCATATCTGTTTACACTTTGTATTTTAAAGTATTCACACACATGCACCCCCACACACACTGTCTCTGTCGCTCTCTCTCTGGTGAATGTATAGACACCAGTTAGAAAAGGGAAAGATGCAGGGAAATGTCTGTGCCTGCTGCAGTCGGTGATTCATACATATTACATTGAGTAGCTTTATAACGTCTGCTTCCAACTCACACTCTCAAACACGTAGATCCCCTGAACGCAGCTCACTTTCCAGCCCACTTTCCAGCTCACACTCTCAAGCACCTAGATCCCCTGAACGCAGCTCACTCTCCAGATCCCAATCACCTGAATTCTGATCACCTGTTCACACACCTGTATGTCATTATCACACACTATTTAGTTCAGTTCTTTGCACCCCATCACTGTGAGGTATTGTTTGTTTTGTGACACACTTCTATTCTGAGCTCTGTTTTTCCCCATAATCTAATCATCCCGTGTATGATAGTTTTTTGCCTGCCTCACTAACTCATGACACCTTTTCCCTGCCTGTACTTTAGCCTATTGGATTTCCTGTTATCTACCTATTGCCTGATCTCCCGGACGATGTTACTAGCCTTTTCCCTGCCTGTACTGTTGCCCTTTTGGACCCCCTGTGTATGACCTTCTGCCTGCCCCTGGACCCAGCTACCTGCCTCCTCCTGTGATCCTTTTCCTATAAACACCTGCTGCGCCCTGCGCTTGAAACCAGCTCTCTGTCTCCCATTGTGTTCATTACAAGCTTACAGTTATAGTTGGCTTGCTTAATGTTTAAGTAATGCAAGGTAATACAAAGCCATTTCAGGGGTTACATTTTCATTTGGCTCAACATTTGTTTTGCTTTGGGATCAATCATTTGTAATCTCTTCAAAGGGAGTGAATAGTTTCAAAACATCCAAACCTATCAGAAAAAGTTCATGGTATTTCAAAATCTGTAATTGGCTCTGTCAGAAAAAAGTTTTGTGAGGGGAGGGGTGCTTTTACATTACATTATTTATTTATTTTTACAATCGCTAAAACCCATTTCTCAATACTTAGGTCACTTTTTCAAAACTCTTCACACAGTGAGCACAACAGCAGTTATGTGGGCTAAACTGTGGATTATTTTTCATTGCTTTGGCACAAAATGCATTCAATGACTACATCTTTCAAATTTCATGAATTATTTTCTCACTCAGACACAACCACCACCAAAACTCTATATACCTATAGGCCAATTTGCACATGTTTGCATACTCTTTTCAAAACTGTTAAACTTAAGTTCAAAACCGAACATAACACACACTTGAATAAGACATCGATTTGCTACATTTCTGAAGTAATACCATATTGAAATATATTCCAAATCTAAAAAATGAAATACTATCAAAACAATTAGACCAAACACAGCTGATTCCCATTGTAGCTGATCACTTACCCAGGTGTTAGTCTTTCAATTTCATTACCATCTATACAAAAGGGGACATCTTAGGAATAATGCTGTACTGTACTGTAAACATGGACCCAGACAGAGGGGGGGAAGTGGCTAACAGAGGAAGAAGAGTGGCTGGGAGAGGGAGAGGAGTAAGTATGCGTGGTGGAAGAAGACTGAGAGGAAGATCAAGAGCTGTAGTCTCAGATGAGATAAGGGCCACTATAATTGATCATGTAATAAATCATGGTCTATCAATGAGAGAGGCTGGTCTGAGTGCAGCCAAATCTGCAACGCTCAACAGTGGCATCTATTGTGAGAAATGTCCGGCAAAACAACAGGTAATATGTGCATTCTGCAAGGGCATCTGACTGAACTGTACATTACAGAAGTAAATTGAGCAAAGCCTCCAAACCGACTTGTGTGTAATTGTTTTTGCATTTCTGCTTAGGACCCAACGGTTACCTCCCACAGGCGGGAGAGGTAGGATTTTCACTGCTGTGCAGGAAACTGCAATTGTTGATATGGTCATCAGAAACAATGGCATAAAACTCACAGAGATTCGGGACAGTGTTGGCAGACAACATTACATTTGGAAATATTCACAATGTAAGCATAACTATTTCTAGAGTCCTGAAACAACATCAAGTCAGGATGAAGCAGTTGTACACTGTCCCCTTCGAGAGGAACTCTGAACGAGTCAAGCAACCCAGGAACCAATATGTCCAGGTAAGATGACTATAAAATACAGAACTGGTTTTGAACAAAACCAAATGGTGCAGAGGCACACAATGGCATATTTTTAGGTATAATGTAAACTACCTTAATAGACTAACTCTTATGTTGCCTTGTGGATTTATTTTAGAGAGTCATGGAGATTGAAGCCAGGCAAACACCCAACATATTCATCTTTGTGGTGTATATACAAATTCTTGTATTTTGGAATGACTCAATGCCAAAAAATTACATTAAACATATTGAAGCTGTCACGGCCGTCAAAGGAAGGAGACCAAGGCACAGTGTCACGCCCTGGCCTTAGTATTCTTTGTTTTCTTTATGTTTTTTAGTTAGGTCAGGGTGTGACATGGGGAATGTATGTGTTTTGTAGTGTCTATGGGGTGTTGTATGTGTATGGGGCAGAGTAGAGTAGAGTTGTTTAGTTATGTCTATGGCTGCCTAGATTGGTTCTCAATCAGAGACAGCTGTCATTCATTGTCTCTGATTGGGAGCCATATTTAAGGCAGCCATAGGCAGTAGGCTTTTGTGGGGTGTTGTCTATGTCTATGTTCTATGTTGCAGTTGTGCACTTAGTTCTGTTTAGCTTCACGATCGTTTGTTTTGTTCATTTTGTAAGTGGTTGTTTTTCCCTTCATTAAAGAAGATGTATTTTTCACACGCTGCGCCTTGGTCCTCTCTCTCTCACGAAGACGATCGTGACAGAACACCCCACCAACCATGGATCAAGCAGCGTGAGAGAAACCAGGACTCGTGGACATGGGAGGAAATATTGGACGGAAAGGGACCCTGGGCTCAACCAGGAGAATATCGCCGCCCCAAAGCTGAGCTGGAGGCAGCGAAAGCAGAGAGGCGGCGATATGAGGAAGCAGCACGGAAACAAGGCTGGAAGCCCGTAAGTCAAACCCAAAAATTTCTTGGGGGGGGGGGGCTCTCGGGTAGTTTAGTTGGGTCAGTCGGGAGACGTGAGCCAACTCCTCCGGTTTACCATAAGGAGCCGGTGAGGGCGGATTTGGAGGTGAGTGACGCAGAGACAGTAAAGGAGTTAATGGAGAAATTGGAGGAGAGAGTTATGAGGGATGTATTGGTTTGGTGCATGAGGCACGGCATCCGTCCGAACGAACGTGTTGGTGAGTTAATGTCACCGGGAACAGCTCTCCATACTCGTCCTGAGGTGCGTGCTAGCCGTCTGGTGAAGACAGTACCTACAGCACGCACAAAGCCTCCTGTGCGTCTCCAGAGTCCTGTGCGTCCTGTTACTGCTCCCCGCACTAGCCCTGAGATACGTGTTCCCAGCCCAGTACCACCAGTGCTGGCATCACGCATCAAGCCTCCTGTGCGTCTCCAGAGCCCTGTACGCACTGATCATTCTCCCCGCACTCGCCCTGAGGTGCGTGCCCTCAGCCCGGTACCACCAGTCCCGGTACCACGCACCAGTTCTATAGTGCGCCTTGAGAACTCAGTGTGCCCTGTTCCTCCTCCACGCACTCTCCCTGTGGTGCGTGTCTCCAGCCCAGTGCCTCCAGTTCCGGCACCACGCATCAAGCCTCCTGTGCGTCTCCAGAGCCCTGTACGCACTGTTCCTTCTCCCCGTACTCGCCCTGATGTGCGTGCCCTCAGCCCGGTACCACCAGTGCCGGTACCACGCACCAGGCCTATAGTACGCCTTGAGAGTCCAGTGTGCCCTGTTGCTGCTCCCCGCACTAGCCTGAAGGTGCGTGTCTTTAGCCCGGTACCTCCAGTTCCGGTACCACGCACCAGGCCGACAGTGCGTCTCAGCCGGCCAGAGTCTGCCGTCTGCCCAGCGGCGCCTGAACTGCCCGTCTGCCCAGCGGCACCTGAACTGCCCGTTTGCCCAACGGCGCCTGAACTGCCTGTCTGCCCAACGGCGTCTGAACTGCCCGTCTGCCCAACGCCGTCTGAACTGTCCGTCTGCCAAGCGCCGCATGAACTGCCCGTCTGTACTGAGCCTTCAAAGCCGCCCGTCTGTACTGAGCCTGCAAAGCCGCCCGTCTGTACTGAGCCTGCAAAGCCGCCCGTCTGTACTGAGCCTGCAAAGCCGCCCGTCTGCCATGAGCCGCTAGAGCCTTCCGCCAGACAGGAGCCGCTAGAGCCTTCCGCCAGACAGGAGCCGCTAGAGCCTTCCGCCAGACAGGAGCCGCTAGAGCCTTCCGCCAGACAGGAGCCGCTAGAGCCTTCCGCCAGACAGGAGCCGCTAGAGCCTTCCGCCAGACAGGAGCCGCTAGAGCCTTCCGCCAGACAGGATCAGCCAGAGCCTTCCGCCAGACAGGATCAGCCAGAGCCTTCCGCCAGACAGGATCAGCCAGAGCCTTCCGCCAGACAGGATCAGCCAGAGCCTTCCGCCAGACAGGATCAGCCAGAGCCTTCCGCCAGACAGGATCAGCCAGAGCCTTCCGCCAGACAGGATCAGCCAGAGCCTTCCGCCAGACAGGATCAGCCAGAGCCGTCAGCGAGCCATGACCAGCCAGAGCCGTCAGCGAGCCATGACCAGCCAGAGCCGTCAGCGAGCCATGACCAGCCAGAGCCGTCAGCGAGCCATGACCAGCCAGAGCCGTCAGCGAGCCATGACCAGCCAGAGCCGTCAGCGAGCCATGACCAGCCAGAGCCGTCAGCGAGCCATGACCAGCCAGAGCCGTCATCCAGCCATGACCAGCCAGAGCCGTCATCCAGCATTGAGCCGTCATCCAGCCATGACCAGCCAGAGCCGTCATCCAGCCATGACCAGCCAGAGCCGTCATCCAGCCATGACCAGCCAGAGCCGTCATCCAGCCATGACCAGCCAGAGCCACAGCCAGAGCCGTCATCCAGCCATGACCAGCCAGAGCCGTCATCCAGCATAGAGCCGTCATCCAGCCAGGATCCGCCAGAGCCAGCCAGCCAGGATCCGCCAGAGCCAGCCAGCCAGGATCCGCCAGAGCCAGCCAGCCAGGATCCGCCAGAGCCAGCCAGCCAGGATCCGCCAGAGCCAGCCAGCCAGGATCCGCCAGAGCCAGCCAGCCAGGATCCGCCATCCAGTCCGGTGCTGCCGTCCCTCAGTCTGGAGCTGCCCCTTATCCCGGTGCTGCTCCTTATCCTGGTGATGCCCCTTAGTCTGGTGATGCCCCTTAGTCTGGTGATGCCCCTTAGTCTGGTGAGGCACCTTAGTCCGGAGCTGCCCCTTAGTCCGGAGCTGCCCCTTATCCCGGTGCTGCCCCTTATCCCGGTGATGCCCCTTATCCCGGTGATGCCCCTTAATTTAGGTGGGTTTATTTGGAGGGTGGTCATTGAGAGGGGGATACGAAAGCGGGTATTGACAATGGTGGAGTGGGAGCCACGTCCCGCACCCGAGCCGCCGCCATGATGGGGCCCACCCCGGACCCTCCCCTTTCTATTTCAGGTTGTGCGGTCGGAGTCCGCACCTTTGGGGGGGGGGGGTACTGTCACGCCCTGGCCTTAGTATTCTTTGTTTTCTTTATGTTTTTTAGTTAGGTCAGGGTGTGACATGGGGAATGTATGTGTTTTGTAGTGTCTATGGGGTGTTGTATGTGTATGGGGCAGAGTAGAGTAGAGTTGTTTAGTTATGTCTATGGCTGCCTAGATTGGTTCTCAATCAGAGACAGCTGTCATTCATTGTCTCTGATTGGGAGCCATATTTAAGGCAGCCATAGGCAGTAGGCTTTTGTGGGGTGTTGTCTATGTCTATGTTCTATGTTGCAGTTGTGCACTTAGTTCTGTTTAGCTTCACGATCGTTTGTTTTGTTCATTTTGTAAGTGGTTGTTTTTCCCTTCATTAAAGAAGATGTATTTTTCACACGCTGCGCCTTGGTCCTCTCTCTCTCACGAAGACGATCGTGACACACAGCGTGATTTGAATACATTCTTCTTTTATTAACGAAGAACACTTAAACAAACTAACAAAATAACAAAACGAACGTGAAACTATAAACAACTAGTGCTGACATGCAACTACACAAAGACAACTACCCACAAATACAGGTGGGAAAAGGCAACCTAAGTATGGTTCTCAATCAGAGACAACGATAGACAGCCGCCTCTGATTGAGAACCACACCCGGCCAAACACACAGAAATACAAATCATAGAAAAAGGAACATAGAATGCCCACCCAAATCACACCCTGACCAAACCAAAATAGAGACATAAAAAGCTTTCTACGGTCAGGGCGTAACAGTACCATGGTGCGGACCCCGGCCGCAAAACCTGAACCTATAGGGGAGGGTCTGGGTGGGCATTTCTCCGCGGTGGCGGCTCTGGTGCGGGACGTAGACCCCACTCCACCTCTGGCTTGGCCCACTTAACTGCTGTGCCAAGCTGAAAGTTGGTTAGGAGAACTGTGTGAATAGTTTTGAAAAAGTGACCTAAGTATTGAGAACTGGGTCCTAGCGATTGTAAAAAACTGCAAGATAGAGTTCATGGGTTGTGTTCATTAGGGCATTCTGTAGCGACATTTGTGCAATGGAAAAGGAATATGAGCGTCTCATGTTAGAAACATTCAGATTGTAACTCCCCATTTAATTTAGTTTATGGTTACTGAAAACCACCCAGGTATCTGTAGGAGAGGCCCTTATGCAGGTATTTGGCTGACAAGGCCCTCTGCCCAGCTCTTACTGTTTTTCTCTTCAATAGACTTTGGCACAACCCAAACAAGGGTGAGGTGGATGGGTGAGGCAGCCTCAGGTGAATGTGATGATCACGTGACAGGGTGCCCAATAGATCAACAGAGCAATAGGTAACACTTGAAAAACCAGCAGTGCCTAAAGGGCCGGGGGTGGGATATACACTGAGTGTACAAAACATTAAGAACACCGTCCTAATATTGAGTTGCCCCCCTCCTTTTGCCCTCGGAACAGCCTCAATAAGTTGTTCTTAACTGACTTGCCTAGTTAAATAAAGGTAAAATAAATCAAATTTAAAAAAATGGTCAGGGCATGGACTCTAAAAGGTGTTGAAAATGTTCCACAGGGATGCTGGCCCATGTTGACTCCAATGCTTCCCACAGTTGTGTCAAGCTGACTGGATGTCCTTTTGGTGGTGGACCATTCTTGATACAGTCAGGAAAGGAAAAGGAAGGAAAGGGAGATACAAACTGTTGAGCATGAAAAACCCAGCAACGTTGCAGTTCTTGACACACTCAAACCGGTGCACCTGGCACCTACTACCATCCATACCCTGTTCAAAGGCACTGAAATCTTTTGTGTTGCCCATTCACCCTCTGAATGGCACACATACACAATCCATATCTCAATTGTCTCAAGGCTTAAAAATCCTTCTTTAACCTGTCTCCTCCCGTTTATCTACACTGACTGAAGTGGATTTAACAGGTGACATCAATAAGGGATCATAGCTTTCACCTGGATTCACCTGGTCATGAAAGAGCAACATTCCTAATGTTTTGTACACTCAGTGTATATTTATTCAGCAAGACTGTATACCTTAACAGGGAAAATGATCTTGTTTTCACCTTTTTGGGGGATCTTACCGGCTTATGTAATTGGACATCTCTCACTCCCCCCTCTCAATTTAATTCAATTCAATTCAAGGGTTTTATTGGCATGGGAAACATACGTTAACAAGCAAGTGAAGTAGATAATAAACAAAAGTGAAATAAACAATAACAATTAACAGTAAACATTACACTCACAGATGTTCCAAAATAATAAAGACATTTCAAATGTCGTATTATGTCTATATACAGTATTGTAGCGATGTGTAAATAGTTAAAGTACAAAAAGGAAAATAAATAAACATAAATATGGGTTGTACTTACAATGGTGTTTGTTCTTCACTGGTTGCCCTTTTCTTGTGGCAACAGATCATAAATATTGCTGCTGTGATGGCACACTGTGGTATTTCACCCAGTAGATATGGGAGTTTATCAAAATTGGGTATGTTTTGTTGAATTCTTTGTGGATCTGTGTAATCTGAGGGAAATATGTGTCTCTAATATGGGCATGCATTTGGCAGGAGGTTAGGAAGTGCAGCTCAGTTTCCACCTCATTTTGTGGGCAGTATGCACCTAGCCTGTCTTCTCTTGAGAGCCAGGTCTGCCTACTGCAGCCTTTCTCAATAGCAAGGCTATGCTCACTGAGTCTGTACATAGTCAAAGCTTTCCTTAAGTTTAGTCAGTCACAGTGGTCAGGTATTCTGCCACTGTGTACTCTCTGTTTGTTAATTATTTCCAATGTGTCAAGTAATTATCTTTCTGTTTTCTCATGATTTGGTTGAGTCTAATTGTGCTGCTGTCCTGGGGCTCTGTGGGGTCAGTTTGTGTTTGTGAACAGAGCCCCAGGACCAGCTTGCTTTGGGGACTCTTCTCCAGGTTCATCTCTCTGTAGGTGATGGCTTTCTTAAGGAAAGTTTGCGAATCGTTTCCTTTTAAGTGGTTGTAGAATTTAACGGTTCTTTTCTGGATTTTGATAATTAGCAGGTATCACTCACTCACTCACTCACTCACTCACTCACTCACTCACTCACTCACTCACTCACTCACTCACTCACTCACTCACTCACTCACTCACTCACTCACTCACTCACTCACTCACTCAGTTACACTACTGTCTTGTGTTGTACAACACACTCCCTCCTCAGCCCAGTCACCTCACTCCAAAGTTAATATTTAATTCTCTCTGTGTGATATATATACTGCAACTTTATCTCCTGTTCTCTCTTTTAACAGTGTGGTAGTGTCCTCATTTATCTCGTAACATCTCCCCCGCACTCCAATTAGATTTTCTATTTAATATATCCCTTTCTCTTCTCTGTGTACCTGTGCTACTCTCTGGATATCTGGACCAGCCATGGTGGTGTGTCTGACTGGACTATGGAGGTATCGGAATTACCTGATCATATTCCTCATCCCTCTGTTGATTCTACCTTTACCCCTAATAGTTGGGGGACCGGTAAGAGTGTGTGTGTATGCGTGTGTTTGTGTGTATGTGTCTGTTTGTTTGTTTGTGTCTAACTGTGCAGAGGCTGTGGTTTGTTTTAAACCTCTTGAAAGTTCAGAAGTTATTCTGCAGCATTTCAAGTCCTGGTTGTACACAAATGTAATGCTGAAATTCCTTAAACTCTATATGTTTATTGATGCTTCACTGCATGCTTTGGTTACACATCGGTGTGTATTTCCTGATGTGACATTTCTATTGTATTTGTGACATTTTTAATTATTTCAGAATATCCATGAATCTACTGTAGACTGGTAATTTAGTGTGTGTAGACACTGTAGATAAGAACTTCATCAGCCATGCACATTGCTGGTTCAGAGTTTGCTGTGAGTTACGGTTGCCCTCCAGGACAATAAACCATCAGGAATGAAAGACTTGCATGACAGACACTTTAGAGTTTCTTCATCTTTTATCACCAAGGGCTTACTGTCACGATCGTCGTAATGAGGCAGAGTGGACCAAGGCGCAGCGTGAGAAAATACATCTTCTTTTTATTATGAAGACGACAAACGAACAAAAACAACAAACAGACGACCGTGAAGCTCTACAAACAAAATAGTGCTGACACTAAACACTACACAGACAATTACCCACATTAACCTAATGCCTATGGCTGCCTTAAATATGGCTCCCAATCAGAGACAATGAATGACAGCTGTCTCTGATTGAGAACCATTCAGGCAACCATAGACATACCTAGATACCTACACTCAACACAAACCCATACACTCTACTATACCCCCTATACCATACAACCACCCCAGACGAGACAACTATACACAAAATTCCCCCCTGTCACACCCTGACCTAACCAAAATATTACAGAAAACAAAGATAACTAAGGCCAGGGCGTGACAGTACCCCCCCCCCAAAGGTGCGGACTCCGGCCGCAAAACCTGACACAGAAGGGGAGGGTCCGGGTGGGCCTTCCTACGGCGGCGGCTCGGGTGCGGGACGTGGCCCCCACTCCACCATAGTTAATACCCGCTTTGGTGGCTCTGGCAGATCCTGGCTGATTGGCGGCTCTGGCAGATCCTGGCTGGCTGGCGGCTCTGGCAGATCCTGGCTGGCTGGCGGCTCTGGCAGATCCTGGCTGGCGGACGGCTCTGGCAGGTCATGGCTGGCGGACGGCTCTGGCTGGTCATGGCTGGCGGACGGCTCTGGCTGGTCATGGCTGGCGGACGGCTCTGGCTGGTCATGGCTGGCGGACGGCTCTGGCTGCTCCTGTCTGGCGGACGGCTCTGGCTGCTCCTGTCTGGCGGACGGCTCTGGCTGCTCCTGTCTGGCGGACGGCTCTGGCTGCTCCTGTCTGGCGGACGGCTCTAGCTGCTCCTGTCTGGCGGACGGCTCTGGCTGCTCCTGTCTGGCGGACGGCTCTGGCTGCCCCTGTCTGGCGGACGGCTCTGGCTGCTCCTGTCTGGCGGACGGCTCTGGCGGCTCGGGACAGACGGGCGGCTCTGACGGCTCGGGACAGACGGGCGGCTCTGACGGCTCGGGACAGACGGGCGGCTCTGACGGCTCGGGACAGACGGGCGGCTCTGACGGCTCGGGACAGACGGGCGGCTCTGACGGCTCGGGACAGACGGGCGGCTCTGACGGCTCGGGACAGACGGGCGGCTCTGACGGCTCGGGACAGACGGATAGCGCAGGCGGCTCTGGGCAGACGGACAGCGCAGGCGGCTCTGGGCAGACGGCAGACTCTGGCCGGCTGAGGCGCACAGTAGGCCTGGTGCGTGGTACCGGAACTGGAGGTACCGGGCTAAGGACACGCACCTCAAGGCTAGTGCGGGGAGCAGCAACAGGACGCACAGGACTCTGGAGACGCACAGGAGGCTTGGTGCGTGGTGCCGGAACTGGTGGTACCGGGCTGGAGACACGCACCATAGGGCGAGTGCGTGGAGGAGGAACAGGGCTCTGGAGACACACTGGAAGCCTGGTGCGTGGTGTTGGCACTGGTGGTACTGGGCTGGGGCGGGGAGGTGGCGCCGGATATACCGGACCATGCAGGCGTACTGGCTCCCTTGAGCACTGAGCCTGCCCAACCTTACCTGGTTGTATGCTCCCCGTAGCCCGACCAGTGCGGGGAGGTGGAATAACCCGCACTGGGCTGTGTAGGCGAACCGGGGACACCATGCGTAAGGCTGGTGCCATGTATGCCGGCCCGAGGACACATTAACCTAATGCCTATGGCTGCCTTAAATATGGCTCCCAATCAGAGACAATGAATGACAGCTGTCTCTGATTGAGAACCATTCAGGCAACCATAGACATACCTAGATACCTACACTCAACACAAACCCATACACTCTACTAAACCCCCTACACCATACAACCACCCCAGACGAGACAACTATACACAAAATTCCCCCCTGTCACACCCTGACCTAACCAAAATATTACAGAAAACAAAGATAACTAAGGCCAGGGCGTGACACTTACCATGTATCAGAAATATATTTATAGCCTGTTTTTTCCCTCTAAGAATGTATTTGTTTTATCAAAATGGATATTAAAAGGGCAATCTGCAGTTCATACAACTACCCCCCGTCACTGATTAAAACTTTTGTTAAACAGCTGAGGGATGGGGCTGGAGAAGTATAACCACTCTCAAATTCATAGACAGAGCTAGGGATGCAAGGACTGACCATCCACGATATAACAATTCTAAGTTTAACCATGTTTTGAGGCTATACAGTGTTTGTTTACATTGACATTGTTTAGAAACAGTGGAGTGAAACAAGCTTATATTTTGGGTTCTGATGGGGTACGACAGTTAAACTAAGCTCATGAGGTAAGTTATATTCTTCAAAAATCAACAGGTACATAATTAATACATAATCCCAAAAAATGGATGTAGCAACTGAGGATTCTAGCTTTAATTGGTTAACTGAAGGGCATCGTAACTAAATGACTGTCACGTTCGTCGCAACGATGAGACCAAGGCGCAGCGTGATTGGAATACATTCTTCTTTATTAAACGAAGAACACTTAAACACAACTAACAAAATAACAAAACGAACGTGAAACTATAAACAACTAGTGCTGATATGCAACTACACATAGACAACTACCCACAAATACAGGTGGGAAAAGGTAACCTAAGTATGGTTCTCAATCAGAGACAACGATAGACAGCTGCCTCTGATTGAGAACCACACCCGGCCAAACACAAAGAAATACAAATCATAGAAAAAGGAACATAGAATGCCCACCCAAATCACACCCTGACCAAACCAAAATAGAGACATAAAAAGCTTTCTACGGTCAGGGAGTGATAATGACGTAATTATGCCAACTCATTGCTGGCCCAGCTACAGTTTATATCCTGCAGACACAACCTCCCTTGACCTCTCCATCGTGGTTAAAGATTAGGCCTACAACAAAGTGATCATGTTAAGTTACAAGGGAGATACTATGGCCATGGAGAACTGGAGAGAACTGGAGAGAACTGGAGAGAACTGGAGAGAACTAGAGAGAACTAGAGAGAACTGGAGAGAACTAGAGAGAACTGGAGAGAACTGGAGAGAACTGGAGAGAACTGGAGAGAACTAGAGAGAACTAGAGAGAACTAGAGAGAACTGGAGAGAACTGGAGAGAACTGGAGAGAACTGGAGAGAACCGGAGAGAACCGGAGAGAACTGGAGCACCTTTAGAAATGACCGCAGTATGAATTTGGGTAGACATGATATTTGTTTTAATTGATTGTTATTAACTATGCATTGCAAGAACTATAACTGACTTATTGAATAGATTTATTGAATTGCACACAAGGACACTTCTTTATGTTCTAAAATAGTTATACAGCTTGTCTGTGCTTTGATGCTGTTAGCTGTTGTCTCAGATGATTGTTTACTAAGAACAAAATGGTCCTGAGAGAAGAATGACTGTGTGTTGTGTGCATTTGTACGTGTTGTCCTACCTCAACAACACTCTCACAGTCCCTGTCTGTCTCATGTGTGTGTACAGGAGGCTAGTTGTGGCTTTGTAATCATCCTGATGGCCCTGTACTGGTGTACAGAGTGTATGCCTCTGGCTGTGACCGGTCTGCTGCCTGTCATCCTCTTCCCTATGATGGGCATCATGGAGTCAAGCGAGGTACCAACACTGCTACCCTCTCCCCTCTCTACTCAACCACCTCCATACCTAATGGCTGGATCTTACCCACCCATTAGACTCAGTAATGGAGACAACAACATTCTGTTTTATGATCAAGATAAACAGGTCAACAGTTGACTAAAATGTGAAATGTAAATCTTTGTTTAGTAGATACAGTGTTGAGGACGTATGAATAAAGCACCTAAGTACTGTTGATAAACTTCTTACTGTTGATCCCATTATTAGTACATTATGGTATTTCTAAGCAGAACCTGTCTCAGGCCAGTACACTCGTTCAGAACCCCCCTGTCTGTCTCTCATCCAGGTGTGTAACCAGTACATGAAGGACTCTAACATGCTGTTCGTCGGAGGGCTGTTGGTGGCTATAGCTGTGGAATACTGGAACCTTCACAAACGCATCGCCCTCAGAGTACTGCTCCTAGTAGGGGTGAGGCCTGCTCTGTAAGAGACCTGTTTTAATGATTATATTACAGAGCTGTTTGGTCTAGTGTTCTGATAGCCCAATGTTGTATTCATATTAAGTATTTTATGTTTCATTTTTAAATGGTTTTTATCTCCCTCTCTATCCTCCTCACTCTTGCTTTTCCACTCTATCTCCATTCTCTTTCTCCCTCCCTCCCTCCCTCCCTCCCTCCCTCCCTCCCTCCCTCCCTCCCTCCCTCCCTCCCTCCCTCCCTCCCTCCCTCCCTCCCTCCCTCCCTCCCTCCCTCCCTCCCTCTCTCTCTCTCTCTCTCTCTCTTTCCCTCTCTCTTTCCCTCTCTATTCCCCACTCTCTCTCTCTCTCTCTCTCTCTCTCTCTCTCTCTCTCTCTCTCTCTCTCTCTCTCTCTCTCTTTCCCTCTCTCTCTTTCCCTCTCTATTCCCCACTCTCTCTCTCTCTCTCTCTCTCTCTCTCTCTCTCTCTCTCTCTCTCTCTCTCTCTCTCTCTCTCTCTCTCTCTCTCTCTCTCTCTCTCTCTCTCTATTCCCCACTGTCTCTCCAGTCTGATGATGGGCTTCATGGGCACCACAGCCTTCCTGTCCATGTGGATCAGTAACACAGCCTCCACTGCCATGATGCTGCCCATCGCTAACGCCGTGCTGAAGCAGCTGTGTGACACTGAGGCCCAGGCAGAGGAGAGGGAGATGGACCTGATGGCCATCAGGGGGGCCGGGACTGGGACTGGGGTACCTAAGGGCCAGGAAAACCAAGCCTTTGAGATGGGTGACAAGGAAAAAAGTATTACCATAGGTGTGTGTTGTTAGGAGAAAGTGGTGTGTGTGGGGGGGGGGGGGTGGGGTGGGGGTGGGGGGTGTGTATGTGTGTGTGTGAGCATTTGTTTTGTGTCCATTAGCCCCAACACCATCCGTTCTAGGTTTATCAAGCCATTCTCAAACGGGAATACAGCCTGGTACCACAAGATTATGTGTCCATTAGTTTGACCATGAGCTTTCACAATCACAAGCTATTCCACATCTTTCTGTTTTTGTAATAAATTATATCTCTCTTATTTGGCAGATGACGGAGGTGCTGCTAAATATACAAAGGATGTCAAGCCCAGGGAGAATGGGGTCAAGTTAGGTAAGTAGAATACAGTGTGTGTTCTCTCAACATCAGTGTTCCTCAGTCATGGTCCTTGAAACCCACAGGGTGGACAGGCTTTTGTTCCAGCCCAGGAATAACACACCTCATTCACACCTGTTGTGGGTTCCCTGAAACACCCTTCTGTCAATTATTCAACCATTCATCTTAGTAGAGGAACACAGTTAAGTAAGAGATATGGATAAGTTATTGATATGATAATTCAGGATGTGACCTTATTGATTTTGTCTGTTCGAGACAAGATTGTTTGGACTTATCGTCTCATCTGGCTGAGATAGAATACAAAGTACACGGACGCATTGAACATCACGTTCAATATCACCACCAGATACTCTCAATCCCTGTTTCTTGCAGACTCCCTGAAAACAAGGTGAAAAATCTTTGCCCTAAACCCTTAGTTACCCTTAGGAAAACTTCTGATAGACTGACCTCTAACCCCTGAACATTTTGATTGGCTGACCCATGGTTCTCTCCCTTCAGAGCCCGAGCCAGAGGTGGAGGAGTGCCTGGAGGTGAGGGAGAGGAGGCTGAAGAGGGAGGCTAAGTACCTGAACCTGGATAAAGGTATGAGTCTCAGTGTGTGTTACGCTGCCAGCATCGGAGGAACAGCCACCCTCACCGGCACCACCCCGAACCTCATCCTCAAGGGACAGGTCGACGAGTACGTTTATATGTCTGTTTATAAATGCTTACTATGCGTGAGTAGTATTACAAGTAAATACAGTAAGATACCCATCTGAGTAGCTCTCATTAAACGGTTATTGTGTGTGGATACAGTATTGCAAACCGGTTAAGCAACGGTTCATCTCTGGGAGAACTGTAGTGCCCAGTCTTCTTTACTTACAGCAGCTAAAGCACAAGGCTGGATACACTGACTGTACAGTAGCTCCTTTGATCATGTTTCCATTCCCTTCCCTGGCTTGGGAGTTAGCTAACATCTTTGTCACTTCCTCCATAGAATTAGAATTCCCTGCACATTCCCGTTCAAAGCAGTTTTTTGTGGCGGGTGCACCGGCCCGGCGGCCATATTGGGTGTACCTACAGTTGAGTACCCTTTAGAATGTTCATGTAACTAATGCTAGTTCTAATTCTATCATTCTATCATTCCTTCCCCACAGGCTGTTCCCAGGAAATGAAGACATCATCAACTTTGCCAGCTGGTTTGGTTTCTCCTTCCCCAACATGGTTCTGATGCTGATCATCTCCTGGCTGTGGCTGCAGTTTATGTACCTGGGCTGCAAGTGAGTCATTCTTTCCTGTTATGTTTTATCTACAGCCAATAATATTCATAACACCGTCTCGTGGCAGGAAGCCGAAGCAATATGATTGTGTGCCTGCAATCCATGTTGAAAGGTGACACATTCACAAACATAAAAATGCAATATAATGACTACGCATAGTAAAACAATAGAAGGTAATGGTTTATGCTCATATTTCACTTATATAGATACTTCATTGTCCATTTATGCAAGACATTGCCATATAGACAAAGTAGATAGACGCCTATATAAGACCCAGAGACCTATATGACACTATATAGAGATCTCTGATATGTCTCCGATCTATTTGGCCCATTCACCCACAGCATGAAGAAGTCGTTTGGCTGCGGGATGAATAAAGATGGTGACAAGGAGGCGTACGGGGTGATGAAGAATGAGTATAAGAAGCTGGGCAGTATGTGCTTCGCTGAGGGCTGTGTTCTGGTGCTGTTTGTTCTGCTGGTCCTGCTCTGGTTCACCAGAGAACCAGGCTTCATGCCCGGCTGGGCCACTGTGCTCTTCAACAAGGACAGACCGTGAGTGATAGATGTCAGTATGTTCTGTGTTGTAACTTCTGGGTGTTGTGTCTACTAGTCACTCCCTGTGCTTCTTCCTGGTTCTCCCTCGCTTTTTATATCTGATAGCTTTCAGCTGTGTATCCCAGTCTTTGCTCTTTCCCGCTTTCTTACTCTCATGTAAGTTAACAATTTAGCTATACATATAATGTGGACATAAACTGTAATTCCACAGTACATGTCCATGTAACTACCATATCAATACATAGGGACACATTGAGAAATGGGACCAAGAGACATTGTTAATATGTATATTTCTATGTCCCAGGTACGTCACTGATGGCACGGTGGTCATCCTGATGTCAACACTGTTCTTTATGATCCCAGCCCAGCTACCCAGATGTGGCGGGTACTCTGAGGATGGTATGTGTGTGTGTGCACGTTTGTGCATGTATGTGTTTTGTCAATATATCTATGAGTGGTGAGAGTACATAGGTGTGTTTACGAGTGTGTGATCGAGAGAGACGTTGTGTGTGTGTCTACCTGTCTGTCTGTGATACTATTGTATAGAGCAGCCTTTCGGACATGTTAATGGTGGGTCGTGACATAATTTTTTTGGGGGAACTCAGTCTGGGTCTCAACTTACTGTTGAGAGTTAGAATAGTAGAATACACAAGGTGCAATTTTGAAATTTGGTTGTCCATCAGCAGTTTCTCTTGTTGTCAGAATTTCTTTGTTGTACATTTTAGTCATTAAGCAGACACTCTTATCCAGAGCGACTTATAGTAGTGAATGCATACGTTTTCATACTGGTCCCCCATGGGAATCAAACCCACAACACTGCCGTTGCAAGTGCCATGCTCTACCAACTGAGCCACATGGGACAACAGTCTCTGACAGTCACTCAATTAGCCATGTCAGCTAACAATTTTTAGATTAGTAAATTAGTCTAGCCAGCTATCTAAACTTGTAGTAGTCATGGTCGAATACCGACCGGCCAAGCAGGGCACATGCCCAAGGGCCCTGACCTCCACAGGGCCGCCATCACTCTCGCTCAGATATCATATTAACATTGCATAAGTCATGGCAAAATGTGTAGAATTGCAGGAAATTAGCTTTAAAACTTTTCTCTCCGCCGCCAGGAGGGGGGCTATACATTTTTTGCTTGCGAGGAGGGGAGGCCCGTCAAACAAATCTCACTTAGGGCCCCCAAAAGGGGGCATGTTTTCATGAGCTTGGGTCCCAGGAATGACTTATTTTGGTCCCAGGCTGAAAAAGTTTAAGAACCCCTGGTATAGAGATATAATCTTCAGGACTCAGTGCTTTGTTATCGTCCTGATAGCACCCTTACTTCTCAGGGCTCGCACACACACACATGCACACACACACACACACACACACACACACACACACCCCCGAAACAAATAGCTTTCAAATCAATAAATGACTGGCGGACATTTATAAAGGGATATAATAATTTTTTGGATAACCTTATTTGCTATTTATTATGTATAGATTTTTTTATATAAAACATTTAATTCACTCTTTATGCGAACTGCAGAGAACACCGGAACAACAAGAATCACTGAATTTTCACAGTGAATTATTGTAATGTTTGTTTGTGTCAATTAATGCCATAAGAGATGGGTTGCCAACTGGCGATTTGACACCAAAATAAGATTTAATTCATTCATTCATATAAATACATATGAACTGTTTCTCCCTCTGTAACCTAAACTGAGTTTGGTGTTCTTACTCCTGATAAGGTCCAAGGTCAAAACGAAGTGCTCCAGTAATGCAGCTCCTACCTCAAAACGGCAGAAGCTTAATGTGTTTGGTAAATACATGGGTGTCACAATGATTAAAGGCACTTAGTGAAGAGTTCGAGTTTGGAGTGCGAG
Organism: Salvelinus namaycush; assembly: GCF_016432855.1. Lineage (NCBI taxonomy): Eukaryota > Metazoa > Chordata > Actinopteri > Salmoniformes > Salmonidae > Salvelinus > Salvelinus namaycush. Next base: position 20,310,400 of record NC_052340.1, on the reverse strand, counting down.
GCAGCAGAGTTTGCGAGGCAGACTTTGAGGTGCCTTGTCATGGCTCCTTGACTTCTGGTTTTCCATTCCTGGCATAGAGTGTTTTTGTGGTCATGTTAGTGTCTTGGAATTATCAATGGCCTTTGCTCCCTGAGTATCAATGTAAGTAAGTTAGTACAGTTCTATCTAGGACAGAGTCCTGTACATCATAACAGTATAATCTCTGCCCATATAGATTTGGACAGAGATACTGTACACTTTAATAACACCTTCCTAACTACCATGTAAATACACAGATCTTCGGGACTGTAGTCTTGAGTTACCATACTACCAAGTTCCTGCAGGAGTGCCTGGAATCAAGGCTGCAAGGACCGTGATGGTAAACCTGGTGTCATTCTCCTGTGTGTGTCTTGTCCCTATAGGAAAGCCACTGAAGGCCCCTCCCACCCTGCTGAACTGGGACGTGGTCCAAGAGAAGATGCCGTGGAACATTCTCCTGCTACTGGGAGGAGGCTTCGCTCTGGCCCGGGGAAGCGAGGTACCGTCTGTCTGTAGGTTGGTCAGTCTGTCCGAATCGGTCGGTCTGTGTTTTCTTTTTTCTTTTTTTAAATGATGACAATTGTGGATATGTTTTTCTCTGTGTGCAGGTGTCTGGTCTGTCTCAGTGGCTAGGAGAAAGTCTGGCCCCCCTGCAGTCCATCCCTCCCTTTGCCATTTCCTTCCGTCTGTGTCTACTCACCGCCACATTCACTGAGTGCTCCAGTAATGTAGCTACTACCACACTGTTCCTGCCTATACTGGCCTCTATGGTAAGACAGAATCCCTTAGAAATGTACATACACACACCCAGGCAACAACACACATGGTAACACACATGTCCACTTAGAAAACCCAGATAAATAATTTTAAGTGGTGCTCCTTTTGGGACTATTCCATTGGTTCCATTTTACCGGGAAAACTAAAGGCCCGCGAGCGGTTTGGTCAGCATATTAGGCATACACTATATGTTAATTTCACCTCTTTGACTCATGTGTGACCCTGTCTGTCTGTTCCCAGGCCATAGCCATTAAGCTCCACCCACTGTACGTCATGCTGCCCTGCACCATCTGTGCCTCGCTGGCCTTCATGTTGCCGGTGGCCACGCCCCCTAATGCCATCGCCTTCTCTTATGGCAACCTCAAAGTCATGGACATGGTACGACCTATGACCCTTCACCCCTCACCCCTCTCCATACAGTACTTTGTGTAGAGAGTGAAATACTATCCTGGATCCAAACTGAATTGTTCTGTTTCACTGTTTCAGTCTGGGCATCTCTTCATTGTAAAAAACACTTTGTGACAATTGCTGATATAAAAATAGTTTTATTCTGTAAATACAGTAAATGTGATTCATTGATTGAATCATTGAAACCAGAAGTGAAACGGAGCAATTCACTTTGGATCTAGGCTAGTAGAATACATGGTTGTGAATCATTCCGTCTCTGACCCATGTTTCTACCTGTTTTTCACCGCGCTGACAACAGGCGAAGGCTGGATTCGTTCTGAACATTGTTGGTGTCATCACCATCAACATCGCACTGAACACCTGGGGAGCAGCCATGTTCAATCTCAACACCTTCCCTGACTGGGCCAATGTTACCACCATACACACTCCCTGATCTGGAGACGGAGGGAAGGAGGGAAGGAGGGAAGGAGGGAAGGAAGGAAGGAGGGAAGGAGGGAAGGAGGGAAGGAAGGGGAGAACAAAAAGGAGAGGAGGAAGAGAGCGGAGGGAAGGGAAGAGGGGAGAGATACTGTATGTACACGTCTATCTGGGACAGGCTGTGAACAGAAGACAGTGCTGATGGTCAACCCACTCAGGGTGTTCTAGACTACTACTGTATACACACTCCATATAACAACACAGTATCGGTTTACCGGTCAGACTGGTACTCCTCCTACACTCTGTCTAAGTTTAGATTGATTTGAATTAAATTAATTTAGATTAATCAATGGTTTTTGTACAGCTAAAACATGCAGGTTGTATTTGATCCTTTTTCGGATTGTCAAATCTGTTTAAGCTTAGAGGATCGGACACAAGAGGGAGATCTATGATTACGTTATTATATCATAAACAACAACAAACAAACAAACATCTATTTAATGTGAAAGGCAATCTGTGTTGGAATACAAATGTTATTTTTGGAAAACCATCAGTGGCATATTATTATGAAATGTTGTGCTGTTGGTCCTTAAAGCTGCTGCACAAATGTATATTTTCACTATTGTTTCAGTGTTTATGTATCATGTCTACTGTATTAAATACTGCACACAGAAAAAACTCATCCCCTCGAAATAGGAGAATCTTTTCAAGTGTCCAATCACAGGCCATCTCAAATGAAATCAAAATGTTATTTGGGGGATTTTTTATTATTTGTGTTGGTTATAATTGTATTATAGTTCATGTATGATGATGACATTACTATTTGGTTTGCACATTGATTTCTTGGGTTCATACATTTTGTGGCACTGCTCCCTTCATACCCACTTCCTGTAGGATTGCAGAATATGAATTTGGGCAAAATGATGGGCTCAAATCCCATTGACATCCATAGGATTATGCCCACTGGCGGAGACCCCACCGGGTTTGAACGGAGACAAGGGTACAGAAGGAAAATCTTTTCTATTTCAATGTTATTATTGTTAATTTCAATTATATAGCTTTCAGATAATTCCGAGTCCTTTCAAAGCAGTAGGTAAAAAATAAAGGAAAATACAGTACAAAATAATAATTGAGGGTAAAGAAGGAAATTAATCAAATTAAATGACAATTTATAGAATTAATTTTGGCATGGGTCCGTGTTCATTGGACAGTAGGACAGGATGACCTTTGGATGACCTTTCCATGACCTAGGGTCATCAGGGCGGCCGGTAATAAAATGAGATAGAAAAACATTTGGGTTATAATCTGGGTACCATTCTCCCGTGATCATTCCATGGTAATGTCACTCAAAGGCAAACAAACAAGAGAAAGACTCAGTGGTTCCATGCATAATTGGGTGGTAGGGTGGTTCCATGCATAGTCAGGTGGTAGGGTGGTTCCATGCATAGTCGGGTGGTAGGGTGGCACCATGCATAGTCGGGTGGTAGGGTGGCACCATGCATAGTCGGGTGGTAGGGTGGTCCCATGCATAGTCGGGTGGTAGGGTGGTCCCATGCATAGTCAGGTGGTAGGGTGGTTCCATGCATAGTCGGGTGGTAGGGTGGTTCCATGCATAGTCAGGTGGTAGGGTGGTTCCATGCATAGTCAGGTGGTAAGGTGGTTCCATGCATAGTCAGGTGGTAGGGTGGTTCCATGCATAGTCGGGTGGTAGGGTGGCACCATGCTTAGTCGGGTGGTAGGGTGGCACCATGCATAGTCGGGTGGTAGGGTGGCACCATGCATAGTCGGGTGGTAGGGTGGTTCCATGCATAGTCAGGTGGTAGGGTAGTTCCATGCATAGTTAGGTGGTAGGGTAGTTCCATGCATAGTCAGGTGGTAGGGTAGTTCCATGCATAGTCAGGTGGTAGGGTGGTTCCATGCATAGTCAGGTGGTAGGGTGGTTCCATGCATAGTCAGGTGGTAGGGTAGTTCCATGCATAGTTGGGTGGTAGGGTGGTCCCATGCATAGTCGGGTGGTAGGGTGGTTCCATGCATAGTCAGGTGGTAGGGTGGTCCCATGCATAGTCGGGTGGTAGGGTGGTTCCATGCATAGTCAGGTGGTAGGGTGGTTCCATACATAGTCAGGTGGTAGGGTGGTTCCATTCATAGTCGGGTGGTAGGGTGGTTCCATGCATAGTCGGGTGGTAGGGTGGTTCCATGCATAGTCAGGTGGTAGGGTGGTTCCATGCATAGTTGGGTGGTAGGGTGGTTCCATGCATAGTTGGGTGGTAGGGTGGTTCCATGCATAGTCAGGTGGTAGGATGGTTCCATGCATAGTCAGGTGGTAGGGTGGTTCCATGCATAGTCAGGTGGTAGGGTAGTTCCATGCATAGTTGGGTGGTAGGGTGGTTCCATGCATAGTCGGGTGGTAGGGTGGTTCCATGCATAGTCAGGTGGTAGGGTGGTTCCATGCATAGTCAGGTGGTAGGGTAGTTCCATGCATAGTCGGGTGGTAGGGTGGTTCCATGCATAGTCGGGTGGTAGGGTGGTTCCATGCATAGTCAGGTGGTAGGGTGGTTCCATGAATAGTCAGGTGGTAGGGTAGTTCCATGCATAGTCAGATGGAAGAGTAGTTCCATGCATAGTCAGGTGGTAGGGTGGTTCCATGCATAGTCAGGTGGTAGGGTAGTTCCATGCATAGTCAGGTGGTAGGGTAGTTCCATGCATAGTCAGGTGGTAGGGTAGTTCCATGCATAGTCAGGTGGTAGGGTGGTTCCATGCATAGTTGGGTGGTAGGGTGGTTCCATGCATAGTCAGGTGGTAGGGTGGTTCCATGCATAGTCAGGTGGTAGGGTAGTTCCATGCATAGTCGGGTGGTAGGGTGGTTCCATGCATAGTTGGGTAGTAGGGTAGTTCCATGCATAGTTGGGTAGTAGGGTGGTTCCATGCATAGTCGGGTGGTAGGGTTGTTCCATACATAGTTGGGTGGTAGGGTGGTTCCATGCATAGTCAGGTGGTAGGGTGGTTCCATGCATAGTCGGGTGGTAGGCTGGTTCCATGCATAGTCGGGTGGTAGGGTGGTTCCATGCATAGTCAGGTGGTAGGGTGGTTCCATGCATAGTTGGGTGGTAGGGTGGTTCCATGCATAGTCGGGTGGTAGGGTGGTTCCATGCATAGTCGGGTGGTAGGGTGGTTCCATGCATAGTCAGGTGGTAGGGTGGTTCCATGCATAGTCGGGTGGTAGGGTGGTTCCATGCATAGTCGGGTGGTAGGGTGGTTCCATGCATAGTCAGGTGGTAGGGTGGTTCCATGCATAGTCGGGTGGTAGGGTGGTTCCATGCATAGTCGGGTGGTAGGGTGGTTCCATGCATAGTCAGGTGGTAGGGTGGTCCCATGCATAGTTGGGTGGTAGGGTAGTTCCATGCATAGTCAGGTGGTAGGGTAGTTCCATGCATAGTCGGGTGGTAGGGTGGTTCCATGCATAGTCAGGTGGTAGGGTAGTTCCATGCATAGTCGGGTGGTAGGGTGGTTCCATGCATAGTCAGGTGGTAGGGTGGTTCCATGCATAGTCAGGTGGTAGGGTGGTTCCATGCATAGTCAGGTGGTAGGGTGGTTCCATGCATAGTCAGGTGGTAGGGTAGTTCCATGCATAGTCAGGTGGTAGGGTAGTTCCATGCATAGTCAGGTGGTAGGGTAGTTCCATGCATAGTCAGGTGGTAGGGTGGTTTCATGCATAGTCAGGTGGTAGGGTGGTTCCATGCATAGTCAGGTGGTAGGGTAGTTCCATGTATAGTCGGGTGGTAGGGTAGTTCCATGCATAGTCGGGTGGTAGGGTGGTTCCATGCATAGTCGGGTGGCAGGGTGGTTCCATGCATAGTTGGGTGGTAGGGTGGCACCATGCATAGTCAGGTGGTAGGGTGGTTCCATGCATAGTCGGGTGGTAGGGTGGTTCCATGCATAGTTAGGTGGTAGGGTAGTTCCATGCATAGTCAGGTGGTAGGGTAGTTCCATGCATAGTTGGGTGGTAGGGTGGTTCCATGCATAGTCGGGTGGTAGGATGGTTCAATGCATAGTCGGGTGGTAGGGTGGTCCCATGCATAGTCGGGTGGTAGGGTGGTTCCATGCATAGTCAGGTGGTAGGGTGGTCCCATGCATAGTCGGGTGGTAGGGTGGTTCCATGCATAGTCAGGTGGTAGGGTGGTTCCATACATAGTCAGGTGGTAGGGTGGTTCCATTCATAGTCGGGTGGTAGGGTGGTTCCATGCATAGTCGGGTGGTAGGGTGGTTCCATGCATAGTCGGGTGGTAGGGTGGTTCCATGCATAGTCAGGTGGTAGGGTGGTTCCATGCATAGTTGGGTGGTAGGGTGGTTCCATGCATAGTTGGGTGGTAGGGTGGTTCCATGCATAGTCAGGTGGTAGGATGGTTCCATGCATAGTCAGGTGGTAGGGTGGTTCCATGCATAGTCAGGTGGTAGGGTAGTTCCATGCATAGTTGGGTGGTAGGGTGGTTCCATGCATAGTCGGGTGGTAGGGTGGTTCCATGCATAGTCAGGTGGTAGGGTGGTTCCATGCATAGTCAGGTGGTAGGGTAGTTCCATGCATAGTCGGGTGGTAGGGTGGTTCCATGCATAGTCGGGTGGTAGGGTGGTTCCATGCATAGTCAGGTGGTAGGGTGGTTCCATGCATAGTCAGGTGGTAGGGTGGTTCCATGCATAGTCAGGTGGTAGGGTGGTTCCATGCATAGTCAGGTGGTAGGGTAGTTCCATGCATAGTCGGGTGGTAGGGTAGTTCCATGCATAGTCAGGTGGTAGGGTGGTTCCATGCATAGTCAGGTGGTAGGGTAGTTCCATGCATAGTCAGGTGGTAGGGTGGTTTCATGCATAGTCAGGTGGTAGGGTGGTTCCATGCATAGTCAGGTGGTAGGGTAGTTCCATGCATAGTCGGGTGGTAGGGTAGTTCCATGCATAGTCGGGTGGTAGGGTGGTTCCATGCATAGTCGGGTGGCAGGGTGGTTCCATGCATAGTTGGGTGGTAGGGTGGCACCATGCATAGTCAGGTGGTAGGGTGGTTCCATGCATAGTCAGGTGGTAGGGTGGTTCCATGCATAGTCGGGTGGTAGGGTGGTTCCATGCATAGTTAGGTGGTAGGGTAGTTCCATGCATAGTCAGGTGGTAGGGTAGTTCCATGCATAGTTGGGTGGTAGGGTGGTTCCATGCATAGTCGGGTGGTAGGATGGTTCAATGCATAGTCGGGTGGTAGGGTGGTCCCATGCATAGTCGGGTGGTAGGGTGGTTCCATGCATAGTCAGGTGGTAGGGTGGTCCCATGCATAGTCGGGTGGTAGGGTGGTTCCATGCATAGTCAGGTGGTAGGGTGGTTCCATACATAGTCAGGTGGTAGGGTGGTTCCATTCATAGTCGGGTGGTAGGGTGGTTCCATGCATAGTCGGGTGGTAGGGTGGTTCCATGCATAGTTGGGTGGTAGGGTGGTTCCATGCATAGTTGGGTGGTAGGGTGGTTCCATGCATAGTCAGGTGGTAGGATGGTTCCATGCATAGTCAGGTGGTAGGGTGGTTCCATGCATAGTCAGGTGGTAGGGTAGTTCCATGCATAGTTGGGTGGTAGGGTGGTTCCATGCATAGTCGGGTGGTAGGGTGGTTCCATGCATAGTCAGGTGGTAGGGTGGTTCCATGCATAGTCAGGTGGTAGGGTAGTTCCATGCATAGTCGGGTGGTAGGGTGGTTCCATGCATAGTCTGGTGGTAGGGTGGTTCCATGCATAGTCAGGTGGTAGGGTGGTTCCATGAATAGTCAGGTGGTAGGGTAGTTCCATGCATAGTCAGATGGAAGAGTAGTTCCATGCATAGTCAGGTGGTAGGGTGGTTCCATGCATAGTCAGGTGGTAGGGTAGTTCCATGCATAGTTGGGTAGTAGGGTAGTTCCATGCATAGTCAGGTGGTAGGGTAGTTCCATGCATAGTCAGGTGGTAGGGTGGTTCCATGCATAGTTGGGTGGTAGGGTGGTTCCATGCATAGTCAGGTGGTAGGGTGGTTCCATGCATAGTCAGGTGGTAGGGTAGTTCCATGCATAGTCGGGTGGTAGGGTGGTTCCATGCATAGTTGGGTAGTAGGGTAGTTCCATGCATAGTTGGGTAGTAGGGTGGTTCCATGCATAGTCAGGTGGTAGGGTGGTTCCATGCATAGTCAGGTGGTAGGGTAGTTCCATGCATAGTCGGGTGGTAGGGTGGTTCCATGCATAGTCAGGTGGTAGGGTAGTTCCATGCATAGTCGGGTGGTAGGGTAGTTCCATGCATAGTCAGGTGGTAGGGTAGTTCCATGCATAGTCGGGTGGTAGGGTGGTTCCATGCATAGTTGGGTGGTAGGGTGGTTCCATGCATAGTTGGGTGGTAGGGTGGTTCCATGCATAGTTGGGTGGTAGGGTGGTTCCATGCATAGTCGGGTGGTAGGGTAGTTCCATGCATAGTCGGGTGGTAGGGTAGTTCCATGCATAGTCGGGTGGTAGGGTAGTTCCATGCATAGTCGGGTGGTAGGGTGGTTCCATGCATAGTTGGGTGGTAGGGTGGTTCCATGCATAGTTGGGTGGTAGGGTGGTTCCATGCATAGTCAGGTGGTAGGGTGGTTCCATGCATAGTTGGGTGGTAGGGTGGTTCCATGCATAGTCGGGTGGTAGGGTAGTTCCATGCATAGTCGGGTGGTAGGGTAGTTCCATGCATAGTCGGGTGGTAGGGTGGTTCCATGCATAGTCAGGTGGTAGGGTATTTCCATGCATAGTTGGGTGGTAGGGTGGTTCCATGCATAGTTGGGTGGTAGGATGGTTCCATGCATAGTCAGGTGGTAGGGTGGTTCCATGCATAGTTGGGTGGTAGGGTAGTACCATGCATAGTTGGGTGGTAGGGTAGTTCCATGCATAGTTGGGTGGTAGGATGGTTCCATGCATAGTCAGGTGGTAGGGTGGTTCCATGCATAGTCAGGTGGTAGGGTGGTTCCATGCATAGTCGGGTGGTAGGGTAGTTCCATGCATAGTCAGGTGGTAGGGTGGTTCCATGCATAGTCAGGTGGTAGGGTAGTTCCATGCATAGTCAGGTGGTAGGGTGGTTCCATGCATAGTCAGGTGGTAGGGTAGTTCCATGCATAGTCGGGTGGTAGGATGGTTCCATGCATAGTCAGGTGGTAGGGTGGTTCCATGCATAGTCGGGTGGTAGGGTGGTTCCATGCATAGTCGGGTGGTAGGGTGGTTCCATGCATAGTCGGGTGGTAGGGTGGTTCCATGCATAGTCAGGTGGTAGGGTGGTTCCATGCATAGTCGGGTGGTAGGGTGGTTCCATGCATAGTCGGGTGGTAGGGTGGTTCCATGCATAGTCAGGTGGTAGGGTGGTTCCATGCATAGTTGGGTGGTAGGGTGGTTCCATGCATAGTCGGGTGGTAGGGTGGTTCCATGCATAGTCGGGTGGTAGGGTGGTTCCATGCATAGTCAGGTGGTAGGGTGGTTCCATGCATAGTCGGGTGGTAGGGTGGTTCCATGCATAGTCGGGTGGTAGGGTGGTTCCATGCATAGTTGGGTGGTAGGGTGGTTCCATGCATAGTCGGGTGGTAGGGTGGTTCCATGCATAGTCAGGTGGTAGGGTGGTCCCATGCATAGTTGGGTGGTAGGGTAGTTCCATGCATAGTCAGGTGGTAGGGTGGTCCCATGCATAGTTGGGTGGTAGGGTGGTCCCATGCATAGTCAGGTGGTAGGGTGGTTCCATGCATAGTCAGGTGGTAGGGTGGTTCCATGCATAGTCAGGTGGTAGGGTAGTTCCATGCATAGTCAGGTGGTAGGGTGGTTCCATGCATAGTCAGGTGGTAGGGTAGTTCCATGCATAGTCAGGTGGTAGGGTAGTTCCATGCATAGTCAGGTGGTAGGGTAGTTCCATGCATAGTCAGGTGGTAGGGTAGTTCCATGCATAGTTGGGTGGTAGGGTAGTTCCATGCATAGTCAGGTGGTAGGGTGGTTCCATGCATAGTCAGGTGGTAGGGTGGTTCCATGCATAGTCAGGTGGTAGGGTAGTTCCATGCATAGTCAGGTGGTAGGGTGGTTCCATGCATAGTCGGGTGGTAGGGTGGTTCCATGCATAGTCAGGTGGTAGGGTGGTTCCATGCATAGTTGGGTGGTAGGGTGGTTCCATGCATAGTCGGGTGGTAGGGTGGTTCCATGCATAGTCGGGTGGTAGGGTGGTTCCATGCATAGTCAGGTGGTAGGGTGGTTCCATGCATAGTCGGGTGGTAGGGTGGTTCCATGCATAGTCGGGTGGTAGGGTGGTTCCATGCATAGTCGGGTGGTAGGGTGGTTCCATGCATAGTCGGGTGGTAGGGTGGTTCCATGCATAGTCAGGTGGTAGGGTGGTCCCATGCATAGTTGGGTGGTAGGGTAGTTCCATGCATAGTCAGGTGGTAGGGTGGTCCCATGCATAGTTGGGTGGTAGGGTGGTCCCATGCATAGTCAGGTGGTAGGGTGGTTCCATGCATAGTCAGGTGGTAGGGTGGTTCCATGCATAGTCAGGTGGTAGGGTAGTTCCATGCATAGTCAGGTGGTAGGGTGGTTCCATGCATAGTCAGGTGGTAGGGTAGTTCCATGCATAGTCAGGTGGTAGGGTAGTTCCATGCATAGTCAGGTGGTAGGGTAGTTCCATGCATAGTCAGGTGGTAGGGTAGTTCCATGCATAGTTGGGTGGTAGGGTAGTTCCATGCATAGTCAGGTGGTAGGGTGGTTCCATGCATAGTCAGGTGGTAGGGTGGTTCCATGCATAGTCAGGTGGTAGGGTAGTTCCATGCATAGTCAGGTGGTAGGGTGGTTCCATGCATAGTCGGGTGGTAGGGTGGTTCCATGCATAGTCAGGTGGTAGGGTGGTTCCATGCATAGTTGGGTGGTAGGGTGGTTCCATGCATAGTCGGGTGGTAGGGTGGTTCCATGCATAGTCGGGTTGTAGGGTGGTTCCATGCATAGTCAGGTGGTAGGGTGGTTCCATGCATAGTCGGGTGGTAGGGTGGTTCCATGCATAGTCGGGTGGTAGGGTGGTTCCATGCATAGTCGGGTGGTAGGGTGGTTCCATGCATAGTCGGGTGGTAGGGTGGTTCCATGCATAGTCAGGTGGTAGGGTGGTCCCATGCATAGTTGGGTGGTAGGGTAGTTCCATGCATAGTCAGGTGGTAGGGTGGTCCCATGCATAGTTGGGTGGTAGGGTGGTCCCATGCATAGTCAGGTGGTAGGGTGGTTCCATGCATAGTCAGGTGGTAGGGTGGTTCCATGCATAGTCAGGTGGTAGGGTAGTTCCATGCATAGTCAGGTGGTAGGGTGGTTCCATGCATAGTCAGGTGGTAGGGTAGTTCCATGCATAGTCAGGTGGTAGGGTAGTTCCATGCATAGTCAGGTGGTAGGGTAGTTCCATGCATAGTCAGGTGGTAGGGTAGTTCCATGCATAGTTGGGTGGTAGGGTAGTTCCATGCATAGTCAGGTGGTAGGGTGGTTCCATGCATAGTCAGGTGGTAGGGTAGTTCCATGCATAGTCAGGTGGTAGGGTAGTTCCATGCATAGTCAGGTGGTAGGGTAGTTCCATGCATAGTCAGGTGGTAGGGTAGTTCCATGCATAGTCAGGTGGTAGGGTAGTTCCATTCATAGTTGGGTGGTAGGGTGGTTCCATGCATAGTTGGGTGGTAGGATGGTTCCATGCATAGTTGGGTGGTAGGGTAGTTCCATGCATAGTTGGGTGGTAGGGTGGTTCCATGCATAGTTGGGTGGTAGGGTGGTCCCATGCATAGTCAGGTGGTAGGGTAGTTCCATGCATATTTGGGTGGTTCCTTCCAGCAACTCTGTCTTGCGGAGAATTGAGGAGTGTGACGGACGACTAACTACCACAGTTCCCATAACGGGTGAGTCATCATCATAGTCTTTCAGACTCTTTTAGCAGATCTCTCTCTCTCCCTCCTTGTCTCTCTCTCTCTCTCTCCCTCCTTGTCTCTCTCTCTCTCTCCTTTTCTCTCTCTCTCTCTTTCTCTCTCTGTCTTTCTCTCTCAATAGATCTCCTACTTTGTTTCCAAAGAGGGGCACTTTGGGTTTATTTCTATACTTTTTGGTCAGTCAGGCCACTAGTAGGCTGGATTACTTGAAAATGACTTTGTGACAACTGCGGATGTAGAAAGGGCTGTATACATTTGATTGATTGATTCATTTATTCATAAATGAACAAAATATACATTTTAGTTTTAGGTCCACCACACCCCCTTCTGAGTGATGTTTAACTAGCCCTATACTCCTATATGTTTGCAATATATGCAATATATTTTCTCCCTGTCATCTCAGACAGTGCAGGTGTTACTGGAAAGAGCTTATGAAATTAGTCATTGATTGTGGATTGATGATGATTATTGATGGGGTGGCAGGTAGCCTAGTTAGAGCATTGGGACAGTAACCGAAAGGTTGCTGGATCGAATCCCCGAGCTGACAAGGTAAAAATCTGTTGTTTTCCCCCTGAACAAGGTAGTTAACCCACTTTGTTCTTAACTGACTTTACGGTGTGTTTTTATGCCCATTTTTCTTTTCAAAGAGAGAGGTAAAATACGAAACCTGCATAATATTGTTCTAATATGTCTGCTGGGTAGACAGCTGCTGTTTAATAGCATATTGTATCTGTCCCAAATGGCACCCTATTTGCTACATTGTACACTAGTTTTGATAGGGCCCAGATCAAAAAGCACATAGGGTGCCACTTTGGATGTTCCCATTGAATCACTGGGAGGGTAAATAAATATATAATTTATATTCCTTTACCATGAGCCAAGAGTGGAATCACTAAGTTATACATCTGTATAGGTTGCCCTGTGGGCTGAGTATGTTCTCTCCAGAGTTTAAAGTCATAAATCATAATATATAAGGACACAATAACTGGAATCTGGAATATGATTTTTCCTCTCTTTCTGAGTAAAGCAGGTCATCAACATGTTGCCTCTCTCACCTGTCTCACATTAGCATCAAACATCATCAAGCTACCAATACAGTACCCACAGTCTTGTTCTATAAGAAACATGATGTTTTACATGGATTCTAAACATCACTTTGTAATAACAGTATTGGCAGTTTTCACAACTTTAGCTTCCAGCTCTCTGCCAGGTCACTGGCATCAGGATTGTCTGTAGTCAAGCTACCCTGCCTGACCTGGCTGTGTGTGGCATCTTCACCGAGCATCTCTTACCTAGGTTACCAGCCTAGTGAGAGCAGAGCTCTGATTGGCAGCTCTGTATTGTTTCCAGGGCAGCTGTTGTCAGGTTTTCTCAGGTAAGCAGGTGTGTCCAGGGAGCACCCCTGTCAGCACCTGAGCCAAATAACCAAAGCAAAAACTCACAGCAATAGAGTCTGTGATTGATTGAAAGTTCTCATTCACCAAAGAGAGATGGATATGTAAACTACTGTTCAAAAGTTTGGGGTCACTTAGAAATGTCCTTGTTTTCCATGAAAACATACATGAGTTGCAAAATGAATAGGAAATATAAGGTTATAAATAATGATTTTTAATTGAAATAATAATTGTGTCCTTCATTTGCAGCAATTACAGCCTTGCAGACCTTTGGCATTCTAGTTGTCAATTTGTTGAGGTAATCTGAGGAGATTTCACCCCATGCATCCTGAAGCACCTCCCCCAAATTGGATTGGCTTGATGGGCACTGCTTACATACCATACAGTCAAGCTGTTCCCACAACAGCTCAATTGGGTTGAGATCTGGTGACTGTGCTGGCCATTCCATTATAGAGAGAATACCAGCTGACTGCTTCTTCCCTAAATAGTTATTGTGTAGTTTGGAGCTGTGCTTTGGGTCATTGTCCTGTTCTAGGTGGAAATTGGCTCCAATTAAGCGCCGTCCACAGGGTATGGCATGGCGTTGCAAAATGGAGTGATAGCCTACCTTCTTCAAGATTCCTTTTACCCTGTAGAAATCTCCCACTTTACCACCACCAAAGCACCCCCAGACCATCACATTGCCTCCACCATGCTTCACAGATGGCGTCAAGCACTCCTCCAGCATCTTTTTATTTTTTCTGCATTTCATGAATGTTCTTCTTTGAGATCCGAACACCTCAAACTTAGATTTGTCTGTCCATAACACTTTATTCCAATCTTCCTCTGTCCAGTGTCTGTGTTCTTTTGCCCATCTTAATATTTTATTTTTATTGGCCAGTCTGAGATATGGCTTTCACTTTGCAACTCTGCCTAGAAGGCCAGCATCCCGGAGTCGCCTCTTCACTGTTGACGTTGAGACTGGTGTTTTGCGGGTACTATTTAATGAAGCTGCCAGTTGAGGACTTGTGAGGCACCTGTTTCTCATACTAGACACTCTAATGCACTTGTCCTCTTGCTCAGTTGTGCTCAGAGTGGGCCTCCCATTTCTCTTTCTATTCTGGTTAGTTTGCGCTGTTCTGTGAATGGAGTTGTACACAGTGTTGAATGAGATCTTCAGTTTCTTGGCAATTTCTCGCATGGAATAGCCTTCATTTCTCAGAACAAGAATAGACTGAGTTTCAGAAGAGAGTTATTTGCTTCTGGCCATTTTGAGACTGTAATCGAACCCACAAATGCTGATGCTCCAGATATTCAACTAGTCTAAAGAAGGCCAGTTTTATTGCTTCTTTAATCAGAACAACAGTTTTAGCTGTGCTAACATAATTGCAAAAGGGTTTTCTAATGATCAATTAGCCTTTTAAATGATGAACTTGGATTAGCTAACACAACATGCCATTGGAACACAGGAGTGATGGTTGCTGATAATGGGCCTCTGTACGCCTATGTAGATATTCCCTAAAAAATCTGCCGTTTCCAGCTACAATAGTCATTTACAACATTAACAATGTCTACACTGTATTTCTGATCAGTTTGATGTTATTTTAATGGACAAAAAATGTGCTTTTCTTTCAATAACAAGGACATTTCTAAGTGACCCAAAACTTTTGAACGGTAGTGTATGTGTGTCTTTTGGAGCGGTTGGGTTAAAAGCGGAAGTCAGATTTTGGTTGGACCTGGTGTTAACCTTGTGACCAATAAAATGCTAAAGTGATCTTAATAGGGAATTATGAAAATGATCTATGCAGAGCCTCAACCAAACTGGTTTGTTGAACTGATTACACATAAGAGTTCCAGAGGCAGGATGAGTCATTCTGATGACATAGCCCACTTATTCCATCCAATCTCTGTTGCAGAGGCAGCAACCAAGCAACACAACAAGAGATTTAGGTCCCAGTAAGTCCGTCTGTTGTCATTTATCTCCTGTGGGGACAACCATCTGATGGTTTCCTTTCTCTTCTCATGTTCAAGTGGTGTTTGTTGGTATAGCTTGATTTCATCATTGGCACCGACACTACATTGAGAAAAATAATGTGTGGGATAAAAATGAACTATGTACTGTAGGGATGACATGGAAATTACACAGGCAGGTAAATGTAAACACACATCATTTCAGAGTTAACTGGCAAAACGTTACCCTCAGTAGCACCTATACCTATGTAACATACTGTAGATATGTAACACAAGTGGAATCCCATGGTTGATAGAATCCTGATCTAAGGATCTTAGTTGTCTAGGATCTGGTTGATACAATTGTAACAAGGAACAGGGTATAATTCACTTCACAGACATGTCTGTTTCTCTTTAGCACCCACTACACTCTGTTACCATGTAATAACATAACACTTACACATAGGTATATGGAAATTGCAAATTTTGTTACACATTTTGCAACATGAATCATTTCAGAGATTTGCAGGGTCAGTTTGTTTTGATGAGCCTGTCTGGAGCATGTGCCAGGGTGGCTGTCAACGGAGAATGATACAAGACTTGAATTCACTCCACCCCCCCTTCCATTGCCCGAAAAGAGACCATTCTAGTAAAACAACAGCAAACAAGGACACCTCAGTGCTCCAGGACATTTCTTTTACCCAGATGGTAGTGGGTTTTGGTGTCATTTCAATAAAGTGCACTTCAGAACATTTCCCCACATTACACCTCTTCAGAAACCCCTGTTTCTGTCAGGAGGCGCCCCCTGCGGCTACTTGACTGTGTTGAGAGGTTGGCTGAGACCTCCCACTGTAACCTAAGAGATTATTCATCAGTAATTTATCCCTCTGTCTATCTATCATTCACCTCAGCCTTGCCCTCCTGATGAGGACATGGTTTGAATAATAAGGTAGCTGAGAGAGAGAGAGAGAGAGAGAGAGAGGGAGGGTGCTACTTTCCTGGTTCACTTGAAGGGTAGGATAGGAATTTACCTGTATTGACATACCTCTTCCACTCCTCTCTCTTACTTTCTCTCTCTCTCTCTCTCCCTCTCCCCACCTCTCTCCAGCTCCCTCCCCCTCCCCCCTCCTCCCCTTCTTTCCCTCTCTAGGCTCAGGTGTGGATCTTGGTCCATCTGTCAGTATAAAAGTTTGGAAGAGGTCTTCAGCGGTTCAGTCCATCATTTCCTTTCTCATTGAGAGGTCTTCTGTCAATGAGAGGCTCAAAGGGTCGACACCTCTCCTCTACCCAGAGCCACTCAGTCTATCTAACCCTTGGCATGTGACCGGCCTCACAGTGTGACACACCGGGCACTTCTTTCTCTGACCCTGTGCCGTCTGCTCAGCACCTGACTGCCTGGCACCGCGTCCGCGACACACCTGGACACACCTGGGTACGTCTAATCCAGTGGTTTCATTAGTTAGCTAATGCTATTTTATGCAGGTGATGATTTCTTTTATGCAGGTGCATCAAACTGTCAAAAATGTTAAATCTGCAAAAAAAGGATATCAAATAATAATATATTGCCGTAGAAAATGAGAGCCCTGATGCATTCAAACAACAGAAGTTAGTGTCAATAGACCAAACTAGCTCATTTAACTAATGTGCTATACAGGCTCTTATGATTGATGCAATTACACAGAGTGAACCAGATCCGATCCTACTGGTCCTCTTGCCGTGGGCGAGCTCTGAAACCAGGGCTAAGTACCCACTCTCTGCCAGTGGATAGGGGATGTGATAAAAGTGTATTTGATGTCCCATTCACACACGTCCCCTTCTTTGAGTCAGGTAAAGAAAGAGAGAAGGAGAGAGAGACAGAAGTGGTGACTTCAGCAGTACAGTAGCTAGGCCTTTGGAACCTGTTGTGACAGGTTTCCTTCTATGTATCTCATAGCGCTCTGCTGGGCTGCCGTGGGTTGGCTGAGGGCCAGACAGAAAGAGAGAAAAAGAGAGAGACAGTTAAAGAAGAGAGAGAATGAGCATGAGATTAATGCTCTGAAGGCTGGAACCAGCCCTTCAGCTCTGCTTCCTACTACCACACTCTTCTGACTCAATATCACATCAACAGTATTCTTCAACAGAAGAATCGTTCTGCTGGAAAGTGTTCCAAGTGTAGAGGCTAAGCCAGGTGAATTTAATAAATTCTTCTTCTTCATCAGACTGGACTGGAATGATTGATTGACATTACGAGATTTAAAGAAGATACTGTGGCCTACTGTATAAGGCAGAACAAGATTGTTGTCGAGTCAACGAGGGTGAGTTGAGCATCTCTAAATGGTCAAGAATGTGAAAAGGTTGGAAACTTTTGAGCAAGTATGGCGAACCTATGGCATTACACCTGTCTGTGCTTCTAAGCAGCTATTGCTTCTTTATTAAATGTGACATGCCTGTGAAATTACACTGAAAAACCTAATGTACAGCATGTTAAGGCCCACAAGGAGGGGACCTTGTGTGGTGGTTGTGTGTTTGCTGGGGTAACACTAGTGTCAAAAGAAAAGCTGTGTCGTTGAACAACGATGAGTCTTGTCTTCTTACCTGCATCTCTGATGTTTAACGGTTGAAAGGACACTGACTTTTGACTTTAAACGTGATTTAGTGGCCCACTGGCCCTGTGTCAGCCACAATGGACTGAGTAACTATCCCTACTGTATGATCAACTAACTCATGATAAAATATTTAACAGATATAAGTCATTGCTGTCATCTGTGATTTTCAAATATATGGATTAGGTGTTGTAGAGCCAAATGCTAAATGATAAGCTCTTGTAAGCAAATATATGTATCATGTCAGGGTTAGGGATATATTAACCTCTGCTCCCAGGCTCTGCTACCGATGGTGAGGGGAAAGCCTGTGACAGAGGCTAGGGTTATATAGCATAACAAAGTTAGAGGCAAGGTAATCTAGGTCAGAGGGAGGCGCAGAGACAATCAGGTAATCTAGAGAAATCCTGAGAGGTTAGAATTGTTAGCATGACAGCTGTCAATAAATCTCCAAGGGGGAAAGGCTATAATGACATCTTTACGACAGATGAATGACAGGTTCCATAATGAGATAATGACATGGTGCCTGGGAACTGAAGGTTTCTGTAGTTTACAGAGAATAAACAGACTTATTATTTTGAAACACTTACATAACATTAATCTTGAGCCTGAAAATGTAATTGGCAAGTAATGTTATGGATGCTTTTTTTAGCGGTGAAAATAAGAAATAACAAAAGGTAAGAATACAAACATAAAGCAAATAGCTCAGTAGAATAAAAATTTTTGCATCCTGAAGTGAGGGACATCAAGGAGATTAACATTCAAAAGCTTGTTCATGAGGGAAAATTTGATCATCACAGGAGTTTACAGGTTGTTTATACACAGGACAGGAGTTTACAGGCTGTTTATACACAGGACAGGATTTTACAGGTTGTTTATACACAGGACAGGATTTTACAGGTTGTTTATACACAGGACAGGAGTTTACAGGTTGTTTATACACAGGACAGGAGTTTACAGGTTGTTTTATACACAGGACAGGAGTTTACAGGTTGTTTTATACACAGGACAGGAGTTTACAGGCTGTTTTATACACAGGACAGGAGTTTACAGGCTGTTTTATACACAGGACAGGAGTTTACAGGCTGTTTTATACACAGGACAGGAGTTTACAGGTTGTTTATACACAGGACAGGAGTTTACAGGTTGTTTATACACAGGACAGGATTTTACAGGTTGTTTATACACAGGACAGGAGTTTACAAGTTTTTTATACACAGGACAGGAGTTTACAGGTTTTTTATACACAGGACAGGAGTTTACAGGTTGTTTATACACAGGACAGGAGTTTACAGGTTGTTTATACACAGGACAGGAGTTTACAGGTTGTTTATACACAGGACAGGAGTTCACAGGCTGTTTATACACAGGACAGGAGTTTACAGGTTGTTTATACACAGGACAGGAGTTTACAGGTTGTTTATACACAGGACAGGAGTTTACAGGTTGTTTATACACAGGACAGGAGTTTACAGGTTGTTTATACACAGGACAGGAGTTTACAGGTTGTTTATACACAGGACAGGAGTTTAGAGGTTTTTGTTCCAGCCTTATTCAGCTTATTGTGGTCTAAATTGTAGACGATGAATAGTTGGGGGCAGGAATAAAAACTTGCACACAGTGCAGTACCCTGGGGCAGAAATCACCCATGTCTGTATTTTAGAATGACCGTCATATATTACAATGAGCTGACAATTTTGCATGATAGAGAACAATGTGTGGATCTACTTCTAACATATTAATGTTGCACACTGCTGAATAAATTCCTGACTAAAGTCCTGTGATAGGGTGATTTTCCTGATGGACGGGAGGTTCCCAAGTTCTTTCCATCTGTCTAGGTGATGGGGTGGGATGTGCTTCAACCTGAGGAGAACAGAGCAGAAACATAAGGCCAAGGGAGGATACATTAACCTCACTGCTCAAATTTCAGTGCTGGTTCAAGTTGCTGAGAACCACAACTACCTTTTTTAATGGGCAATTGCTTTGTAAACAGTGTTACATATTCATAAGCTTGATCAAGATGTCACCGATTTACTGTTAATTTATCATATCATTATTCCACATACATTTTCTTTATATGCAATGGTGAAACACAAGGGGAGGGGAAAGTGACAAGAAGAAAGTTATCTAGCTAGCTAACGTTAGGTAACAGACACTACATGTATGTATTGACTGATCATGTAAGAATGCACAAATAGAACTGGAACTGGAACATTTTCTCCCAAGCGGGGACTTCAGTCCGCCATTAATTCAGAAGTTTTTGTCATTTTCGCTGTGTCGCAAGGTGTTATGGGATAGCCTCCCTGGCGAAAAGAGCAAAAAAGTATGCTCCCATGTGTACTTTGTTTTCCAGACCTCCCAAGTATGCTTATAGAACTTCCGGTAAACTTAGCACATACTTGCCTTTTCACGTTCTTATGTTTGGAATCGCACTTGAGAAATGACAGTTGATTTCCGTACTCGCTATACGCTCTAGATAGAACACAAGTATGCATTTTGGAACACTGCCAGTGTTTGTTTGACTAAATATTAGTCAAATAAAGACCTAACAGGAGCACTGTGATTTGCATATATTACTGTATCACATGGTTGACAACAGCCCAGCCAGCACATTCACATGCAGGCATAAGAGCCTGTACAGAGAGGAGAGGCTATGGGATTATGTTTTTGCCCGGTTTCATGATCCTACCCAATGGTATGTTTCAATAATGACACTAATTCAGTGATAGGGTTTACCCAGGAAAAACTTCCCCAAAAGGACTAATTCATGGTAAACAGGTTGGAGGAGCACCTTACATATATATACTGTATGTAATGTATATCTAAATTCCTCAAGAAAAGCATATAGTTAAGGGGCAGGAAACAGTAGCCAAAGTATTTGCAGGCTTAGGTTCCAGCACAGCTCTAACACACCTGATTCAACAGATCAACTAATCATGATCTTCACCCATGTCTTACTGTCTGTGACATGACATATAGGAGCATAGAGATAATGCACATAAGCTTATAACGTCTGTGATAGAGGACTTGGAATGTCAACAGGTCACAAAACTGTAAGTAAAGTGAACGAGGGTTAAGTCCCTAGTATTTGTTCTTTGAGATAATATTCGCTTTCTCCCCTCATCTCACTGCTGGCACTCTGGGCTTTAGTTCTAACAACACAGGAACCGACAGAGCAAAGGATAAGAAAAGAAGGAGATGAAAAGAAGTACTTCCTAATTACATGATGGATGAAAGTGAAAAGGTAGACATTCTTGGTCCATTAGAACTGCCAATCAAATGGTGTAAAGGTCAGGGTTAGTTATGGCAACACCTCAGGACTGGGACCGCAGAAACATGCTCAGAAACAAGCACACCTGGGTTCAAATACTATTTAAAACCTTTGAAATACATTGAGCGTTTGCTCTAGCTTGCCTTGAGTGCCAGATGGGTGGGTTTTGCAGTTTTGGAACTATTCTATTGGTCCATTAAACCAGGCATACTCAATCAAACACAGATACAGTACCAGTAATTATGCCAAATACTATTTGAACCCAGGTATGTCAGAAACCAACACACCATTCAGCTTTAGAGGAGCTTTAAAGAGGAACTGGACACTTAGAGGAAAACCAACACCACTAAACATTGGTGTATCAAATTATTCACATATATCTTTTTGTCTTTAAATCAGATGGGAACCATTCATTCATACATTTTGGCTTGTAAATTGTGGGAATATCCCCAGGACAAACTGTGGACATTTTAATATCTGATTTTTAAATGGGTAGTTTTTTGTAGAGTTATGATAACATGGCAGAGTTGGCAGACTGGTGCCATTCCTTTTCCCACATGTCAATTCACAGACAATGGCAGCGTTTGTTCATCTGAATGGCACATACATTTGTCAGTATTAGCTTCTGGTTGTGGGGAGCATTATCAATACACAGTTCCTGGAGTTAAATCATTTTGACATTAAGGTTAATTCTGTAGATGTATTGCAGTATATTGGTTAGTTTCCAACGAATGAGCGTGCTGTTTTTAATTTTAGTTTAGTTTATTTAATATTCGACCATTTAATAAAACAAGCACACATAAAACTTGAAAAAATCCATACATGCACATGAGGTGAAGGTGAAGATGTACTTGTTGCATGGCAAGTACACTTCACCTATGCCATGAAGGTCCAGCCCTTTTGTCAGAGGTCACAGTGCACACACAAACAGGGATGTCACACTATAGTCCTTAACCTCCCACAGATCCCGCTCCACCTTGAATCCAGTTAACCTTCTATGGCCAAAGAAATGACAGCACAGTGTTTTTTTCTCTTGATCAACCATTCTTCCTCGTCAGTGCAACTCCAAACGGCCAATCAGAGGTTTGTGTCAAGCAGGTCAAAGGAGCAGTTGCTGCAACAGAACAAAGGCTGTCTCAACTCTGACATTTCACTTCCTTTTTTACTTTTGTATGGAATCTCTCTCTCTCTCGCGTGCGCTCTACTTCTCTAAAACAGGTCGCCGTCAATAATGGCTGACCCTGGCCGTGACCCCACTCTCCGAGGGTGTCTCAGGGGGAGTTGGGATATGCAAAAAACACATCTCCATTTCATACCTTTAACACACGTACAGGTTCCCCACATGCAGGTAAACAGGACAAATATTTGAGACACACACACACACACACACACACACACACACACACACACACACACACACACACACACACACACACACACACACACACACACACACACACACACACACACACACACACACACACACACACACACACACACACACACACACACACACACACACACACACAAGGGTCTTGATTTCACCCTTCAAACCAACTCAGCAATAGCTGGTTGTGAGTGATCTAATCTTCACGGTTTGTTGCCCATTTTAATGAGCTTTGAGGTGTGTGTGTGTGCGTGCGTCTGTGCGTGCATTGATGTGTATAAGTGTGTGTGTATGAGGTCACCCTTCCTGGAACCTCTGCCACATGTCTCACACCTCTGCTGGGATCTGATAACAGAACTGTAAACTGATGAAGATGGAAAACCACCTTGCCCCTTCCATAGAGCCAACTTACAGTTGAAGTCGGAAGTTTACATACACTTAGGTTGGAGTCATTAAAACTTGTTTTCAACTACTCCACAAATTTCTTGTTAACAAACTACAGTTTTGGCAAGTCGGTTAAGACATCTACTTTGTGCATGACACAAGTCATTTTTCCAACAATTGTTTACAGACAGATTATTTCACTTATAATTCACTGTATCACAATTCCAGTGGGTCAGAAGTTTAAATACACTAAGTTGACTGTGCCTTTAAACAGCTTGGAAAATTGCAAAAAATTATGTCATGGTTTTAGAAGCTTCTGATAGGCTAATTGACATAATTTGAGTCAATTGGAGGTGTACCTGTGGATGTATTTCAAGGCCTACCTTCAAACTCAGTGCCTCTTTGCTTGACATCATGGGAAAATCATAAGAAATTAGCCAACACCTCAGAAAAAAATTGTAGACATCCACAAGTCTGGTTCATCCTTGGGAGCAATTTCCAAACGCCAGAAGGTACCACGTTCATCTGTACAAACAATAGTACCCAAGTATAAACACCATGGGACCACGCAGCCGTCATACCGCTCAGGAAGGAGAAGGGTTCTGTCTCTTAGAGATGAACATACTTTGGTGCGAAAAGTGCCAATCAATCCCAGAAAAACAGAAAAGGTCCTTGTGAAGATGCTAGAGGAAACAGGTACAAAAGTATCTATATCCACAGTAAAACGAGTCCTATATTGAAATAACCTGAAAGGCCGCTCAGCAAGGAAGAAGCCACTGCTCCAAAACCGCCATAAAAAGCCAGACAACGGTTTGCATCTGCACATGGAGACAAAGATCATACTTTTTGGAGAAATATCCTCTGGGCTGATGAAACCAAAATAGAACTGTTTGGCCATAATGACCATCGTTATGTTTGGAGGAAAAAGGGGGAGGCTTGCAAGCCAAAGAACACCATCCCAACCATGAAGCATGGGGGTGGCAGCATCATGTTGTGGGGTGCTTTGCTGCAGGAGGGACTGGTGCACTTCACAAAATAGATGGCAATAGATGGCATTATGTGGATATATTGAAGCAACATCTCAAGACATCAGTCAGGAACTTAAAGCTTGGTCGCAAATGGGTCTTCCAAATGAACAATGACCCCAAGCATACTTCCAAAGTTGTGGCAAAATGGCTTGAGGATAACAAAGTCAAGGTATTGGAGTGGCCATCACAATGCCCTGACCTCAATCCTATAGAAAATTTGTGGGCAGAACTGAAAAAGCGTGTGCGAGCAAGGAGGCCTACAAACCTGACTCAGTTACACCAGCTCTGTCACGAGGAATGGGCCAAAATTCACCCAACTTATTGTGGGAAGCTTGTGGAAGGCTACCCGAAACGTTTGACCCAAGTTAAACAATTTAAAGGCAATGCTACAAAATACTAATTGAGTGTATGTAAACTTCTGACCCACTGGGAATGTGATGAAATAAATAAAAGCTGAAATTAATCATTCTCTCTACCATTATTCTGACATTTCACATTCTTAAAATAAAGTTGTGATCCTAACTGACCTAAAACAGGGATTTTTTACGAGGATTAAATGTCAGGAATTGTGAAAAACTGAGTTTTAATGTATTTGTGTCTGTAAACAATTGTTGGAAACATTACTTGTGTCATGCACAAAGTAGATGTCCTAACCGACTTGCCAAAACTATAGTTTGTTAACAAGTAATTTGTGGAGTGGTTGAAAAACGAGTTTAATTGACTCCATCCTACCTTCCGACTTCAACAGTAGTTTTGCGAGCCAATGCTAACTAGCTAAGTAGAAAAATGGCTTATTTGCCAGAATCTCACAGTATCCCTTTAAACCTAGTCCTAGACTAAATGTTTCTCCATTTAAAGTGCTTCTTAGTCAAAGATTAGGCTGTTCCATCGAGCCTGCAGTACCCATAACTGTACACCAAAAGATCACATACTGTATAGCCCCTAGTCTGTTAACAATGATAACTCAGAGATGCCCAGAAGACCACTGAGATGTTACACTGGGGTTAAATGCTGTAGCCTACCTGAAAGGTACATTCATACTATGAATGACCCAGACTATGAAAGATACAATAAGGATATGATGTAACGCATGGATGGCACTGGCAAGCGTCAACCACACACAGATTAATCATGCAAGCCACTGTGCATAGAGTACATGTCATGAACCTGTGAAAGCTAGGCAAGACACATTTACAATTCCAAATAACATAGATAAAAAGCACAATAAATGGGATTGTGAATCATAACACACATGTTCAACTACACTGAGTGTACAAAACATGGACAAGAGCAACATGGAATGTTGCTCTTTCCATGACCAGGTAAATCCAGGTGAAAGCTATGATCCCTTTTTGATGTCACCTGTTAAATCCACTTCAATCAGTGTAGATGGTTAAAGAATGATTTTTAAGCCTTGGGACAATTGAGACATGGATGTGCAAGACAAAATATTTAAGTGCCTTTGAACAGTAGGTGCCAGGTGCACCAGTTTGAGTGTGTCAAGAACTGCAACACTGCTGGGTTTTTCATGCTCAACAGTTTCCCATGTTTATCAAGAACGTTCCACCATCCAAAGGACATCCAGCCAACATGACACAACTGTGGGAAGTATTGGAGTCAACATGGGCCAGCATCCCTGTGGAGCACTTTCGACACCTTGTAGAGTCCATGCCCCGACCAATTGAGGCTGTCTGAGGGCAAAAGGGGGTGCAACTCAATATTAGGAAGGTGTTCCTAATATTTTATAACCTCAGTGTATACCATGCCCCAAACTCAAACACTTTTCTATTCTTCCCATTTGCAGATTTCCTTATAGGCACATCATCATGTCTACAGAATCTCCCAGCTCCACGTGTACTCACAGTGCCAACAGGTCCCTGACAACCACACCAGCCCCTCAGATCTCCTCCCTACGCACCTGTGAACCTTCAGGGTCCTCCCTCCAGCAGATGGTGCACTCAAAGGTACCAGAATCCACTGAAAACAGTTTATTTTACAGTTTCACCCAGAAATACTCCAGATGGAAACACTCCCTCCATTTTGATTCAACCCAAAGCCATGCATGCTTTACCCATCTCATCTCCTTTCCTGCACCTGCATTAGGCTGCTGTTCCTCCAGAGGTAATTCCAGAATCCACATTGTGATCTTAGTGCATAAGCCCATAGCTGTTTGACTAACCAGACCTCGGTTCAAGTAGTATTTTTTGGTTCCATTGGTTGCTTTTCATTGGTAATTTTCATTGTGACAGATAAATTATTTGAAAGAAAATGAATACTATTTGAACCCAGGTCTGCTTGCAACATGGAGATTGTTTATGAGTGAATCTAAAAGGATTTATAAACTGGGTGGTTTGAGCCCTGAATGCTGATTGCCCCCCCCCCCCCCCCCCCCGCCAAAACAGGCATGATGTGTTTAAACCCAAATGATGTCTGCGTCCCAAATAGCGCCCTATAGGATGTCATTTGGGACACAGACAATGCCAGGAGATAAAATGTATGTGTTTCTTAGCTATTCCCTTGCATTGTTTCATTGTTTCATGCAGATGCCACCCTGGAGATTCTGGATGTTGCTAAATAACCAGCTAACAATTTGTATATTAATCTCTCCTCAGTGTGATGAGAGCAGTTCTGTGTCATTTACCACTGCCCAGCGTGAGAAAGAAAGCGCCACCTACAGACAGAGAAATGCCGCTGCAGAGACCTGCAGGAGGCACAGCATTGATGGAGCCATGGTAACACAGAGTCAAAGGTCAAACTTAGGGTCAGTGTCAGCTGACCGCTTCCACCCCTACCGTCGTCAGTTCAGCAATGGTGGGGTTGCCACGGGTTGCCTGGCCCCTGGTCCCCCTGGGTCTCATCCCTTCATCTGTCTCAGAGAGGTGGAGGCTCCAGATAGCTTCACAGACACATACACATCTACCAGTGAGGAACAGACATGCTGGGATCCATACAACGGGAGTTTCCAAGCTTCCAGACTGATGGTATGATACAGTGATACTCATACTCTAAATGGCTATTTGTTCATAGTACACGCTAACAGCTGAACTGTAGTACCATACCCAAATGTACATGGCCAATGAGGAGAGCCCCACCCGTAAGCAGTTCCCCATAGACAGATCTCTCAATCATAGCTACAGCTCCTATCCACACACACACACACACACACACACACACACACACACACACACACACACACACACACACACACACACACACACACACACACACACACACACACACACACACACACACACACACACACACACACACACACACACACACACACACACACACACATCACAATGATACCAATGCTGCCAATGAGTTTCCTCAGATTTCATTACTTGTATAATGCATTTATCTTCATTCATTCCCTTTATTCAACACAGCACTCTTACCCAGAACCACTGGCTGCACCCAAGGAACCTTCCTGCTTCCTGTCCCAAGGTTATGCCTCCTACAGCCCCCTAGCCCCACTGCAGCAGGTGAGTGGGCAGGACCAAAGCACAGGGGGAGGGTTTAACTTAAGGGTGAGGTTCTTAGAGGAGCTTAACTCAATAGGGTGGTTTTGGTAGGCTATAGAGCGCAATAGTAATGGTGTCTTTTTGTAGGCACTAACTGAGGGGGTTTTGTAGGATTTTTGGATAAACGCAGAAAATAAGGTCTATGGTAACACGGGTGTAGGAGATCTTATAGTATATGTTTTGTTCTATGAGATAATCTTAATCTGCTAACGTTAAAAATGTTGAATTTTGATGCATTTATGTAATCAAAACAAGCACACAAAGCACTTAAAGACTTCATAATTCATAAATGTCCAGTTAACTGACTAATATTCTCTCAAAGAACAAAACTAATTTCTATTTTTAGGACTACAAACTGTTGGTGTGGGTGGAATTTTGGTGCTGTATAGGTTGGTTGACAGAAACTACCTACGGTACTGTATATCTTTTCAAGGGTTAGTGCCACTCTGCCAAATAACTTGTCAAACACCTTGCCAAGGAAAATAACCATTTGCCAACAGGGCTTGGTTATATCATACCGTGAACTTGTAACAGTATAGGGTTTGCAGAACACAGCTGTGCGGTTTGGAAAAACCTCACTGTATACTCACTTTGTTGCTAAAGTAATACAAGTTCTGCTGTAACAATGTGTGTATGTATGTATGTGTTTGTGTTCTCTCTAGTTCTCACCAGGTGTGTATTCTACCAGTGGAAAATCCAAAAGTTCTCAGTACTCTCTCCAGGGCCTCTCCACTCCAACCCATGAAGACAGTAGCATGCAGTCCCTCTTCCCCAAGCCCATCTACTCATACAGGTGAACATGTTACTTTGATACTCCATACATGTGCATAATCACAATCTATTACCAATCCGTACAATCAGGTTTTGGAATTTGGTGTAACATTAATTATATATTAAAGACCTTATTTAATCAAGACCTTATTCAATGAAGACCTTATTAAATCAAGACCGTATTCAATCAAGACCTTATTCAATCCAGACCTTATTCAATCAAGACCTTATTAAATCCAGACCTTATTCAATCCAGACCTTATTCAATCAAGACCGTATTCAATCAAGACCTTATTCAATCAAGACCTTATTCAAACCAGACCTTATTCAATCAAGACCTTATTAAATCCAGACCTTATTCAATCAAGACCTTATTCAATCCAGACCTTATTCAATCAAGACCGTATTCAATCAAGACCTTATTCAATCCAGACCTTATTCAATCAAGACCTTATTCAATCAAGACATTATTTAATTAAGACCTTATTAAATCCAGACCTTATTCAATCAAGACCTTATTCAATCAAGACCGTATTCAATCAAGACCTTATTCAATCCAGACCTTATTCAATCAAGACCTTATTCAATCAAGACATTATTTAATTAAGACCTTATTTAATCAAGACCTTATTCAATCAAGACCTTATAAAATCAAGACCTTATACAACCAAGACCTTATTTAATCAAGACCTTATTTAATCAAGACCTTAGTCAATCAAACCCATTTCTCAATATTCATTACTCTTCTTTCTATGCATGTTTGAAATAATGGTGAAACAAGGTGAAACAAAAAAATTTGAACTGTAAGCATGTCAGTTCTTTAATAACCCCCAAAACCAGTTTACCAGTTTGGATTGAAAGGGAACCAAAGTATATATATTTGGTGTTCAGCTGTGATTTCAGTCAGTTTCTGCACATTTTGTACTCTGGTCCTCTGAGGACCAGATGGTATATATTTCAATAATGATTTAACCTAAATTCTTATCAAGTATCAATGTTACATAATACAAATAATTTATTCATGGAGTTTTTTTATCTCCTTTATCCCTCAGGCTTGCAGGTGTGAGGTGGATGGAGGGGGTGTAAGGTGTGAGGTGGATGGAGGGGGTGTGAGGTGTGAGGTGGATGGGGGGGGGGTGAGGTGTGAAGTGGATGGGGTGTGTGTCAGGTGTGAGGTGGATGGGGGTGTGTGAGGTGTGAGGTGGATGGAGGGGGTGTGAGGTGTGAGGTAGATGGGGTGTGTGTAAGGTGTGAGGTGTGAGGTGGATGGGGGGTGAGGTGGATGGGGGAGTGTGAGGTGTGCGGCGTGAGTTGTGAGGTGGATGGGGGTGTGAGGTGTGAGGTGGATGGGGTGTGTGTGAGGTTTGAGATGGATGGGGTGTGTGTAAGGTGTGAGGTGTGAGGTGGATGGGGGGGTGAGGTGTGAGGTGGATGGGGGGGTGAGGTGTGAGGTGGATGGGGTGTGTGTGAGGTGTGAGGTGGATGGGGTGTGTGTGAGTTGTGCGGTGGATGGGGGTGTGTGAGATGTGAGTTGGATGGGGGGGTGTGTAAGGTGTGAGGTGTGAGGTGGATGGGGGGTGTGAGGTGTGAGGTGGATGGGGGCTGTGTGAGGTTTGAGGTGGATGAGGGGTGTGTGAGGTGGATGGGGTGTGTGTGTGAGGTGTGAGATGGATGGGGTGTGTGTGTGAGGTGGATGGAGTGTATGTGTGAGGTGTGAGGAGGATGGAGTGTGTGTGAGGTGAATTGAGTGTGTGTGAGGTGGATGGAGTATGTGTGTGAGGTGTGAGGTGGATGGGATGTGTGTGTGAGGTGTGAGTTGGATGGAGTGTGTGTCTGAGGTGTGAGGTGGATGGAGTGTGTGTGTGAGGTGTGAGGTGGATGGGGTGTGTGTGAGGTAGATGGAGTGTGCGTGTGAGGTGTGAGGTTGATGGAGTGTGTGTGTGAGGTGTGAGGTGGATGGAGTGTGTGTGAGGTAGATGGAGTGTGCGTGTGAGGTGTGAGGTGGATGGAGTGTGTGTGAGGTGGATGGGGTGTGTGTGAGGTGGATGGAGTGTGTGTGTGAGGTGGATGGGGTGTGTGTGTGAGGTGTGAGGTGGATGGAGTGTGTGTGAGGTGGATGGGGTGTGTGTGTGAGGTGTGAGGTGGATGGAGTGTGTGTGAGGTGGATGGGGTGTGTGTGAGGTGGATGGGGTGTGTGTGAGGTGGATGGAGTGTGTGTGAGGTGGATGGGGTGTGTGTGAGGTGGATGGGGTGTGTGTGAGGTGGATGGAGTGTGTGTGAGGTGGATGGGGTGTGTGTGAGGTGGATGGGGTGTGTGTGAGGTGGATGGGGTGTGTGTGAGGTGGATGGAGTGTGTGTGAGGTGGATGGAGTGTGTGTGAGGTGGATGGAGTGTGTGTGAGGTGGATGGAGTGTGTGTGAGGTGGATGGAGTGTGTGTGAGGTGGATGGGGTGTGTGTGAGGTGGATGGAGTGTGTGTGAGGTGGATGGAGTGTGTGTGAGGTGGATGGAGTGTGTGTGAGGTGGATGGAGTGTGTGTGAGGTGGATGGAGTGTGTGTGAGGTGGATGGAGTGTGTGTGAGGTGGATGGAGTGTGTGTGAGGTGGATGGAGTGTGTGTGAGGTGGATGGAGTGTGAGGTGTGAGGTGGATGGAGTGTGTGTGAGGTGGATGGGGTGTGTGTGAGGTGGATGGGGTGTGTGTGAGGTGGATGGGGTGTGTGTGAGGTGGATGGAGTGTGTGTGAGGTGGATGGGGTGTGTGTGAGGTGGATGGGGTGTGTGTGAGGTGGATGGAGTGTGTGTGAGGTGGATGGGGTGTGTGTGTGAGGTGGATGGGGTGTGTGTGTGAGGTGTGAGGTGGATGGAGTGTGTGTGAGGTGGATGGGGTGTGTGTGAGGTGGATGGGGTGTGTGTGAGGTAGATGGAGTGTGCGTGTGAGGTGTGAGGTGGATGGGGTGTGTGTGTGAGGTGTGAGGTGGATGGGGTGTGTGTGTGAGGTGTGAGGTGGATGGAGTGTGTGTGAGGTGGATGGGGTGTGTGTGAGGTGGATGGAGTGTGTGTGAGGTGGATGGGGTGTGTGTGAGGTGGATGGAGTGTGTGTGAGGTGGATGGAGTGTGTGTGAGGTGGATGGAGTGTGTGTGAGGTGGATGGAGTGTGTGTGAGGTGGATGGAGTGTGTGTGAGGTGGATGGAGTGTGTGTGAGGTGGATGGAGTGTGTGTGAGGTAGATGGAGTGTGCGTGTGAGGTGTGAGGTGGATGGAGTGTGTGTGAGGTGGATGGGGTGTGTGTGAGGTGGATGGAGTGTGTGTGTGAGGTGGATGGGGTGTGTGTGTGAGGTGTGAGGTGGATGGAGTGTGTGTGAGGTGGATGGGGTGTGTGTGTGAGGTGTGAGGTGGATGGAGTGTGTGTGAGGTGGATGGGGTGTGTGTGAGGTGGATGGGGTGTGTGTGAGGTGGATGGAGTGTGTGTGAGGTGGATGGGGTGTGTGTGAGGTGGATGGGGTGTGTGTGAGGTGGATGGAGTGTGTGTGAGGTGGATGGGGTGTGTGTGAGGTGGATGGGGTGTGTGTGAGGTGGATGGGGTGTGTGTGAGGTGGATGGAGTGTGTGTGAGGTGGATGGAGTGTGTGTGAGGTGGATGGAGTGTGTGTGAGGTGGATGGAGTGTGTGTGAGGTGGATGGAGTGTGTGTGAGGTGGATGGGGTGTGTGTGAGGTGGATGGAGTGTGTGTGAGGTGGATGGAGTGTGTGTGAGGTGGATGGAGTGTGTGTGAGGTGGATGGAGTGTGTGTGAGGTGGATGGAGTGTGTGTGAGGTGGATGGAGTGTGTGTGAGGTGGATGGAGTGTGTGTGAGGTGGATGGAGTGTGTGTGAGGTGGATGGAGTGTGTGTGAGGTGGATGGAGTGTGAGGTGTGAGGTGGATGGAGTGTGTGTGAGGTGGATGGGGTGTGTGTGAGGTGGATGGGGTGTGTGTGAGGTGGATGGGGTGTGTGTGAGGTGGATGGAGTGTGTGTGAGGTGGATGGGGTGTGTGTGAGGTGGATGGGGTGTGTGTGAGGTGGATGGAGTGTGTGTGAGGTGGATGGGGTGTGTGTGTGAGGTGGATGGGGTGTGTGTGTGAGGTGTGAGGTGGATGGAGTGTGTGTGAGGTGGATGGGGTGTGTGTGAGGTGGATGGGGTGTGTGTGAGGTAGATGGAGTGTGCGTGTGAGGTGTGAGGTGGATGGGGTGTGTGTGTGAGGTGTGAGGTGGATGGGGTGTGTGTGTGAGGTGTGAGGTGGATGGAGTGTGTGTGAGGTGGATGGGGTGTGTGTGAGGTGGATGGAGTGTGTGTGAGGTGGATGGGGTGTGTGTGAGGTGGATGGAGTGTGTGTGAGGTGGATGGAGTGTGTGTGAGGTGGATGGAGTGTGTGTGAGGTGGATGGAGTGTGTGTGAGGTGGATGGAGTGTGTGTGAGGTGGATGGAGTGTGTGTGAGGTGGATGGAGTGTGTGTGAGGTGGATGGAGTGTGTGTGAGGTGGATGGGGTGTGTGTGAGGTGGATGGGGTGTGTGTGAGGTGGATGGGGTGTGTGTGAGGTGGATGGAGTGTGTGTGAGGTGGATGGGGTGTGTGTGAGGTGGATGGGGTGTGTGTGAGGTGGATGGAGTGTGTGTGAGGTGGATGGGGTGTGTGTGAGGTGGATGGGGTGTGTGTGAGGTAGATGGGGTGTGTGTGAGGTGGATGGAGTGTGTGTGAGGTGGATGGGGTGTGTGTGTGAGGTGTGAGGTGGATGGAGTGTGTGTGAGGTGGATGGGGTGTGTGTGTGAGGTGTGAGGTGGATGGAGTGTGTGTGAGGTGGATGGGGTGTGTGTGAGGTGGATGGAGTGTGTGTGTGAGGTGGATGGGGTGTGTGTGTGAGGTGGATGGGGTGTGTGTGTGAGGTGTGAGGTGGATGGAGTGTGTGTGAGGTGGATGGGGTGTGTGAGGTGGATGGGTGTGTGTGAGGTAGATGGAGTGTGCGTGTGAGGTGTGAGGTGGATGGGGTGTGTGTGTGAGGTGTGAGGTGGATGGGGTGTGTGTGTGAGGTGTGAGGTGGATGGAGTGTGTGTGAGGTGGATGGGGTGTGTGTGAGGTGGATGGAGTGTGTGTGTGAGGTAGCCCATGCCCTAGATCTACACTGGTTCCACGTACATTACCACTGCCTCTTATTCAAATCCACTACAAAGACTACCTACCATACTTATTTTCTGATGTTTTCCTCGGAGGCTGAGTTAATATGATAATAACAACTTGTTATTAGTGTTTTGTGGATGTCATCATGGATCCTTGTCATGAATGATGTACATTCTTAGAATCTTTGCTATCTGTCCCCATAGGAGAACCCTTTTTGGTTCCAGGTAAAACCCTTTTTGGTTCCAGGTAGAACTCTTTCTACAGATGGTTCTACATGGAACCCAGAAGGGTTTTACCTGGAACCAAAAAGGGCTCTATCTGGAATCAAAAATGGTTTTACCTGGAACCAAAAAGGGTTCTCCTATGGGGACAATCGATTAACCCTTTTGGAACCCTACTGTATATGTAATGAATAAACAACACTGTGATGTTAAATAATATAATATATGTTATCATATACAATAATAATATAATATTGACTACAACTGATTGACTACACTGACTACACTGACACTGACTACAATGTTTGTCTTCAATCCGTAGCATTCTGATCTTCATGGCTCTGAGGAACAGTAAGACAGGGAGTCTCCCGGTTAGTGAGATCTACAGGTTCATGACTGAACACTTCCCCTACTTCAAGGTACAGCAGGAGGACATTATGTCTTCTCACTGACCCAACAGTCATCTCTGTGTCTTCATAACTCTTTCATTATTCTCATCCTATGTATTTTATCTGTGCAATGTCACAGGCAGAGTTGTTATAACCATTGCTATACATCCTTGTATGAACTTTGCATCACCTAACTTTCCAAAACGAATGAATACAAGGACACACAAGTGACATGCATTGGGCTTAACCACACTTGTAAAGTAAACACCTTGTAATTAAATGTATTTACATGTGGTATGAAAGACTCAATCACTGAGAGATCAACGCCTGCTGATCTTCAATCCTCTCACATCTGGCGATAAGCCCTTTCTAGAAGGACATGGAGAGGGAGAGAGAGAGAGAAAGCATATATTTTCTTTAGAGCCTCCATAGATGAATGATGAATGATACTATAATAGTGTATATAGATCCAACGGTGTGCCAAAGCAGAAGCAGCCTTTGCCGTAGACTAGCCTCATCCCCAGCCGTTTGTTAGGCATCATCAACCCCTACCTATTCTATAGAGAATACAGGCGTGGCCTCTAGGACCTAGTCAAAAGTAGTGCACTAGGGAACAGGGTGTTATTTGGAACTCAGCCTGTGTTTATCGACGCTAGCCATGGGCCACCCCGGCTGATACCCGTTAGGGCTCGATCTGTGTCTTCCCATCCATCACGATGCTTATAGACCCATGAAGTGGTTGGCTGTTTGTTGGCTGTCAGTCTGGCTGGCTATCTGGCTGGCTATCTGGCCTGCTGTCTGTCTGTCTGTCTGTCTGTCTGTCTGTCTGTCTGTCTGTCTGTCTGTCTGTCTGTCTGTCTGTCTGTCTGTCTGTCTGTCTGTCTGTCTGTCTGTCTGTCTGTCTGGCGTAGGAAGAGGAGGAATGTACAACGTGGCACTGCAACAGCTTTGGCTCCTCTTCAGCCGAACATACTGTAGGACCTGACTGAGAGACTGCCTCTGGGGTGTGTGTGTGTGTGTGTGTTTGTTTGTGTGTGTGCGTGTGTGTGTGTGCAATGTGGTACTACCCCTGCTTTGGTTCCTCTTGACTTTTGACTTGATTTTTAATTACTTTTAACCCCTATTTCGGTAAAAAGCTGAGGGTTGGGGCTGGACAGAGCTATGGATGCAAAGACTGACCATCCATGACATCACATTATAGTTTAAGCTGTATATTGTTTATTTACATTGAATGTTTACAAACAGTAGAGTAAAACAAGCGTATATGTTGGGTTCTGAACTAACTTCTAAGCTATATTCTTCAAGGATGAGTGGGTAAATATCATTAATTGAAATGTCAAAAAATGGATGCATCAATCGCAGATAGCCCCTTCAAGAAATTCATAAATATGTTAAATATACTTCAATGCAATTCCTTGATTATTTACATAGCCACAAACTATACAGTAGTATATAAAAATTTAACAATTAAAAATTGAAGGGGAAAAAAGTATTCCATGGAAAATGAAAATACTGTTACTGTACATTTCTCCTCTCCTTTCTGTCTCTCAGACGGCTCCAGATGGATGGAAGAACTCGGTCCGCCACAACCTGTCTCTGAATAAGTGCTTTGAGAAGGTGGAGAATAAGATTGGCAACTCTTCCCGTAAGGGCTGCCTGTGGGCCCTCAACCCAGCCAAGATAGAGAAGATGCAGGAGGAGCTACACAAGTGGCGCCGTAAAGACCCCCTCACTGTCCGCAAGAGCATGGCCAGACCAGGTACTGTAGGTGGTCCATACATCACAGACCAGACCTGGGCTATGTTTTATTTGCGCTTCCTCAAAGTTCAGATGCCAGTGTTTTAATGGACTGTAAGCTTGGCAGTCCTCAGGTCCGTCATGGCATAAATGACACCCTAAATAAGATGGTTCTATGTTATTCAGAAAGATTCAAGTACAGCTTGTGTTGTTACAGACAGGGCATGTTACCTTGGAGACCGAGCAACACCAGCGTTCTGGTGATTCTATCCACTCAGCCTTTTTGGCAGCTATTACAGGAGATAAATGTAAGGTCATCTCAATTTACCCACAGTCTCTCTCTCTCTCTCTCTCTCTCTCTCTCTCTCTCTCTCTCTCTCTCTCTCTCTCTCTCTCTCTCTCTCTCTCTCTCTCTCTCTCTCTCTCTCTCTCTCTCTCTCTCTCTCTCTCTCTCTCTCTCTCTCTCTCTCTCTCTCTCTCTCTCTCTCTCTCTCTCTCTCTCTCTCTCTCTCTCTCTCTCTCTCTCTCTCTCTCTCTCTCTCTCTCTCTCTCTCTCTCTCTCTCTCTCTCTCTCTCTCTCTCTCTCTCTCTGTTTTCTCAGAGGACCTGGATCGCCTGTTGGGGGAAAGACCAGAGAATCTGAAATCTTTACCTTTTTACCACCAGACCCCACTGGCAAGATCCACCACAAACTACGACCCTACCCCTTCCTCCTTCACTTCATCCCAGCCTCCAGAGCCCTGTCGCCCTCTCCAACGTCCCCTCTACCTCCACGTCCCCCCTTCCACCCTGACAGTCAACCAGCACCCCCGCTACATGTCCCCCACCACCCCCCACCCCTTCTCCTTCTACTCCCCCTGCGGACAGCAGCCTCCATCAGGTATCCCTCCCAATGTGGGTACCTTGGGTTCCCCCTTGGTGGGGCAGACACCCTCCAGCTGTAGCGCCACCATACAGGCAGAGTATGACGTTGGGCCCAGGAGCATGCAGGAGCTACAGCTAGAGGGAGATGCTAGTAACGATATCGACATGCTCAACCCCAGCTTGACTGACCTGCAACTCCACGGTGAGAGAGAGAGAGAGAGAGAGAGAGAGAGAGAGAGAGAGAGAGAGAGAGAGAGAGAGAGAGAGAGAGTGAGAGAGAGAGAGAGAGAGAGAGAGAGAGAGAGAGAGAGAGAGAGAGAGAGAGAGAGAGAGAGAGAGAGAGAGAGAGAGAGAGAGAGAACCATATTCAGGAATTATTTTTATACAATCTACAAAATGTGCAACCCT
Organism: Salvelinus namaycush; assembly: GCF_016432855.1. Taxonomy (NCBI): domain Eukaryota; kingdom Metazoa; phylum Chordata; class Actinopteri; order Salmoniformes; family Salmonidae; genus Salvelinus; species Salvelinus namaycush. The sequence continues at coordinate 20,273,816 of NC_052340.1, read as the reverse complement.
GTTCACTCTCCTCTCAGGTTACTTGTGGGAGGAGCTGAGAGAGGACAGCCTGGCTCCTGATTCGCTGGTGGCAATCAGTCCCTCTCCGTCCCTCTCTTCTTCCCAGCCAACACACTTCCTCCTGGGGTCAAGTCTGAGGAGCACCTGTCCTGTCAACCAGACATCAGAGTTGATCTCAGTCGGTCTGGGGAAGGAAGAGGAGGAAGATGAGGAGGAGATGGATGGAGGATGTGGAGGTCTATCAGACCTACATATTAATGGACAGTACCACACAGCCTACACAGGTGTGGAGAGTTTAGCTGGTTACCTCACTTCCATGGGGAACACCCCCATACCTTTGCTTTGAAGCCCAGGAATAGGGCTCCCTTCGTGAAATCTCACCAAGACCTTCCCCCTGGACCTCCAGGACAACTCAAGACTGGGGTTGTGATGGTCAAGACTTATCACAATGCAGCAATGAAACAGTGACAATATTGTGCACAGTTTGATCACAATCAAACATCATATTTTGCTTTGCTTTGAACCTGTAGACCTTGTTGGCTCAATTTGTCTACAATTAGCCTGAATCAAATGTGTGAGTGAGTAGGGGTTCAGGTTTTATCACAATTGCGTTAACAATATGTTTTTATTCATATCATTGACTGTGGCTGGGTCAAATTCAAAACTTGACATTCATGAGAATGAATGGATCCAAAAGCTCATGACACATCTTACTGTTTAGTGATTAGGAGTAGAGTGCAGTACCACCTAACTTCACACAAGATGACAGCAGAGAGCTGTAGTGACTTATTTAATGGAACGTTAGAGTTGTTGATAAAAATACAGCGCTGGTGACATTTCTTCCTTATTCTACACTACAGAGAATCATATCTGTTCTACACAACACATTTCTATGTTGAACATTTTGTGAAGTCTCTTTCTCCTGAATAAGCCCCCTGTTGTGAAATGTTCCCGCTTTTTCAATTTGCATTTTATTCAGTTTATGGTGACAAGAGATGATTCAAGCCATCTGGTTTTAAGCTCAAAGCTAATGAATGTAATTACAAAATTTGTCTTAGCATAATTGCTGATACGAAACAGGGAACATACTCACTGTTAACTCAATTAATTTTCTTTCTAGAAATAGTTTTCAAAGCTTTCTAGCTAAAATACCATTGAGGATGGAAGTCAATGTCAAGGCAGAGCCGGACAACTGTTCTCAGACCTTCCTCTGGTTCCTGTAAGCCCTATCTAATCATTTAGCTTCCATAATTATGAAAATGAATAAGGTGACATCACCTTACCAGGAACATATTTCGAGAGTGTATTTTAGTCATAGCATGTGTGAAAAGGCCCTTTTTCTTGTATGGAATGACTGAGTGTATAGTAAACTGTCTTTGATTTATAGCGCTTAAACTGATTCATGATTTGATATTCTAGTCTAGACGTCTATCACCATCACAAATCTATCCAGACATTGTAAAACAACCTTTGTTATAATTGGCTGTTCCCACATATTGTAGCTGGTGTCATTGTTTTACCATCTTGGGTATCAAGTGAAAAAAGACCACAAGTCGCATTTCAAGACTTCCCAAAAAAATCACATATATTTATTTCTCTGAGTGGCATTTCAACTGTCCAAACTTTACATCATTTTAATTTACAATAACCACATTTCTTATAAATACATCTGCAAATCTCTTGAGACTAAATATGTGCTGGATATCAAAATGAATATCTGGTTTTGAGTTCATATATGACTATCCTTCGCCTACTTTTAACTCGTCAAAGTGGCTACTTAAAAAAATACTTTAGAAGATAAAACTATGAGTATACATAAATAAACACGACTAGGGTTGCAAAATTCCAGTAACTTTCCTAAAATTCCCAGTTTTTCCAAAAATCCATGTTGGAAAATTCCTGGAATCAGGCTGGAATAAGAAATCAAGGAATCCTCCAAAGGGGACTTCTGGAAAACCAGGGAATTTTGGAAAAGCTAGAATTTTTCCAGCCCTAAATACGACACATTCACATTAAAAGAGTACCTGTCCCATTCTACGATGTACTGTACGCTAATGGCATTCAACTGGTTTCTACTGGCATGGTGATCAACAAAGAACCTCATCAAACGGTAGTACTGTTCCTTTCAGGGACAACGTGTCATTCAGAGCTAATGGCTATTTATTAGAAATTCAAGAAACTTTTTTGACTTTCTTTAAGAGTAAAAAAAAGTAGCAGAACCCTAGTAGAAATATATAGGTTCTGGTTGCTCGACTAGAATACATGTTTTGATGATGTCAGAGAATTGTGTGTCTGTGTCACTTGGTAATGCGACAGACAGCTGGTCTGTCTGTCTGTCTGTCTTTCTCTGTTGTTTAAATAGCTACAGTACCAGTCAAAAGTTTGGACACACCTACTCCTTCAAGGTTTTTTCTTAATTTTTTTACTATGATCTACATTGTAGAATAATAGTAAAGACATCAAAACTATGAAATAACACATATGGAATCATGTAGTAACCAAATATATATTATATATTTTAGATTCTTCAAAGTAGCCACCCTTTGCCTTGATGACAGCTTTGCACAGTCTTGGCATTCTCTCAACACGCTTCACCTGGAATACTTTTCCAATAGTCTTGAAGGAGTTCCCACATATTCTGAGCACTTGTTGGCTGCTTTTCCTTCCCTCTGCGGTCCAACTCATCCCAAACCATCTCAATTGGGTTGAGGTCGGGTGATTTTGGAGGCCAGGTCATCTGATGCAGCACTCCATCACTCTTCTTCTTGGTCAAATAGCCCTTACACGGCCTGGAGGTATGTTGGGTCATTGTCCTGTTGAAAAACAAATGATTGTCCCACTAAGCGCAAACCAGATGGGATTGCATATCACTGCAGAATGCTGTGGTAGCCATGCTGGTTAAGTGTGCCTTGAATTCTAAATAAATCACAGACAGTATCACAGCAAAGCACGCCCACACCATCACACCTCCTCCTCCATGCTTCACGGTGGGAACCACACACGCGGAGATCATCCATTCACCTACTCTGCGTCTCATAAAGACACGGCGATTGGAACCAAAAATCTCAACATCAACATCAGACCAAAGGACAAATTTCCACCGATCTAATGTCCATTGCTCATGTTTGTTGGCCCAAGCAAGTCTCTTCTTATTATTGGTGTCCTTTAGTAGTGGTTTCTTTGCAGCAATTTGACCATGAAGGCCTGATTCACGCAGTCTCCTCTAAACAGTTGATGTTGAGATGTGTCCGTTACTTGAACTCTATGAAGCATTTATTTGTGCTGCAATTTCTGAGGCTGGTAACTCTTAATGAACTCATCCTCTGCAGCAGAGGTAATTGGGTCTTCCTTTCCTGTGGCGGTCCTCATGAGAGCCAGTTTCATCATAGCACTTGATGGTTTTTGCGAATGCACTTGAAGAAACTTTTCTTGAAATGTTCTGCATGGACTGACCTTCATGTCTTAAAGTAACGATGGAATGTCGTTTCTCTTTGCTTATTTGAGCTGTTCTTGCCATAATATGGACTTGGTCTTCTACCAAATCTTCTGTATACCACCCCTAACTTGTCACAACACAACTGATTGGCTCAAACGCATTAAGAAGGCAAGACATTCCAGAAATGAACTTTTAACAAGGCACACCTGTTAATTGAAATGCATTCCAGGTGACTACATCATGAAGCTGGTTGAGAGAATGCCAAGAGTGTGCAAAGCTGTCATACTGGAAAAGGGTGGCAACTTTTTTAAACACTTTTTTGGTTACTACATGATTCCATATGTGTTATTTCATAGTTGTGATGTCTTCACTATTATTCTACAATGTAGAAAATAGTAAAGTAAAACCCTTGAATGAGTAGGTGTGTCCAAACTTTTGACTGGTACTGTAAATGTCAATGAGATGAAGTGCAGATAAGCAGACACTCTCTCTATCTCTCTTTCTCGCTCTCTACATTTTTTCTGTCTCTTCTTTTCTCTCTTTCCCTTTCTCTTTTTCTCTTTAGCTGACTGACTGAGAACACACTGACTAGACATTCAATCTCACTCATTGTTACTGGCCCTTATATACTGTACTGGTTGTGCATTTATTTTGTCTAGATCAGGCCACATCAGATGTGTCCCATAGCGAAGGTCTGTGTGTGTTTATGTATGCTAGACTGTGTACACATCTATAACACTATCTATCAGACACAGAAAGTTGAGAGGTCATTGCAAGAGACTGGGGTAGGGGATTGCAACTAAGGGGATAACAAACAATGGGGGAATTCTGATTGGAGAAATAAAGCAGCTGAGAGTGCGAGGCTGTCCATCAGTCCTGTTGCTTGTCACCTGTCAGTCCGTCCATACGTCTCTCCGTTCGTTATGTCTGTCTGTCTGTCTGTCTGTCTGTCGGTCTGTCTGTCTGTCTGTCTGTCTGTCTGTCTGTCTGTCTGTCTGTCTGTCTGTCTGTCTGTCTGTCTGTCTGTCTGTCTGTCTGTCTGTCTGTCTGTCTGTCTGTCTGTCTGTCTGTCTGTCTGTCTGTCTGTCTGTCTGTCTGTCTGTCTGTCTGTCCATGGTCCTATGGAGGGGTGGGTTAGAGTTGGAGTTGGAGTGGGTCTAGGTGTCTAGGGAAGTCCTGTGCTCCTACGGACTCCCACTGTAGGAGTAGTCTGCCTTGTTGTGCATCACCAGCTTGTTGTCCACAAAGTAGAAGCTGTCGGACTGCGTTTTGTATGGGTGTAGGATCATCTCACGCACTGAGGAAGAAGAGGAAGGACACGTCAGTGTGTGTGTTTGAGTGAGTGTGTGTGTGTGTGTGTCGAACTGTGTCGTATGGGTACAGGAAGTGCGTGTATGCATGCGTGCTATGTCTGTGTCTCTGTTTCTACGTGTGTCTATACTCACTGATGTCCTCTGATAGAGGGGGGAACTCGTAGATGTGTTCGCAGGTGTTCTTGCTGCTGGGCATACAGAAACCAAACTCAAAATCAAAGCTCTTGAGGAGCTGCTCTCTGAAGTAGTGCCTCTCAATCATCCTGAAGTTGTTGATGGGCATGTCTCCCACTGTGAACTCCACACTGTGTCAGAGAGGACAGGGGGACAGAGAGATCTGATAAACTATTGGAAACACACTTACACATCATTTGTTTGTTATAGTTTGTTGCAGAACCAAAGTGTAATTCCATGTTTCCTCATTTCCCCCTCTACAGTAGCCCTTTCTTGCCTTCAAATGACTAGTGGCCTTGTGTGGAATGTTATTCATATTTTTCATAATTTCATAATAAACATTAATTTAAATAAACAGCAGAAAATCTGGTGCTTCGATGCCAAACTTTTGCTATGTTTCAGTCTTCTGTGATGTATACAAAGTGTAATATTGGGATGAAAACTCCAAATGTAAAAACGTAATACATTTCAACTCTATATCTGACATGGTACAGGTGTCTTCTTTTTTTAAGCCCATAACTATGTGTGTGAGGTGTATACGTTGGTTTCAATGTAGATGTGTTTAAGACGACCAATAAACACTCTGTGTGACCCTGATTTAGCCCACTGCAGTAAAAGGTTCATTAATAACAACTGGCCTGACTGTCCTTTTTCTCATCTCTCTTTCTCTCTCTCTTTCTCCCTCACCCTGCCTCCTTTTTTTCTCTCTCCCTCTCTCTTTCTCCCCCTACTGTGTAGCCTTCCTGCCTCCTTGGTATCTGTCACACACAAACATGCACGCAAGCACGTAGGCACGCACACACACACCACCTCTCACTCTCTGAGAATAGCCCTCCCCATCTGTCTCCTCTCAGATGAGAACAGCAGGGCACTGAATGGCCACCGCTCCACCACCCTTACACACCCACACAGGCGGCCATCTTAGCTGTGACTTACGTGGCGCCGACCTGGCGCAGCTGCAGGAAGGCAGGGGTGAACTGGTAACGGACGAAGCGGCCTCCGTTGGGGTCAAAATCCTTCTTTTCGCCCGCTGCCACAGTGTCACAAAAGAGACCGCGTTAAAGAGCATGCTGTTTTGAAGCACAGTCTCTCTGCTGTGTACCTCTCTGAATAGACACTGTTTCAGAGCCTTAGATGATCAACTCACACAGCGAAATAACACCTTCTCAGTAGAGACCAAGCTAATAGGAGTAATTTGTTCATGAATCATGCATAGTACTGCCTGGGCCTAGTTAACCCAGAGGTATATGCTGCTCACACATACAGTAGGTCCTAAAACCTCTTCGTTATCAGAGGCTATGTCCTGTATTTTAGTGCCACAAGTCATATATCCTAGGCTCTAATAAGAGAGAATATTGTTAACATGTATATATGAATATGTTAGGGAACACAAATACTAATGGTTATATTTAGCACAGAACAGGCCTATTACTGACCTGGTGCTGTTGGTTTTGTGATCTCAAACAGCACCGTCCCTGTCTCCATGTCTTGATTAAATACATTACCAACATATAGCTCATACACAGTACATGCATCTAATATATGTGCTGTTTAATACGGTAGTTTTGACATAGCCCATACCTGGTACAGGGGGTTTGGTGATCTCAAACAGCACCGTCCCAGTCTCCATGTCTCGGATCTTGAACCGTGTGAAGTCGATCATGTGAACGTTCTCCTCTGGGGAACATAGGTAGTCTGAAACAGAAAGGGGACAGAACACATTTTAGTCTGAATACAGGAGGGCTACATACTCTACAGAAAACATTTCAGTCTGAATACAGGAGGGCTACATACTCTACAGAAAACATTTCAGTCTGAATACAGGAGGGCTACATACTCCACAGAACACCTTTTAGTCTGAATACAGGAGGGCTACATACTCTACAGAACAACTTTTAGTCTGAATACAGGAGGGCTACATACTCTACAGAACACCTTTTAGTCTGAATACAGGAGGGCTACAGGAGGGCTACATTCTCTACAGAAAACCTTTCAGTCTGAATATAGGAGGGCTACATACTCTACAAAATACATTTTAGTCTGAATACAGGAGGGCTACATACTCTACAAAATACATTTTAGTCTGAATACAGGAGGACTACAGGAGGGCTACATACTGTACAGAACACCTTTCAGTCTGAATACAGGAGGGCTACAGGAGGGCTACATACTGTACAGAACACCTTTCAGTCTGAATACAGGAGGGCTACAGGAGGGCTACATACTGTACAGAACACCTTTCAGTCTGAATACAGGAGGGCTACAGGAGGGCTACATACTGTACTGAACACCTTTCAGTCTGAATACAGGAGGGCTACAGGAGGGCTACATACTGTACAGAACACCTTTCAGTCTGAATACAGGAGGGCTACAGGAGGGCTACATACTGTACAGAACACCTTTCAGTCTGAATACAGGAGAGTTACAGGAGGGCTACATACTCTACAGAACACCTTTCAGTCTGAATACAGGAGGGTTACAAGAGGGCTACATACTGTACAGAACACCTTTCAGTCTGAATACAGGAGGGCTACAGGGCTACATACTCTACAGAACACCTTTCAGTCTGAATACAGGAGGGCAACAGGAGGGCTACATACTCTGCAGAACACATTTTAGTCTAAATACAGGAGGGCTACAGGAGGGCTACATACTGTACAGAACACCTTTCAGTCTGAATACAGGAGGGCTACATACTGTACAGAACACCTTTCAGTCTGAATACAGGAGGGCTACATACTGTACAGAACAGCTTTCAGTCTGAATACAGGAGGGCTACATACTGTACAGAACACCTTTCAGTCTGAATACAGGAGGGCTACATACTGTACAGAACAGCTTTCAGTCTGAATACAGGAGGGCTACATACTCTACAGAACACATTTTAGTCTGAATACAGGAGGGCTACAGGAGGGCTACATACTCTACAGAACACATTTTAGTCTGAATACAGGAGGGCTACATACTCTACCGAACACATTTCAGTCTGAATACAGGAGGGCTACATACTCTACCGAACACATTTCAGTCTGAATACAGGAGGGCTACATACTCTACAGAACACATTTTAGTCTGAATACAGGAGGGCTACATACTCTACAGAACACATTTTAGTCTGAATACAGGAGGGCTACATACTCTACAGAACACATTTTAGTCTGAATACAGGAGGGCTACAGGAGGGTACATACTCTACAGAACACATTTTAGTCTGAATACAGGAGGGCTACATACTCTACCGAACACATTTCAGCCTGAATACAGGAGGGCTACAGGAGGGCTACATACTCTACAGAACACATTTTAGTCTGAATACAGGAGGGCTACATACTCTACAGAACACATTTTAGTCTGAATACAGGAAGACTACATACTCTACAGAACACATTTTAATCTAAATACAGGAGGGCTACAGGAGGGCTACATACTGTACAGAACAACTTTCAGTCTGCATACAGGAGGGCTACATACTGTACAGAAAACCTTTTAATCGGAATACAGGAGGGTTACAGGAGGGCTACATACTGTACAGAACAACTTTCAGTCTGCATATAGGAGGGCTACAGGAGGGCTACATACTCTACAGAAAACCTTTTAATCTGAATACAGGAGGGTTACAGGAGGGCTACATACTGTACAGAACACCTTTCAGTCTGAATACAGGAGGGCTACAGGAGGGCTACATACTCTACAGAACACCTTTCAGTCTGAATACAGGAGGGATACAGGAGGGCTACATACTGTACAGAACACCTTTCAGTCTGAATACAGGAGGGCTACAGGGCTACATACTCTACAGAACACCTTTCAGTCTGAATACAGGAGGGGAACAGGAGGGCTACATACTCTGCAGAACACATTTTAGTCTAAATACAGGAGGGCTACAGGAGGGCTACATACTGTACAGAACACCTTTCAGTCTGAATACAGGAGGGCTACATACTGTACAGAACACCTTTCAGTCTGAATACAGGAGGGCTACATACTGTACAGAACAGCTTTCAGTCTGAATACAGGAGGGCTACATACTGTACAGAACACCTTTCAGTCTGAATACAGGAGGGCTACATACTGTACAGAACAGCTTTCAGTCTGAATACAGGAGGGCTACATACTCTACAGAACACATTTTAGTCTGAATACAGGAGGGCTACAGGAGGGCTACATACTCTACAGAACACATTTTAGTCTGAATACAGGAGGGCTACATACTCTACCGAACACATTTCAGTCTGAATACAGGAGGGCTACATACTCTACCGAACACATTTCAGTCTGAATACAGGAGGGCTACATACTCTACAGAACACATTTTAGTCTGAATACAGGAGGGCTACATACTCTACAGAACACATTTTAGTCTGAATACAGGAGGGCTACATACTCTACAGAACACATTTTAGTCTGAATACAGGAGGGCTACAGGAGGGTACATACTCTACAGAACACATTTTAGTCTGAATACAGGAGGGCTACATACTCTACCGAACACATTTCAGTCTGAATACAGGAGGGCTACATACTCTACCGAACACATTTCAGTCTGAATACAGGAGGGCTACATACTCTACAGAACACATTTTAGTCTGAATACAGGAGGGCTACATACTCTACAGAACACATTTTAGTCTGAATACAGGAGGGCTACATACTCTACAGAACACATTTTAGTCTGAATACAGGAGGGCTACAGGAGGGTACATACTCTACAGAACACATTTTAGTCTGAATACAGGAGGGCTACATACTCTACCGAACACATTTCAGCCTGAATACAGGAGGGCTACAGGAGGGCTACATACTCTACAGAACACATTTTAGTCTGAATACAGGAGGGCTACATACTCTACAGAACACATTTTAGTCTGAATACAGGAAGACTACATACTCTACAGAACACATTTTAATCTAAATACAGGAGGGCTACAGGAGGGCTACATACTGTACAGAACAACTTTCAGTCTGCATACAGGAGGGCTACATACTCTACAGAAAACCTTTTAATCTGAATACAGGAGGGCTACAGGAGGGCTACATACTCTACATAACACATTTTAGTCTGAATACAGGAGGGCTACATACTCTACAGAACCCATTTTAGTCTGAATACAGGAGGGCTACATACTCTACAGAACACATTTTAGTCTGAATACAGGAAGGCTACATACTCTACAGAACACATTTTAGTCTGAATACAGGAGGGCTACATACTCTACAGAACACATTTTAGTCTGAATACAGGAGGGCTACATACTCTACAGAACACATTTTAGTCTGAATACAGGAGGGCTACAGGAGGGTACATACTCTACAGAACACATTTTAGTCTGAATACAGGAGGGCTACATACTCTACCGAACACATTTCAGCCTGAATACAGGAGGGCTACAGGAGGGCTACATACTCTACAGAACACATTTTAGTCTGAATACAGGAGGGCTACATACTCTACAGAACACATTTTAGTCTGAATACAGGAAGACTACATACTCTACAGAACACATTTTAATCTAAATACAGGAGGGCTACAGGAGGGCTACATACTGTACAGAACAACTTTCAGTCTGCATACAGGAGGGCTACATACTCTACAGAAAACCTTTTAATCTGAATACAGGAGGGCTACAGGAGGGCTACATACTCTACATAACACATTTTAGTCTGAATACAGGAGGGCTACATACTCTACAGAACCCATTTTAGTCTGAATACAGGAGGGCTACATACTCTACAGAACACATTTTAGTCTGAATACAGGAAGGCTACATACTCTACAGAACACATTTTAATCTAAATACAGGAGGGCTACAGGAGGGCTACATACTGTACAGAAAACCTTTTAATCTGAATACAGGAGGGTTACAGGAGGGCTACATACTGTACAGAACAACTTTCAGTCTGCATATAGGAGGGCTACAGGAGGGCTACATACTCTACAGAAAACCTTTTAATCTGAATACAGGAGGGTTACAGGAGGGCTACATACTGTACAGAACACCTTTCAGTCTGAATACAGGAGGGCTACAGGAGGGCTACATACTCTACAGAACACATTTCAGTCTGAATACAGGAGGGTTACAGGAGGGCTACATACTGTACAGAACACCTTTCAGTCTGAATACAGGAGGGCTACAGGGCTACATACTCTACAGAACACCTTTCAGTCTGAATACAGGAGGGCAACAGGAGGGCTACATACTCTACAGAACACATTTTAGTCTGAATACAGGAGGGCTACATACTCTACAGAACACATTTTAGTCTGAATACAGGAGGACTACATACTCTACAGAACACATTTTAATCTAAATACAGGAGGGCTACAGGAGGGCTACATACTGTACAGAACAACTTTCAGTCTGCATACAGGAGGGCTACATACTCTACAGAAAACCTTTTAATCTGAATACAGGAGGGCTACAGGAGGGCTACATACTCTACATAACACATTTTAGTTTGAATACAGGAGGGCTACATACTCTACAGAACCCATTTTAGTCTGAATACAGGAGGGCTACATACTCTACAGAACACATTTTAGTCTGAATACAGGAAGGCTACATACTCTACAGAACACATTTTAATCTAAATACAGGAGGGCTACAGGAGGGCTACATACTGTACAGAAAACCTTTTAATCTGAATACAGGAGGGATACAGGAGGGCTACATACTGTACAGAACAACTTTCAGTCTGCATATAGGAGGGCTACAGGAGGGCTACATACTCTACAGAAAACCTTTTAATCTGAATACAGGAGGGTTACAGGAGGGCTACATACTGTACAGAACACCTTTCAGTCTGAATACAGGAGGGCTACAGGAGGGCTACATACTCTACAGAACACCTTTCAGTCTGAATACAGGAGGGCTACAGGAGGGCTACATACTCTACAGAAAACCTTTTAGTCTGAATACAGGAGGGCTACATACTCTACAGAAAACATTTTAGTCTGAATACAGGAGGGCTACATACTCTACAGAACACATTTTAGTCTGAATACAGGAGGGCTACAGGAGGGCTACATACTGTACAGAACACATTTTAGTCTGAATACAGGAGGGCTACATACTCCACAGAAAACCTTTTAGTCTGAATACAGGAGGGCTACATACTCTACAGAACACCTTTCAGTCTGAATACAGGAGGGCTACAGGAGGGCTACATACTCTACAGAACACCTTTCAGTCTGAATACAGGAGGGCTACAGGAGGGCTACATACTGTACAGAACACCTTTCAGTCTGAATACAGGAGGGCTACAGGAGGGCTACATACTGTACAGAACACCTTTCAGTCTGAATACAGGAGGGCTACAGGAGGGCTACATACTGTACTGAACACCTTTCAGTCTGAATACAGGAGGGCTACAGGAGGGCTACATACTGTACAGAACACCTTTCAGTCTGAATACAAGAGGGCTACAGGAGGGCTACATACTGTACAGAACACCTTTCAGTCTGAATACAGGAGAGTTACAGGAGGGCTACATACTCTACAGAACACCTTTCAGTCTGAATACAGGAGGGTTACAGGAGGGCTACATACTGTACAGAACACCTTTCAGTCTGAATACAGGAGGGCTACAGGGCTACATACTCTACAGAACACCTTTCAGTCTGAATACAGGAGGGCAACAGGAGGGCTACATACTCTGCAGAACACATTTTAGTCTAAATACAGGAGGGCTACAGGAGGGCTACATACTGTACAGAACACCTTTCAGTCTGAATACAGGAGGGCTACATACTGTACAGAACACCTTTCAGTCTGAATACAGGAGGGCTACATACTGTACAGAACAGCTTTCAGTCTGAATACAGGAGGGCGACATACTGTACAGAACACCTTTCAGTCTGAATACAGGAGGGCTACATACTGTACAGAACAGCTTTCAGTCTGAATACAGGAGGGCTACATACTCTACAGAACACATTTTAGTCTGAATACAGGAGGGCTACAGGAGGGCTACATACTCTACAGAACACATTTTAGTCTGAATACAGGAGGGCTACATACTCTACCGAACACATTTCAGTCTGAATACAGGAGGGCTACATACTCTACCGAACACATTTCAGTCTGAATACAGGAGGGCTACATACTCTACAGAACACATTTTAGTCTGAATACAGGAGGGCTACATACTCTACAGAACACATTTTAGTCTGAATACAGGAGGGCTACATACTCTACAGAACACATTTTAGTCTGAATACAGGAGGGCTACAGGAGGGTACATACTCTACAGAACACATTTTAGTCTGAATACAGGAGGGCTACATACTCTACCGAACACATTTCAGCCTGAATACAGGAGGGCTACAGGAGGGCTACATACTCTACAGAACACATTTTAGTCTGAATACAGGAGGGCTACATACTCTACAGAACACATTTTAGTCTGAATACAGGAAGACTACATACTCTACAGAACACATTTTAATCTAAATACAGGAGGGTTACAGGAGGGCTACATACTGTACAGAACAACTTTCAGTCTGCATACAGGACGGCAACATACTCTACAGAAAACCTTTTAATCTGAATACAGGAGGGCTACAGGAGGGCTACATACTCTACATAACACATTTTAGTCTGAATACAGGAGGGCTACATACTCTACAGAACCCATTTTAGTCTGAATACAGGAGGGCTACATACTCTACAGAACACATTTTAGTCTGAATACAGGAAGGCTACATACTCTACAGAACACATTTTAATCTAAATACAGGAGGGCTACAGGAGGGCTACATACTGTACAGAAAACCTTTTAATCTGAATACAGGAGGGTTACAGGAGGGCTACATACTGTACAGAACAACTTTCAGTCTGCATATAGGAGGGCTACAGGAGGGCTACATACTCTACAGAAAACCTTTTAATCTGAATACAGGAGGGTTACAGGAGGGCTACATACTGTACAGAACACCTTTCAGTCTGAATACAGGAGGGCTACAGGAGGGCTACATACTCTACAGAACACCTTTCAGTCTGAATACAGGAGGGCTACAGGAGGGCTACATACTCTACAGAAAACCTTTTAGTCTGAATACAGGAGGGCTACATACTCTACAGAAAACATTTTAGTCTGAATACAGGAGGGCTACATACTCTACAGAACACATTTTAGTCTGAATACAGGAGGGCTACAGGAGGGCTACATACTGTACAGAACAACTTTCAGTCTGCATACAGGAGGGCTACATACTCTACAGAAAACCTTTTAATCTGAATACAGGAGGGCTACAGGAGGGCTACATACTCTACATAACACATTTTAGTCTGAATACAGGAGGGATACATACTCTACAGAACCCATTTTAGTCTGAATACAGGAGGGCTACATACTCTACAGAACACATTGTAGTCTGAATACAGGAAGGCTACATACTCTACAGAACACATTTTAATCTAAATACAGGAGGGCTACAGGAGGGCTACATACTGTACAGAAAACCTTTTAATCTGAATACAGGAGGGTTACAGGAGGGCTACATACTGTACAGAACAACTTTCAGTCTGCATATAGGAGGGCTACAGGAGGGCTACATACTCTACATAAAACCTTTTAATCTGAATACAGGAGGGTTACAGGAGGGCTACATACTGTACAGAACACCTTTCAGTCTGAATACAGGAGGGCTACAGGAGGGATACATACTCTACAGAACACCTTTCAGTCTGAATACAGGAGGGCTACAGGAGGGCTACATACTCTACAGAAAACCTTTTAGTCTGAATACAGGAGGGCTACATACTCTACAGAAAACATTTTAGTCTGAATACAGGAGGGCTACATACTCTACAGAACACATTTTAGTCTGAATACAGGAGGGCTACAGGAGGGCTACATACTGTACAGAACACATTTTAGTCTGAATACAGGAGGGCTACATACTCCACAGAAAACCTTTTAGTCTGAATACAGGAGGGCTACATACTCTACAGAACACCTTTCAGTCTGAATACAGGAGGGCTACACACTCTACAGAAAACCTTTTAGTCTGAATACAGGAGGGCTACATACTCTACAGAACACATTTTAGTCTGAATACAGGAGGGCTACATACTCTACAGAACACATTTTAGTCTGAATACAGGAGGGCTACAGGAGGGCTACATACTGTACAGAACACATTTTAGTCTGAATACAGGAGGGCTACATACTCTACAGAACACCTTTCAGTCTGAATACAGGAGGGCTACAGGAGGGCTACATACTCTACAGAAAACATTTTAGTCTGAATAAAGGAGGGCTA
The DNA here is from genome assembly GCF_016432855.1 of Salvelinus namaycush. Lineage (NCBI taxonomy): Eukaryota > Metazoa > Chordata > Actinopteri > Salmoniformes > Salmonidae > Salvelinus > Salvelinus namaycush. Next base: position 20,258,629 of record NC_052340.1, on the reverse strand, counting down.
CATACTCCACAGAAAACATTTTAGTCTGAATACAGGAGGGCTACATACTCTACAGAAAACATTTTAGTCTGAATACAGGAGGGCTACATACTCTACAGAAAACATTTTAGTCTGAATACAGGAGGGCTACATACTCTACAGAACACATTTCAGTCTGAATACAGGAGGGCTACAGGAGGGCTACATTCTCTACAGAACACATTTTAGTCTGAATACAGGAGGGCTACAGGAGGGCTACATACTCTACAGAGCACATTTTAGTCTGAATACAGGAGGGCTACAGGAGGGCTACATACTGTACAGAACACCTTTCAGTCTGAATACAGGAGGGTTATAGGAGGGCTACATTCTCTACAGAACACATTTTAGTCTGAATACAGAAGGGTTACAGGAGGGCTACATACTGTACAGAACACCTTTCAGTCTGAATACAGGAGGGCTACAGGAGGGCTACATACTCTACAGAGCACATTTTAGTCTGAATACAGGAGGGCTACAGGAGGGCTACATACTCTACAGAACACCTTTTAGTCTGAATACAGGAGGGCTACAGGAGGGATACATACTCTACAGAACACCTTTTAGTCAAAGGAATGAACAGTAGAAAGACTATGTATACTTTTACCATACTTTTGTTTACATTCATGAACATTCTTGAATTGTCAACCTCTTACATACAAATAAACCAGAAATGTTTAACATATTAGTATAAAAGTTCACTTTCATCAAGTAAAGGAATATAAAAGCATGAAACTTGGTACACTTGTACATCTGGACTGCAAGTAATGATATCTATGTTATAAGACAATTATGCAGTTGTTACAGCCTTGTGCACACTGATTCAGCTCTTCCAAAACATGCCCCTTCACTAAGCACTCTGACCCTTCCCCATCCAGCCACTTGGCCAGCCTGTCAGATCCTCACCTAACAGAGAGACAGAAAGAGCTATTTTTACTCCTCTAATCTTTGCATCTGCCAAGATGTGACACTGACAATAACCACAGTCTTATAGTCACTGGAGAAGTTCTCTGTGATAACATGCATGCCCACAGTGTTTTGTGTCACACTAACAGAACTGACAGTTTGGAATCTGAGACACTTCTATAAGGCCCTCTCACAGAACTGACCGTTTGGAATATGTGGACAGGCAAAACTATTAGGACAGAAATCGAACACTAACCAACTGGTTCCAATATGGTTCCAATACGGCTCAGTTGGTTGGAACCATGGTGTCGGCAAAACCAGGGCAACACCAGGGTGCCAGCCAACTTAACCTAAGGTTCGGGTCGAGGGTACTGTACGCTGATCCCACACTCTTAGAAAAAAGGTTCCAAAAGGGTTCTTCGTCTGTCCCCATAAAATAACCCTTTTTGGTTCCAGGTGGAACCCTTTTTGGTTCCATGTAGAACCCTCTCTGTGGAAATGGTAACACATGAAACCCAAAAGAATTCTACCTGGAACCAAAAAGGGTTCTTCAATGGGTTCTCCTATGGGGAAAGGCTAAGAACCGTTTTAGGTTCTAGATAGCACCCTTTTTGCAGATCTGTGCCAAAGGGACAGCATCTACAGCCCTGTGACATACACTCACCCCCCCCACAGGCTGTGGATTAAGACTAAGAGGCTTACATTGTTTCACCGTCACATGGACAGATTGGAAGACGCTAAGGGGATTTGGGGAAACTATAGGTTTTACTGTACTGTAACCCCCATTCCCCTGACACCACCCCACAAATTGACCACTGCACCCCTTTCATACACCCCTCCCTACCTGCATCCTATTAAAAACTACAGGTGGGCACCTGCCTCTAAGCCTCATGAGCTTCATGTCAAACCTGTACTGAGGTAGAATAGTAAGAGCACATTCTAGTAAGACTTTAGTGGGCCCTCACACACACACACACACACACACACACACACACACACACACACACACACACACACACACACACACACACACACACACACACACACACACACACACACACACACACACACACACACACACACACACACGCGAAACATACACTGTGTGCACAGACACACGTATGCACGCACACAAACACTCTCTCCCTCCCTCTCTACTTACCTAAGGGTTAGGAACCAGATGGACCAAACTGGCTAGCCAATGGCCAGAAGATATTTTTAGCCTTCCTGTTACCTAGCTGTGCTACATGGAGAGAGGGGAGGTGTCTGTATGTGTTTGTTGTTAGTATGCATGGTTTTGTGTGTGTGTGTGCATATGTGTGTGTGTGTATGTTGGACTCAAAGGGCCTTAACACAAATCTGCTGAGGTCTTGTTCCCTGCTCCGGCCCTGGTGTTGTTAGGGTCATTAATATAATTGGCAGCAGGCTTTGGACTCTTCTGTGTGTGTGTGTGTGTGTGTGTGTGTGTGTGTGTGTGTGTGTGCGTGCGTGCGTGCGTGCGTGCGTGCGTGCGTGCGTGCGTGCGTGCGTGCGTGCGTGCGTGTGCGTGTGCGTGTGCTGTGTGTGTGTGTGTGTGTGTGTGTGTGTGTGTGTGTGTGTGCTGTGCATATGGCAGTAATTCGCTTGTGAGTTGTGACTGGGTCTCCTGGCTACTTTCCATCTCACCTACTACCCACCTGTCATTATAATTCACACCACAGTACTACTACACCTTCAGATAGATAGTAAAAATGGTGTATACTGTATGTGTGTGTGTGCGGGCGTGTGTATTCTTTACTGGTGGGGCAATGGACATGTTTAATAGGTAAGGCCAGGGGTCTATGTCTAAGGCCAGAAAGGTTATCTCAGGTGAGAGTACAGTTGATGGGAAAGCACTTAGCACTGGGACATAACCGGAAGTCAGTCCAGCCACACCACATCACATGTCTGCTGGAATAACAGGCCAGTCAACAGATTTACTGTACATGTAAGCAGCTCTCCAACTTAAACCAGCAACCACAAACTGTGATTTTTACTTCTGAGGCCAACATACAAAATAACATACAAAATAACTCCAACTGATGTGAGGCTTATCTGTACTACTGAACTATGGCAAGTTTCAAGTTTTATTTGTCAAATGCACAAGTACAGTGACATGCTTTACTTGAAATCCCAATCCAACAGTGCTGTACTCAATATCAAACTAGTATAAAAACAAAACAAAAAAACAACAATAAAAAACACAATAAGACAAAAACAGAAGAATGTCAGCTATATTCAGGGTCAGTGTCAATACCAAATTCACAATGTGCAGGGATACTGGAGTACTGAGGTAGATACACTACATTACCAAAAGTATGTGGACACCTGCTCGTTGAACATCTCATTCCAAATTCATGGGCATTAATATGGAGTTGGTCCCCCCTTTGCTGCTATAACAGCCTCCACTCTTCTGGGAAGGCTTTCCAATAGATGTTGGAACATTGCAGCGGGGACTTGCTTCCATTCAGCCACAAGAGCATTAGTGAGGTTGGGCACTGATGTTGGGCAATTAGGCCAGGCCTAATTGTTGGCATTCCAATTCATTCCAAAGGCGTTCGATGGCGTTGAGGCCAGGGCTCTGTGCAGACCAGTCAAGTTCTTCAAAACTAATCTCAACAAACCATTTCTGTATGGACCTGCTTTGTGCACAGGGGCATTGTCATGCTGAAACAGGAAAGGGCCTTACCCAAACTGTTGCCACAAAGTTGGAAGCACAGAATCGTCTGGAATGTCATTGTATGCTGTAGCATTAAGATTTCCCTTCACTGGAACTAAGGGGCCTAGCCCGAACCATGACAAACAGCCCCAGACCATTATTCCTCCTCATAAAAAACTTTACAGTTGGCACTATACATTGGGGCAGGTAGTGTTCTCCTGGCATCCGCCAAACCCAGATTTGTTCGTTGGACTGCCAGATGCTGAAGCGTGGTTCATCACTCCAGAGAACTCGTTTCCACTGCTCCAGAGTCCAATGGCGGCGAGCTTTACACCACCCAGCCGACGCTTTGCATTGTGCATGGTGATCTTATGTTTGTGGGGCTGCTCGGCCATGGAAACCCATTTCATGAAGCTCCTGACGGACAGTTCTTGTGCTGAAGCTGCTTCCAGAGGTAGTATAGAACTCAGTAGTGAGTGTTGCGGCCGAGGACACACTCCGCGCTTCAGCACTTGGCGGTCCCGTTCTGTGAGTTTGTGTGGCCTACCACTTCGCGGCTGAGCCGTTGGTGCTCCTAGACGTTTCCACTTCACTATACCAGCACTTACAGTTGACCGGGGAAGCTCTAGCAGGGCAGAAATTTGACGAACTGACTTGTTGGAAAGGTGGCATCCTATGACGGTGCCCCGTTGAAAGTCACTGAGCTCTTCAATGAGGCCATTCTAATGCCAATGTTTGTCTATGGAGATTGCATGGCTGTGTGCTCGATTTTATACACCTGTCAGCAACTGGTGTGGCTGAAATAGCCGAATCCGCTAATTTGAAGGGGTGCCCACATACTTTTGTATATATAGTGCACCTGTATGTGAATAACACAGTGATTTAGGGGTAAATGTGGTCAATAAACGGTAGCAATATTGAGGGTTGTACAGTACAGTATATCTTAAATAATTGTCAATGACCATTGAGTTCAAACACTAACTTACAGCACTTAGGCTAACCTTTTGCTCATTTGGCAGCACAGGTCATTCAGGTTCAAATAAGTGTAAAATAATACTATTCAAATTCAAATGTTGCTGTCCCCTCAATAATAAACAAAGAAGTATAGAACAGACCTACAGTGTTAGAATGTAGATATTCATAACAAAACACTATAGACTATTACAGCTCTATAACATTATTGTAGGTCAGTTATGTGTGTAGTGACTGAATGACCTTAATGTGCACTCTGACGCCATATGGTACAGTAGATGTCATCTATCTACCTAACACATTACATCAGAGGCCAAAGCTGTGTCCAGGTATCGGCTAACAAGTGGTAGAGCAGGCTAGTGCGGCCATTAAATCCTCATCAACATACAGTACAACCATGCTGCAACGCAGCGCCATTTAAATTCAGTGTTGGAAAAGTCAAAAGTCAATCTCTGGTAGAAAAAATGATGCCGTGCCGTCCGCAAAATTGTAAGAAATTATGTTATTATGACCATTCTATTTCTATAATAAGACGTCCCTTTTCCAATCTGTCAGTCAAACCCAAAGGCTCCACCCACATTTTTACAGCCATGACAACCACAACCACAGTATGTTGGAAAGGAAGCCGTTGTTACCCTGGAAACACTGGCAATATGTTCTTGGCACACGGCAGCCTTGCCTTCTTTACTGTGACTGTGATGTCTGATAAGAGTGATGTTCTCAGAACATGAGACGGCTACAGATCAGCTAGCTAAACAGGAGCTCCACGAGCAAATTGTATGAGCCCCACTACCCATACTGCAGTGCAAAGGCTGCATCTTAATAGTCGTCCCCACAACCCATAGTACAAAGAAGGCCGCATCTCAATAGTCTAAAGTGGCTTCCTCCCCTTTACTGATCTGAACACACAGACAAAATAAATTATGGAGGAAATTGCTTTCACCTGTTCAGTTCATTCATGTCAGTGTAGATTTTCTTCTCCACTATGCAATCTGGTTTCCGAGCTGGTCATGGGTGCACCTCAGCCACGCTCAAGGTCCTAAAAGATATCATAACCGCCATTGATAAAAGACAGTACTGTGCAGCCGTCTTCATCGACCTGGCCAAGGCTTTCGACTCTGTCAATCACCGCATTCTTATCGGCAGACTCAATAGCCTTGGCTTCTCAAATGACTGCCTCGCGTGGTTCACCAACTACTTCTCGGATAGAGTTCAGTGTGTCAAATCGGATGGCCTGTTATGCGGACTTCTGGCAGTCTCTATGGGGGTGCCACAGGGTTAAATTCTCGGGCCAACTCTTTTCTCTGTATATATCAATGATGTCGCTCTTGCTGCTGGTGATTCTCTGAACACCTCTACGCAGACGACACCATTCTGTATACATCTGGCCCTTCTTTGGACACTGTGCTAAGAAACCTCCAAATGAGCTTCAATGCCATACAACAGTCCTTCCGTGGCCTCCAACTGTTTTTAAATGCTAGTAAAACTAAGTGCATGGTCTTCAACCGATTGCTGCCCGCACCGACTAGCATCACTACTCTGGACGGTTCTGACTTAGAATATGTGGACAACTACAAATACCTAGGTGTCTGGTTTGACTGTAAACTCTCCTTCCAGGCTCACATTAAGTATTTCCAATCCACACAACAAAGCCTCCTTCACTCATGCTGCCAAACATACCCTCGTAAAACTGACTATCCTACCGATCCTTGACTTCGGCGATGTAATTTACAAAATAGCCTCCAACACTCTACTCAGCAAACTGGATGTAGCCTATCCCAGTGCCATCCGTTTTGTCACCAAAGCCCCATATACTACCCACCACTGCGACCTTGATGCTCTCGTTGGCTGGCCCTCACTACATATTCGTCGCCAAACCCACTGGCTCCAGGTCATCTATAAGTCTATGCTAGGTAAAGCCCTGCCTTATCTCAGCTCACTGGTCACCATAGTAACACCCACCCATAGCACGCGCTCCAGTAGGTATATTTCACTGGTCATCCCCAAAGCCAACACCTCTTTGGCCACCTTTCCTTCCAGTTCTCTGCTGCCAATGACTGGAACGAATTGCAAAAATCACTGAAGCTGGAGTCTTATATCTCCCTCTCTAACTTTAAGCATCAGCTGTCAGAGCAGCATAACAATCACTGCAGCTGTACACAGCCCATCTGTAAATAGCACACCCAACTACCTCTTCATTGTTATTTAACATCTTGCTCTTTTGCACCCCAGTATCTCTACTAGCACATCATCATCTGCACATCTATCACTCCAGTATTAATGCTGAATTGTAATTATTTCGCCTCTATGGCCTATTTATTGCCTATCTCCCTACTCTTCTACATTTGCACACACTGTACATAGATTTTTACATTGTGTTATTGACTGTACGTTTGTTTATGTGTAACTCTGTGTTGTTGTTTTTGTCGCACTGCTTTGCTTTATCTTGGCCAGGTCGCAGTTGTAAATGAGAACTTGTTCTCAACTGGCCTACCTGGTTAAATAAAGGTGAAATAAATACAAATAAAAAACAACTGTGGGAGAGGAGGAGAGACTATTGAGACACACCCAAAGTGACCAACACTCCATTGCTCACCACAAAAGATGACAATGATAATACCACTACATTATCTGTACCTACTATAGGTCCAATAGTCATTGAGCCATCTGAAGTAACAGGGTCTGAAATGTTGAAGGCTCAGAGTAAGATAGCATCAGAGACCTTTGTGCAGGCAATGCCAAAAGGCACATGGACAAAAGGACAAAAGACCCTAGCCTGTTCCATCAGAGACGGTCATGACGACTCACTGTCAGGCTTGTATGAGCATGAGCTATTCAATCATTTCAGCTAACATGGCGTGGACCAAATCTATCGGCCACCCCTGATTATTCATGTAGCCTAAATATCGTATTCCCTTCAATACACACCACGATACACAATATACTGTACACTGCACATCATATAAGTGATCATATCTACTTCCTCAATGGGAATCCTACTTTCTGATTGATTTCTGTTGTTGTTTTAGCTTTTCCCACTCATCCAGTCCAGTGGGCAGGTAGGTAGGGAGAGAATACACTACATGGCTGCCTAACGTTAAATTGAATCTTTGGCCCCGTGAAACGCTGCACTGCAAAATGTGTGTGTGATTATAAATCCGAAGCTAACTGGACAGAGGACTGACAGATGCCCTGCAGAGGAGGGATGGCAACACGCCAAGTTACACACACACACACACACACACACACACACACACACACACACACACACACACACACACACACACACACACACACACACACACACACACACACACACACACACACACAAACACACACAAACACGCCAAGTCAGCCAGAATTACAGATGGAGAGAGAATGTCATCAAATTTCCCTCATCGTGACACAGACGTTGTGAAAAGTTTTGTAGAAATAAATGTACTCTACGAAACAAATTTCACACCCAACGAGTCACCAAAAAGCCCTGCAATCACGGCTCCTTAATGTCTCTCCATTCTTTCTCCTCACTTGGTAAGGCCTGCATGTAGATAATAGATGGACATACGTCATAGCCGCTGTTAAAATCCTAACAGACCTCATCCGCTGTACTTTTAGGGTGATTTAAATGATCATTGTGTATATTTCATCACAGGGAACGACAACACAAGATTGTGATTTACACCTAAAACATTGAGCGAGGGACAGAAAGATGACAAATATGTCATGAATCATCGGATTTAACATGAAGAGGTTCCACTTTCTATTCAGCTGAATGGTTATCCTTGAGGAGGATGAGAGGAGAGGAGAGAATGAGTGGAGAGGTGGGAGGAGAGGAGGAGAGGAGAGAAGAGGAAGATTATACATTGTAATTGAATGTTAAAACAGTTTTGTTCATTAACCGCATCACAGCAACAACCTGGTCCATGATGACATTTACCAGTATTCCCTGGAGTAACTAGGCTAATCAAGCTATGGCTTAATTTACAGAGAAAACCATTAAAAATACATTTCTGCAATCCCACTGGGAGTTGAACTGCATGTTCAATACATATCCGTCTCAGTAGAGACAGCCTATTGATATCATTGAGCAAGGTGGCCCAGGTGATCTACGCATCTATGCAGGGTGTACGTGTATGTTCAGCAGGGTGTGACTGTCCTCTCAGTCTGTGTTCTACGGGCTGCTGCTGCTTCATATGGTGAAGGGGATCTAGTTGTGACTCCTATGTGTGGTTCTGTCTGTGCATGTGTGAGTGTAAGGGACCCTGCTCTATGAATGTTTGAATGTTAATGACTAATATGTGGCCATGCGCTGTGTGTGTATGCGTGTGTGTGTTCCTGCGCGACTGTGTGTGTCTGTGTGCTTGTTCGTATGTGTGTCAGCGTCACCCAGGTTCCCTCTCTCTCTATCCCTCTCTCTCCATCCCTCTTTCGCTTTCCCTCTTTTTCTCTCCCTCACTCTCCCTGAGAGGAGCACACCTCTTCACTTCCTTTTCCTTTAACAGCATCACCTAGCAACGCTTGTTCTGATGCTGTGCCAGGACATTTTGCTTTCTGCTCCACCTCCATCCATCCCTCCCTCCCTCCCACCATCCACCCCCACACCCCTCCCTCCACCCCCCCCACCCCTCCCTCCATTCATCCCTCCCCCCAACTCTCCTCCTGCTCTACCTTTCCTCCCCTCCACCTGCCCACTTTGCATGAACAAAATACAACAAAACATGAAACAAAGCAGAGCAGAACGACTCATGTTAGGGTTAATTCAAATGGTAATGAAACGCTATCAGCTGGCCTCAGATCTGTTAATGCTGTATAGATATGGTCGTTGTCATGAAAAAACAAACAGATCTGGGATCAGGTTGATGAAATGCTACATTACAGTGATCTGATAAAGTGGTGTCAGACCACTGGGCCTCCTGCTGTGAGTGTGTGTGGGTGTGTGTGTGTATGTACGCGTGCTTTCGTGCGAGTGTGTCCGCATGTCCGTGTGTCTTTCTCTGTCTGGTACTTAACGGGAGGTAGTCTAGTGGTTAAGAGTGTTGGGCCAGTAACCAAAAGGCTGCTGGTTGGAATCCCTGAGCCACTAGCTGAAAAATCGGTCTGTGCCCTTGAGCAAGGCACTTAACCCTAATTGCTCCTGTAAGTCGCTCTGGATAAGAGCGTCTGACAAAATGACTCAAATGTAAAAGAAATAGATGAGAAAGACATTTGCCACTCTCAGGCTCAGAAAGCCATTTGGCTGTTACTACCTGAGGCTTCTGCCTGTAATACATTACAGTGTGATGCAGAACACCTTCAGATATGTCTTGGAACAGATGTGTCAACATACAACATGGTACATTGACATGAACTCCACGTAATAGGAATGTGGGTTATATGCAGGTTCTATGCAGGTTCTATGCTTTATGTACAGTCCTTATATTCATACACAGTAGACGACAAGGCTACAGGATATGATAGAGCCTCAGGTTATTCCAAAACTGGACACACAACAGCATGGGCTGACAGTGATCTGCATTTCTTGCCTCTAGTGCTTCAAAGCTCACAGAAGTATTGCGGAGGAGTAAAATTAGACTCAGTCTTGAGTCATGCTGTTCTTACAAAACGGACCTGTTTTGACACAAGATGGTCATTCGTGGCATTCATCAACAGCAAGCGACTGCCATATATAGTTCTTATAGAAATGGACCTGTTTTGACACAAGATGGTCATTCGTGGCATTCATCATCAGCAAGCGACTGGCAGCCATTTATAGCTCCTAATCCCCCAGATTAGCCAGGAGGAGTTAGAAGACTTTTCAGCCACAAGCTTTGTTCACATCTACCCTTTTCTTTATTTTGATTTGAATCGAGCTGTCAATCAATGTGGATAATTAATTCATGTTATTAGGCTATTAAATAGAATAAATCAAATGTGGCCCATAAAATACCCAAGGACACCTGTTTACAGGACATGTCCAAAACATTTGACAGTCTCCCACAGGAACAAATCTACATTTTAAATGGCTGTTAATTTCAGGTTGATAATAGGCTTTTTATTATGCTTCTTCACACAACATGTCTAAAATATGCTGCCTGTAGGCTACTGGCTTGCAGCCTGGCTGACTGTGAGGTGATTGGCTGGCTGGCTGTGAGGTTTATTGAAAGGTTGTGTTTTTATTTAACAGCTGAATGCAGATTAGATTTCCTCCCTCCTCTTATCTTCCTCCTCAGCCCCAGCTCAGTCTGCCGTTCGGTCGGAGTGAAAAAGCAGCTTGATTTTTTAAAGGGCATGAGTGAGAGAGCTTGTGTCTGTTTGTGTGCATAAAGGTCTGGGGGAGAGGTATCAGGAGGGTTTACGCCTTAATCACCCTGACAGTGTCATTGCACAAAATGGTACGCAGCATCATCTGAATATGTGTGCAACAATAGGTCAACATTTACCCTCTGCTACCATTTCTGTCAAGCAGCCTACGCATACAGTTTGACGCATACGTTCGATAAATCCAACGTATCCACCACACAGAACGCACTGCAACTGCCTCTGCAACGCAATGCTGTAAGTCAAACGCAGCGTTCCATTGGAAATGAATGTACTTCTGGTGTACTAAAACACAATGAAGCTGTTGGTGTGACCGAGGCGTTAATGTATGAATTTGAGCTGCAATTGGCTGTGAGAGAAGTGTTGCTGTGTGGTTGCGCTACAGAACACACTAGCTCTGTTCACAAGCCCTGTGAGTGAACACAATGTTCTGTTGTCCTAGGCGCTACATCATGCTAACCACACACACTAGGGTAACCAATCGATTGCCACATCTATAAAAAAAATGCATTCCAGATGGACCCCAACACAAACACAAACACACCTACACTATCTCACACACACACACACACACACACACACACACACACACACACACACACACACACACACACACACACACACACACACACACACACACACACACACACACACACACACACACACACAGATGCATCTTCACCAGACAGTTAACTGTGTCTCACTTCAGAAAAGATAGAGGAAGTGGACCAACTGTGTTTCTACAGTAGCCTATAACAACAATATGTGACGGTAAGATGTTGACTATAAAAATAGGCCTAATTTAAACACACACAAGATAGACCTACTAAGTGATAGAAAATGTCTATTATTTTGTTTTGATTCTAACACACATTCTTATGGTGTTTTGATGAAAGCAGTTTGTTTACTGGTCATAATTTGACGTCCTACATTGGCTTGTATTTAGCAGTCAATCCCTCACCCCCAGAACAAGCTGTAGAAGGGAGTGAAACATTGAGAAATAAGTTACATCCTCCTTTATTCATCTGCTTTAGAACGTTGAGAATGAAATCCATTTTATCAGAGGCGGAGCTTTAGAGGCCACAGTATAGACTGCTACAGGTTAATAAACTGCTTCAGCCAACCAGGTGCAAGCACAGACACATACTAGGAAGTGGAGGATCAAAGGAAAGGCTCTGACCCTACCCTTAAACTTAAAATAAGCATATTGTAGGGCAAAACAATTGTTACATTATAGCCAAGTTTGACTTTGCAGCTTGGCCATGTAGGCCTAGTTGGAGCCATGTTTCAGGGCCATAGGCAAAATAAACAAAGCCCAGGAAGCTCCAGTAACACTGCAGTAGCACATCTTTCTGACAGCTTTCCTCTGATATCTACCATCTACCACTACAGTACTTCACTGGCCCCCAGGGTCACACTGCTACCAGTTGAGAGAGAAAAGGCCAGCGGCCATTTTAAACTCTGCTCTATGTTGATAGGATTCTGTGCCAAACGTCACAAAGAATGGAGGCAAATGAAATGAACATGGCTGGGTAGAAAGACTGTCTGTTATGTGTTATTGTACCGTAGGGCTGTTTTAGCTTGAATGCGAATTGTCTCAGTTCATCACGTCATCCCATTCAGAGGGTGAACACACGCATGCATTCACACACACATGTATGCACACACATGTATGCACACACATGTATGCACACACATGTATGCACACACACACACACACACACACACACACACACACACACACACACACACACACACACACACACACACACACACACACACACACACACACACACACACACACACACACACACACACACACACACACACACACACACACAGACTTGCCTATCTATTGTGCGGTATGACTAAGCTCATATATTCCTCCAGGCTCTCTTTCCACTATGTGGCATACTGAGTTTACCGGTCTGTCTGGAAACAGATTCCCCTACCCCAGCACTTAAGGCACAGATACATTCAAGTATCATGTGAATCTTTTTTCAGACCTGCATCAGAGTAACACATATCATCAGACTGGTATAACAATGGTCTGTCCGACAATAAAGGCTTAGTAATACAGGTTTTTACCACTGTATCATGTTTATACCACTGTATAAATTACGATAGCATATTGTTTTTTTTTGTTGCTTATTATTATTATTATTATTATTATTATTGCTTATTATTTTGGGGGGTTTTGCTTTTGTAATACATAATGTTGAGGGCCACTTGGAAATGTCATGGTGGCCTGGATACAGCCATAGGGCCGAGGGTTGTGTGTCCCTGACCAAAGGAGTCACGCCCGCACGTGCACACACACATAAGATGACAATGAGTCAATGGCTTGCTGCTTTCAACAAGGAATGATGCATTCTCAATACCCCAATGTGCCACTCAATAGATAACACATTTTGTATTACTTAGGCCTATCCATTGACGAGTTTCACAGCAAATGCAAAACATTGACAGTCAATGACTTGCGTTAATTGTTAACCTTCAAATCAACAGGCAATCACAACTGTTTTGTTATACTATAGATAACACTTGTTTAATCAGATTGGAGTTGCTTTGACCCAAGTGAGGAACAATATCCCCACCACAAGTCATCTATCCACCTCCAAAAACTAGAAGAGAGAAGAGAGAAAAGCACAGGACAGGAGAAGAGAGGAGAAGAGTGAAAATCACAGGACAGGAGAAGAGAGGAGAAGAGTGAAAATCACAGGACAGGAGAAGAGAGGAGAAGAGTGAAAATCACAGGACAGGAGAAGAGAGGAGACGAAAGGACAGGGGAGGGGAGGAGAATAAAAGAGAAGACAGGAGAGGACTGTCTTGCCCATTGACATCAGATTAATGACCCCCATAGAACAGTAGCTTACCTTGTGACAGATGCAAAGAACAGATTTAAATTAGGCCAGCCACACAGATCAATTTTAATTAAAGCTCCAGCAATTGTGGTCACAGTCAAGTCCAGAGACTGTAAATACGGTCAGGGGAAAATACAGTTAGAGGGAAAGGTTGTTGTTTATCAGACAGACAGTGATGAAGTGTTTCCCTGGCTTTAATTCAATGTCTCTGTGATAGATGGAGACACCGAGAGACCGTATAGGAGCTGGACGTGAAGTGGGCTGGACTCACTGAATAAGAGATGAATTACTGGAGAGTTAATATACTGCATTAATATACTTACAGTAATGTCTTTCACATGCTCATTTTAAGAAAAGACAATTACACTGCAGACAAATAAACACACACAATGAGTGATGAGGACTGGACAACGAGGTGAGGACTGGACAACAAGGTGAGTAGGTGTAATAAATAACAAGCAATAGCTAATATACAGCATAGTACTGTTCCCTTTTGATGTGGCTCGACAACTACAGAAAGAAGTCAATAAGTGTGAGAAAAAACACTATAATTCTATTTTTAACATCTCATCATGTCACCTCAGGACAACTGATTGAAATGGCCTGTATTCAGTCAGTCTGAATCTGACGTGGTGAGACGGAGACCTGCCAGTATACAGGCTGGTTCCCCACTTCACCCCACACACAAAGAGCAGCCCAGTCCGCCTGCCAAAAGCCTGTTGTTCTATTGTTTAGCTACCTAGGATGACTTTTCAAGAGTGGCGGTCTATATTCAAGCAATTGCTTGTGGTGAGACACTTCCTGCGTGCCAAAAGCCTGTTGGGTTAGTGTTGGCTGACTAGAGTGGAATGAGCTATTCCTGAGGACGGATTCTCCCTGGTGAACAATCTGAAGCAATTATGACTAATACTATCACAACAAAGTCGGCCACCTGACTACATTTGAGTAATAGGATGGCATCCAAGATTGTGTGAACTAGCCACATCAAATGTAAAAAATGTATCTGTTCGATGTGTGCATGTGCCAAAGAGATAATGTGAATCTGTCTTCAGTTTCCTTTAGAGATCGTTACTCATAACGGTATGAAATATACAGTGCCAATCAAAAGTTTAGACACACCTACTCATTCAAGGGTTTTTCTTTATTTGTACTATTTTCTACATTGTAGAATAATAGTGAAGACATCAAAATTATGAAATAGCACATATGGAATCATGTAGTAACCAAAAAAGTGTTAAACAAATCAAAATATATGTTATATTTGAGATTCTTCAGTAGCCACCATTTGCCTTGATGACAGCTTTGCACACTCTTGGCATTCTCTCAACCAGCTTCATGAGGTAGTCACCTGGAATGCATTTCAATTAACAGGTGTGCCATGTTAAAAGTTAATTTGTGGAATTTCTTTCCTTCTTAATGTGTTTGAGCCAATCAGTTGTGTTGTGACAAGGTAGGGGTAATATACAGAAGGTAGCCCTATTTGGTAAAAGTCCATATTATGGCAAGAACAGCTCAAATAAGTAAAGTCCATCAATACTTTAAGTCATGAAGGTCAGTCCATGCAGAAAATTTCAAGAACTTTGAAAATGTCTTCAAGTGCAGTTGCAAAAACCATGAAGCGCTATGATGAAACTGGTTCTCATGACCGCCACAGGAAAGGAAGACCCAGAGTTACCTCTGCAGCAGAGGATACGTTCATTAGCGTTACCACCCTCAGAAATTGCAGCCCAAACAAATTCTTCACAGAGTTCAAGTAAGACACATCTCAACATCAACTGTTCAGAGGAGACTGCGTGAATCAGGCCTTCGTGGTCGAATTGCTACAAAGAAACCACTACTAAAGAACACCAATAATAAGAAGAGACTTGGGTCAAGAAACATGAGCAATGGACATTAGACCAGTGGAAATCTGTCCTTTGGTCTGATTAGTCCAAATGTTTGATTTTTGGTTCCAACCGCTGTGTCTTTGTGAAACGCAGATTAGGTGAACAGATGATCTCTGCATGTGTGGTTCCCACCGTGAAGCATGGAGGAGGAGGTGTGATGGTGCTTTGCTTGACACAGTCTGTGATTTATTTAGAATTCAAAGCACACTTAACCAGCTTGGTTAGCACAGCATTCTGCAGCGATACGCCATCCCATCTGGTTTGCACTTAGTGGGACAATCATTTGTTTTTCAACAGGACAATGCCCCAACACACCTCCAGGCTATGTAAGGGCTATTTCACCAAGAAGGAGAGTGATGGAGTACTGCATCAGATGACCTTGCCTCCACAATCACCCGAACTCATCCCAAACCAACCCAATTGAGATGGTTTGGGATGAGTTCGACCGCAGAGTGAAGGAAAAGCAGGCAACAATTGCTCAGCATATGTGGGGAGTCCTTCAACACTGTTGAAAAAGCATTCCAGGTGAAGCTGGTTGAGAGAATGCCAAGAGTGTGCAAAGCTGTCATCAAGGCAAAGTGTGACTACTTTGATTTACTACCTTTTGGTTACTACATGATTCCATGTGTTATTTCATAGTTTTGATGTCTTCACTATTATTCTACTATTATTCTACAAAATAAAGAAAAACCCTTGAATGAGTGGATGTTTCTGGTACTGTACATTAAGAGTTTCCAAAACACTATATCCACAAATGTTTCACCTTTGTGTTTTTTCCTCAGAAATGATTGCTTTTGTGTGTGTAAAATATTACAGATCTCAGCTTTTTTATTCATCGATTTTAGATGTGTATGAAAATGTGTTATTTTGCTAAATGCTACAGTGGCAAGAAATAGTTTGTGAACCCTTTGAAATTACCTTGATTTCTGCATAAATTGGTCATAAAATTTGATCTGATCTTCATCTAAGTCACAACAATAGACAAACACAGTCTGCTTAAACTAATAACACACAAACAATTATATGTTTTCATGTCTTTATTGAACACACCGTGTAAACATTCACAGTGTAGGGTGGAAAAATTATGTGAACCCGCTGAAAGGTGCTTCAACAAAGAACCCTTTGGCAGCAATAACCTCAACCAAACGTTTTCTGTAGTTGTGGATCAGACCTGCATAACGGTCAGGAGGAATTTTGGAGCATTCATCTTTACAAAACTGTTTCAGTTCAGCAATATTCTTAGGATGTCTGGTGTGAACCGCTCTCGAGGTCATGCCACAGCATTTTCGATCGGGTTGAGGTCAGGACTCTGACTTGGCCACTCCAGAAGGCATATTTTCTTCTGTTGAAGCCATTCTGTTGTTGATTTACTTCTGTGTTTTGGTTCGTTGTCCTGTTGTATTACCCAACTTCTGTTGAGCTTCACTTGGTGGACAGATAGCCCTACATTCTCCTGCAAAATGTCTTGATAAACTTGGGAATTCATTTTTCCGTCGATGATAGCAAGCTGTCCAGGGCCTGAGGCAGCAAAGCAGTGCCAAACCATGATGCTCCCTCCACCATACTTTACAGTTGGGATGGGGTTTTGATGTCAATGTGCTGTGCCTTTTTTTCTCCACACATAGTGTTGTGTTTCCTTCCAAACAGCTGAACTTTAGTTTAACCTCATCGAGCATTCTGCACTGTGCTCTTGCAGTCATCTTTGCAGGACGGCCACTCCTAGGGAGAGTAGCAACTGTGCTGAACTTTCTCCATTTATAGACAATTTGTCTTACCGTGGACTGATGAACATCAAGGCTTTTAGAGATACTTTTGTAACCCTTTCCAGCTTCATGCAAGTCAACAATTCTTAATATTAGGTCTTCTGAGATCTCTTTTGTTCGAGGCATGGTTCACATCAGGCATTGCTTCTTGCAAACTCTAATTTTGTGAGTGTTTTTTATAGGGCAGGGAAGCTCTAAACAACATCTCCAATATCATCTCATTGATTGGACTCCAGGTTAGCTGACTCCTGACTCCAATTAGCTTTTGGAAAAGTCATATGGGTTCACATACTTTTTCCAACCTACACTGTGAATGTTTAAATTATGTATTCAATATAGACAAGAAAAATACAATAATTTGTGTGTTATTAATTTAAAAACTCTTAGGGATCCCTTTAAGCTCGAATCCCGTTACCGGGATAGATTTGACATCATCCGGTGAAATTGCAGAGCGCCAAATTCAAACTACAGAAATATAAATATTTAACAATCATATAAATACAAGTGTAATACATCAAAATAAAGATTAACTTCTTGTTAATCCAGCCGCTGTGTCAGATTTCAAAAAGGCTTTACGGCGAAAGCACACCATGCGATTATCTGAGGACAGCGCCCCGCATACAAAAACATGAAAACCATTTTTCAACCAGGCTAATGCGACACGAAAGTCAGAAATAGCGATATAATAAATGCCTTACCTTTGAAGATCTTCATCTTTTGCAATCCTAAATGTCTCAGTGACACAATGAATGGTCGTTTTGTTCGATAAATTCCTTCTTTATATCCCCAAAATGTCCATTTATTTGGCGCGTTTGATTCAGAAATACACCGGTTCCAACTCGCCCAACATGACTACAAAGTATCTAATAAGTTACCTGTAAACTTGGTCCAAACATTTCAAACAACGTTTCTAATCCCACCTCAGGTACCCTAAAATGTAAATAATCGATAAAATTGAAGACAGAATAAACGGTTTCCAATACCGGAGAAAACTAACGAGGAGCGCGCTCCTGTTCACGCGCACCAAAAGACGTGAGTCGATCTGAGTGACACATGGAAAGAATAGGACTACTTCTTCATTTCTCAAAAGAAAAACATCGAACAATTTCTAAAGACTGTTGACATCTAGTGGAAGACATAGGAACTGCAAACTGGGCCCTAATAAATCAGGTTTCCCATAGTATTGGAAAATTGGTTTCGCCTGCCAAATCAGTTCTGTTATACTCACATACATCATTTTAACAGTTTTAGAAACTTCTATCCAACAGGCAGTTTAGTTTGGGCACGCTTTTCATCCGTACGTGAAAATACATTTACATTTTACATTTTAGTCATTTAGCAGACGCTTTTATCCAGAGCGACTTACAGTAGAGTGCATACATTTTATTACATTTTTTACATACTGAGACAAGGATATCCCTACCGGCCAAACCCTCCCTAACCCGGACGACGCTATGCCAATTGTGCGTCGCCCCACGGACCTCCCGGTTGCGGCCGGCTGCGACAGAGCCTGGGCGCGAACCCAGCCCAGCCTGGGCGCGAACCCAGAGACTCTGGTGGCGCAGCTAGCACTGCGATGCAGTGCCCTAGACCACTGCGCCACCCAGGAGGCCGGGTACTGCCCCCTATCCCGAAAAAGTTTTTAAACACACTGTGTTTGTCTATTGTTGTGACTAAGATGAAGATCAGATCAAATTTTATGACTAATTTATGCAGAAATCCAGGTAATTCCAAAGGGTTCACATACTTTTTCTTGCCACTGTATATGTCAGTTGTTTAGCTGGAATGGAATGCTCGTATCCTGTATATTTGACTGTGACGTGGTTTTCTAACCTAGCGATCTTAACATCAATGCACTTACCTGTTGTTCTGGATAAGTATCAAATGCAAATGTTTTACATACAGATCTCATATTACTGTATTGAATGTTTTTACATTTTTAATATCAATTTCATAAATGTACAGTATCATTTGTACATTCATTTAATAAAAATGCAGTTATTTATTCAATTGACTGTGTAAAACCTAGCAGTACTACTTCTTTCTCTGACAGTGAGGCAGATATACAGTGCATTCGGGAATGTTTTTAGACCCCTTGTCACGTCGTGTATGTAGGTGGCAGGGAAGTCAAGCGTAATAATAAGCGTAATAAGTAATAACTTAAAACATAAACTCCAAAACCAAAGTCCATAATAAAATAAATGTGGGTACAAGAACCCATCGCACACCAATCCATAGAACATGAACATAACAATAAACAATCTCTGACAAGGACACGAGTGGAAACAATTAATGAATGGGATTGGAACCAGGTGTGTAAGAAGACCAGACAAAACCAATGGAAAATGAAACATAGATCAATGATGGCTAGAAGACCGGTGATGTCGATCCCCGAACACCGCCCGAACAAGGAGAGGCATCGACTTCGGCAGAAGTCGTGACACCCCTTCCCTTTTTACACACGTTTTACACACCTTTTTACGTTACGTTACAATATCCCATAATGGCAAAGCGAAAACAGGTATTTATAAATGTTTGCACATTTATAAAAACATTTTTTTATAATTTTTTATAATTTTTTATTTACTTAAGTATTCAGACCCTTTGCTATGAGACTCGAAATTGAGCTCAGGTGCATCCATTGATCATCCTTGAGATGCTTCTACAACTTGATTGGAGTCCACCTGTGGTAAAGTCAATTGATTGGACATGATTTGGAAAGGCACACACCTGTCTATATAAGGTCCCACAGTTAACAGTGCATGTCAGAGCAAAAACCAAGCCATGAGGTCGAATGAATTGTCCGTAGTGCTCTGAGACAGGATTGTGTCGAGGCACAGATCTGGGGAAGGGTACCAAAACATTTCTGCAGCATTGAAAGTCCCCAAGAACACAGTGGCCTCCATCATTGTTAAATGGAAGAAGTTTGGAACCACCAAGACTCTTTCTAGAGCTGGCCGCCCGGACAAACTGAGCAATCGGGGGAGAAAGGCCTTGGTCAGGGAAGTGACCAAGAACCTGATGGTCACTCTGACAGAGCTCAGGAGTTCCTCTGTGGAGATGGGAGAACCTTCCAGTAGGACAACCATCTCTGCAGCACTTCACCAAACAGGCCTTTATGGTAGAGTTGCCACACGGAATCCACTCCTCACATAAAAGGCACATGACAGCCCGCTTGGAGTTTGCCAAAAGGCACCTAATGGACTCTCAGACCATGAGAAACAAGATTCTCTGATCTGATGACACCAAGATTGAACTCTTTGGCCTGAATGCCAAGCGTCACGTCTGGAGGAAATATGGCACCGTCCCTACGGTGAAGCATGGTGGTGGCAGCATCATGCTGTGGGGATGTTTTTCAGTGGCATGGACTGGGAGACTATTCAGCATCGGGGGGAAAATGAAAGGAGCAAAGTACAGAGAGATCCTTGATGAAAATCTGCTCCAGAGCCCTCAGGACCTCAGACAGGGGTGAAGGTTCACCTTCCAATAGGACAAAAACCCTAAGCACACAGCCAAGACAATGCAGGAGTGGCTTCGGGACAAGTCTCTGAATGTCCTTGAGTGGCTCAGCCAGAGCCCGGACTTGAACCCGATGGAACATCTCTGGAGAGACTTGAAAATAGCTGTGCAGCAACTCTCCCCATTCAACCTGACAGAGCTTGAGAGGATCTGTAGAGACGAATGTGAGAAAATCCCCAAACATAGGTGTGCCAAGCTTGTAGCGTCATACCCAAGAAGACTTGAGGCTGTAATCGTTGAAAGGTGCTTCAACAAAGTACTGAGTAAAGGGTCTGAATACTTACAGTTGAAGTCGGAAGTTTACATACACCTTAGCCACATATATTTCAACTAAATTTTTCACAATTCCTGACATTTAATCCTCGTAAAAATTCCCTGTCTTAGGTCAGTTAGGATGATCACTTTATTTTAAGAATGTGAAATGTCAGAATAATAGTAGAGAGAATGATTTATTTCAGCTTTTATTTCTTTCATTACATTCCCAGTGGGTCAGAAATGTACATACACACAATTAGTATTTGGTAGCATTGCCTTTAAATTGTTTAACTTGGGTCAAACGTTTTGGGTAGCCTTCCACAAACTTCCCACAATAAGTTGGGTGAATTTTGGCCCATTCCTCCTGACAGAGCTGGTGTAACTGAGTCAGGTTTGCAGGCCTTCTTGCTCACACACGATTTTTCAGTTCTGTCCACAAATTTTCTATAGGATTGAGGTCAGGTCTTTGTAATGGCCACTCCAATACCTTGACTTTGTTGTCCTTAAGCCATTTTGTCACAACTTTGGAAGTATGCTTGGGGTCATTGTCCATTTGGAAGACCCATTTGCGACCAAGCTTTAACTTCCTGACTGATGTCTTGAGATGTTGCTTCAATATATCCACATCATTTTCCTGCCTCATGATGCCATCTATTTTGTGAAGTGCACCAGTCCCTCCTGCAGCAAAGCACCCCCACAACATGATGCTGCCACCCTCGTGCTTCACGGTTGGGAGGGTGTTCTTCGGCTTGCAAGCATCCCCCTTTTTCCTCCAAACATAACGATGGTCATTATTGCCAAACAGTTCTATTTTTATTTCATCAGACCAGAGGACATTTCTCCAAAAAGTACGATCTTTGTCCCCATGTGCAGTTGCAAACCATTGTCTGGCTTTTTTATGGCGGTTTTGGAGCAGTGGCTTCTTCCTTGCTGAGCGGACTTTCAGGTTATGTTGATATAGGACTCGTTTTACTGTGGATATAGATACTTTTGTACCTGTTTCCTCCAGCATCTTCACAAGGTCCTTTGCTGTTGTTCTGGGATTGATTTGCACTTTCCGCACCAAAGTACGTTCATCTCTAGGAGACAGAACACGTCTCCTTCCTGAGTGGTATGTCGGCTGCGTGGTCCCATGTTGTTTATACCTGCGTACTATTGTTTGTACAGATGAACGTGGTACCTTCTGGCGTTTGGAAATTGCTCCCAAGGATGAACCAGACTTTTTTTTTCTGAGGTCTTGGCTGATTTCTTTTGATTTTCCCATGATGTCAAGCAAAGAGACACTGAGTTTTTAGATAGGACTTGAAATACATCGACAGGTACACCTCCAATTTACTCAAATTATGTCAATTAGCCTATCAGAAGCTTCTAAAGCCATGACGTAATTTTCCAAGCTGTTTAAAGGCACAGTCAACGTAGTGTATGTAAACTTCTGACCCACTGGAATTGTGATACAGTGAATTATAAGTGAAATAATCTGTCTGTAAACAATTGTTGGAAAAATTACTTGTGTCATGCACAAAGTAGATGTCCTAACCGACTTGCCAAAACTATAGCTTGTTCACAAGAAATTTGTGGAGTAGTTGAAAAACAAGTTAATGACTCCAACCTAAGTGTATGTAAACTACTGCATGCTGAATAAATTCCTGCAGTGAACACTGTATTTGATGTACCTTCTACATAGCCCCCCTATGATCCCTGTTCATTCCCTTATATCATAAGCCACATGCAGCATACATATTTCACAAAACACTCTCTCTCCATGGGCTAGATTACATTTATTTTCCTCATCATGCCTGTCTCAGTGAAACAGTGTGTCTCCCTCTCTTACCAGCTCTGAGCCACTGTGTCTCCCTGCCGCCCCAAAATGGACGCAGTTACCTCCCAAAGCACTGCCATGAAAGTCATTTACACAGCAAGCCTTGTCATTTTCTCCTTCAGTCTTTCACTGGTTATTTATCCTCCATATACTGGCAGTTGAGCAAAACATTTACAAAATGGATCTCTTTATAGTCTTGGTATACATGTAACATTTGTATCGACTGAACAATTCTGATTTGTTTGGTTCATTAATGCTGATACAAAAGGAGTAAGGCAACCATAGGACCAAATTCAATACGACTGCATGTCATAAAGGACGGGGTGAAAAAGAGGACACTGATATTCTATACAATGATCAGAAATCAAATAAGAATCATGCCATAGCAGGTGGCTATCATAAAGCATTTGTGAGAGAAATGCCATTAATGCCATTTGATCTATGGTTTCATGAATGTATCCTACACTGCAGCTATGGAGGCTAGAGACCAAAACACAATGTCAGAGACAGTGAACACAGCAAATGTAACACATATAATATCATCTGAACTTGCCTTCTAATCAGAAATGATATGCCCTGTAAACAAATGTCCGGCTGCGTTCTTCATTGGGTGTTTTGTTGCATGCTGCTTGACTCTGAAGCATTAATTAACTAGAGTCAATCAGGTCATAGAAGCGCCACATTCCCTTCCTTTCTGACATAATCCAGATTACATGTCAGCGGAGAGCAGAGATTACCACTAGGCAGCCATCATCAGTGATTTCTGTATTATCTCGCCACTGCAGCCCGATGCTGCTCTTCTGCTCTACCTCTGGAGGTTACAGAACCGAACAGCTAACACTATCGGACAACAACATGGATTAAAGGGATGATGTCGGCGGGCTAGTGTGCCTTTTGGGATGAGTACTGCTCCGGATGATGAGAAATGCCCTTTGCTTATAGCAGAGATAGTAACCAAATCATTCAGACACAAGCCTGTATGTATATTGAAATTGGAAGTTACAACAATTTTTATACAACAACAACAAAACATATATATTTTTCAACCCAAATGGCACCCTATTCCCTTTATAGTGCATTACTTTGACCAGGGCCGTAGTGTTCTGGTACATTGTTTTGCATTATTTAGGTAATAGGGTGCCATTTGAGATGGATCTACTGCGTGACTAGCTGTGTTGTTATGTGCTGTAACAATCTAATGCAGATCTTTAAACAGGTTCTGACTGTCTCAATCTCAGTCGGCAGGCACAGAGCACTGATCACCTGTTACCTAAGAGGAAACAGTTTCTTCAGGTTCGGGAAAGGATTTAGGAAAAGTCAGATTTTCATTTTTTCATCAAGATGGACAACAGGGTGCATTAGAAAGAACAATCACATTAATACCTGCCTGTCTGGTTTAAAATGAATATTTACACACTCTCTCTCTCTTTTGCTTCCTGCAACCTTCTCTCTCTTTATCCCTCTTTCTAGCTCCCCCCCCCCCCCCCCCTCTCACACACACACACACACACAGGGTTGTGTGCATACCTATGTACCGTCTACTAAACCTGTCTGAGCTAGAGGCTGATAACCTACTCTCCTGTCTTATATCATTATCTATTATGCCCAGATTGCCCACACAGAAATATTCAAGTATACATTTCGTTAGACTATAATTCCACTAGCCTATATAATCTGTATTTCCACCCCCACAAATATCCTACTGTAGCCTAATGTCCCTCTAATTCGTTGTCCAATGCACTGGAAGTAAACCCTTGAAAAATGACAAACCTGGCACTAGGGCAACTAATATGCTACTACGCGGATGGATAAATGGATGGATGGCTGCCCGTTAACAATGTAACGTTGTCGCTGTGGACCCGATGCTTCATGCCAGGCAACAGAGCAACAGCAGGTGCGCTGCGGCCAGAACGGTTCAGGTAGCCATGAAGCTACCCTTAATACCAATTAGTAGCCTACTTACTTTCGGTGATCTTCTGTAGCCCAAGTACATCCTCAGGCGATATTACGGGGTTTCTTAGCAACTCGTCTTCACTTGTAACCGGGACCCCAGCATCTGTCGAGTTGCAGCCTTTCTTCACTTTCATGGCCACGAGCGGTTGGGGTTGCGACTGCCGTGAACTAGTGCTGCTGCTGCTCTCGAGACCTTCGCTGCCACGGTTCGTATTATTAGTAGCTGCTTTCCTCGCACTGGCGTTAGGTGCGTCCTGGCTGTTACACACAGCCTCTGTGCTGGTACAATAATAGCTCATTCTCCGTGCCTCCTCCCCCTCCCGATCTGGGTAAGATACAAATCATTCTCTTTCCCTCCCTCACCCAAGGCTCAACGTCTCTCACACTCGGTATTTAATTTAAATCCTCAGTTCTTTAAACCCGTCGGTCCGTGACTGTTTGTGTGCGGCGGCTGAATAGCCCTTGCGCTTGGAGCGCGCGTGCGGTGGTGATAACGGTTTACATAATGCAGAACGAGAGAGGAAGGAAGGATGCGGTGGGTCGTCAGCGCTCATACGAAAGCATCATAAGCCGTTCATGCAAATACATATCAACTCAATTGAGAGCAAGATATTCTCACAAGCTGAATGCTTTCACCCTGCATGCATGTCTGCTGTGGCCAACCAGCACATGGACATGCGCTCCCGCATTGAACAGCCTATGACTAATGTATTTGTTACTGTAACTTCCAATCGATTTATGACATGATCATTACACGATTACCAGAAACTGTAAAAACGGCCACTTAGCCAGTGTTGGTTATGTCAAGCAGTTTGTCCCTTTTTAATCAGCTCACATCCATTACTATCCACATGTGCATATCCATTTTACATGTTTGAAGGTGAACTATTGCAGTTATTTATAATATCTACAGAAATCAGCGATTCAGATAGCTTTTTGGGCACAATCTTACCATAATTAATTATGTGAATAATGTAACATCCTTATATATCTGGCTCATGTGGTTGTGTATTCTACATCACCATGAATATTTGAAGATATTTCTGGCGATACTACAATTTCATACACAATTTCATACAGGTATGGTCATGCGAAATTGTCCAGTAAGACGCCATTAAGTTGTTTGGCAGCCATATTGGAAAGGGCTTCTGTGGGGTTAGTGAGTGAATTCTGTGATGGCCCTATATGTACAAATCTTTGTAAAACCCTGTTCTAGCTGTATGTGTGCAAGTTGGTGCCTCTATCACCAAAGTTACAATCCAAAAACACACACTACCGGTGAAAAGTTTTAGAAAACCGAATTATTCAAGGGTTTTTCTTTATTTTTACTATTTTCTACATTGTAGAATAATAGTGAAGACATCAATACTATGAAATAACACATATGGAATCATGTAGTAACCAAAAAAGTGTTAAACAAATTGAGATTCTTCAAATAGCAACCCTTTGCCTTGATGACAGCTTTGCACACTCTTGACATTCTCTCAACCAGCTTCATGAGTTAGTCACCTGGGATGCATTTCAATTAACAGGTGTGTCATGTTCAAAGTTCATTTGTGGAATTTATTTCCTTCTTAATGCGTTTGAGCCAATCAGTTGTGTTGTGACAAGGTAGGGGTGGTATACAGAAGATAGCCCTATTTGGTAAAAGACCAAGTCCATATTATGGCAAGAACAGCTCAAATAAGCAAAGAGAAACAACAGTCCATCATTACTTTAAGACATGAAGGTCAGTCAATACGGAACATTTCAAGAACTTTGAAAGTTTCTTCAAGTGCAGTCGCAAAAACCATCAAGCACTATGATGAAACTGGGTCTCACGAGGACTGCCACAGGAAAGGAAGACCCAGAGTTACCTCTGCTGCAGAGGATAAGTTCATTAGCATTACCAGCCTCAGAAATTGCAGCCCAAATAAATGCTTCACAGAGTTCAAGTAACAGACACATCTCAACATCAACTGTTCAGAGGAGACTGTGTGAATCAGGCCTTCATGGTTTAATTGATGCAAAGAAACCACTACTAAAGGACACCAATGATAAGAAGAGACTTGCTTGGGCTAGGAAACACAAGCAATGGACATTAAACCAGTGGAAATTTGTCCTTTGGTCTGATGAGTCCAAATTGGAGATTTTTGGTTCCAACCGCGTGTCTTTGTGAGACACGTGGGTGAGCAGATGATCTCCGCATGTGTATTTCCCACCGTGAAGCATGGAGGAGGAGGTGTTATGGTGTGGGGGTGCTTTGCTGGTGACACTGTCTGTGATTTATTTAGAATTCAAGGCACACTTAACCAGCATGGCTGCCACAGCATTCTGCAGCAATACGCCATCCCATCTGGTTTGGGCTTAGTGAGACTACCATTTGTTTTTTAACAGGACAATGACCCAACACACCTCCAGACTGTGTAATGGCTATTTTACCAAGAAGGAGAGTGATGAAGTGCTGCATCAGATGACCTGGCCTCCACAATCCCCCGACCTCAACCAAATTGAGATGGTTTGGGATGAGTCAGACCGCAGAGTGAAGGAAAAGCAGCCAACAAGTGCTCAGCATATGTGCTGAGCATTCCAGGTGAAGCTGGTTGAGAGAATGCTTAGAGTGTGCAAAGCTGTCATCAAGGAAAATGGTGGCAACTTTGAAGAATCTCAAATATAAAATATATTTTAATTTGTTTAACACTTTTTTGGTTACTACATGATTCCATATGTGTTATTTCATAGTTTTGATGTCTTCATTATTATTCTACAATGTAGAAAACAGTAAAAATAAAGAAAAACCCTTGAATGAGTAGGTGTTCTAAACTTTTGACCTGTAGTGTAGCTGCCCCATTTCATGGAATTCTATGGCTAAGCTTCCAACATGTCAATGGTACAGCTGATTCTTTCAAAGTTGGTTATATTATATATCATTTGAATGGTAATTTCATGGCCTTTCAGAACCACTTGTCAAACAAAGTTTAAATGTATCATGGATCATGGTTCCTGTTTTAAAGCCATTTATACAGGTAATTCATTCTGATATGTACCCTAGAGGTCAGAGGTCAAATTTCGGTTGACCTGAACTTTCTGAAAATGTGTCTGATGGATAACTGTGAATACACTTTCCAATTATATATAAGCGAGAAATAAAAGGGTATAAGCGAGAAATAACTTGTTGTATACTTACATTGTTTGTCATATGGTAAATTCCCAATGGGAAAACAGTTATTGGGATGGAGGGATGAAAGATAGAGTGACAACACACAGAAAGCTACCATTGCTGGACTATCACACATTTTCCAACTCTATGGACATAGACTTTCCAGAAAATCACTATGAGAAATCATCGGCCCAACAAGCCCGACGGCTCAAATTTGGGGGTCTGGCTCATGGACTATTTGTCTGATTGCATGAACATGACATGGTTACAATTTGTCGCTGTTGATGTTGATGCAGGATTGCCTTTGTGAGGATATCTATATTGAGTATAATAATTGTTTGAATGTTCAGCATAGTTTAAATTAAAACGTGGGACAAACACCACAGACAATCATAAAACACACAAGAGAACAAAAAGTCAAACAAGAAACTTGACATGAGCCACTGACTGCATGTCCAGCACTGAGGTTAGGAAGCTTTATCAATTTCATCTCATTTTTTTTATTGGAAAGTTGCTTTCCAGATGCCAGCATCCCTGAGAAATATATAGTGTATATAACAACATTCCTCTGCAACCCCATCATTAAGAGGGGGAGGGGTCTCCCAAAAGGTTGGCATGTCTAGAAAAGCACTACCAGGTGGCCTACAGCAGCCTGTCTCCCAATCATACCCCCTAGCTCACATCCTCCTTCAGACAGCCTCACTGCCTTAAACTGAGTGTGTCATGGGCATAGCTTCACTACCCTAGACTGAGTGGGTCATGAGCATAGTTTCACTGCCCTAGACTGAGTGGGTCATGAGCATAGCTTCACTACCCTAGACTGAGTGGGTCATGAGCATAGTTTCACTGCCCTAGACTGAGTGGGTCATGAGCATAGTTTCACTGCCCTAGACTAAGTGGGTCATGAGCATAGCTTAACTGCCCTAGACTGAGTGGGTCATGAGCATAGCTTCACTGCCCTAGACTGAGTGGGTCATGAGCATAGCTTCACTGCCCTAGACTGAGTGGGTCATGAGCATAGCTTCACTGCCCTAGACTAAGTGGGTCATGAGCATAGCTTCACTGCCCTAGACTGAGTGGGTCATTGGCAAGCTTTACTGCCCTAGACTGAGTGGGTCATGGGCAAAGCTTTGAAGGTAGAATGTCATTAGGGAAATTATGGTTGAGGTGGAATCCCTAGACTAGATGGTGGCCATGGGGAGAGTACATTTGTAAACAGTGTCTCCTTGTGGATGATTGAGCTCACTGTAGGGCACAGACAGAGCACATAGAGCTGGCAGCTGTCCATGGTAGTTGAGGGACTGGCTTGAGTGGAGTGTCTAGTATCTCTACTCTCTAAAATCATTCACAGATTGCAGGAGGGTAGAGCATTGTAATGAACAGGCTTATTTGGCATCATTTGGTATATAGCTAAGAAACAAGTCAGTAAGATGTATAAAATCAATGGGTTTGCAGATATGGAAACAAACAAGTGAACACAAACTAATGAAATCTTTGTTAACTGATTCCCTTTCCCCCATTAAAATCCCCATCATAAATCTTCTCATGATATAATTCTATCAGGTCTTGGAACAGAGAGTACAGCTATCAGTTTCACCAGTATTATTATATTCAGGCATTGTGGAAGTCTTCTGCAGGTGAACTGCAGTAACAACCTTTTCCCAGTAGGTGGCAATGTCTTCATTCAGGGATTGTGAATTACAGTACACGCACCCTGAATGTTACAACTAGTAAGTGATTGAGGTGGAGCCAGTGATGTTATGTTATTAGCTGTTAGCTTATGTTGGCTGTGTGGAGATCCAAGATGGAACTCCAGACTCCGGAATGGTTAGCTCCAGGGCTAGCCAGACCCCTTCCCCTCTGTCTTGCTGGCCCACAACCCATCGCCTGCCTGGCCCCTTCTAGACGGTCCACTCAAAGCAGCCTCTGCGATGTGTCTGCATATCCCTCACTCTACGGATGGACTGGATCTGGGGATGGTGGGCGCCCCACTCGTTCCAATGCTTGAAGACACCGCACTCAAACACGTACTGGTAGCCACGGTAACCGGGGTACTGATAGCCAACCCAACTGTCACCCAGAGAGATGGATGGAGAAAATAAGAGAGAGAAATGGAAGTAAACAACGCCTTAAATCAAATGGATGGGTAGATTGATTGATAAGTTAATGTGTCAACTCACGTTCCACCAGTGACCTGGATGCTGGCAACACGGTCCTGGAAGCCGTAGGACCACAGACTCGGGATATCCTCATCACAAACTTCCATCTTACGGCCC
This sequence comes from Salvelinus namaycush, assembly GCF_016432855.1. Taxonomy (NCBI): domain Eukaryota; kingdom Metazoa; phylum Chordata; class Actinopteri; order Salmoniformes; family Salmonidae; genus Salvelinus; species Salvelinus namaycush. Next base: position 20,228,285 of record NC_052340.1, on the reverse strand, counting down.
TCAAAGTTATTACACTCAAATAGGCATATCTTGTGGTCCTGGGTGTCCTGTAGGTATAGAGGGACAGAGAGAGGGATGCCAGCAATAGAGTTCACCCACTTATTCAGCCACAGCCCTCAGATGAGGAGGGGAAGCCACTTAGACTAGAGTATTGATGTAGTGATGTAGTGATGGATGGATGGATGGATGGATGGATGGATGGATGGATGGATGGATGGATGGATGGATGGATGGATGGATGGATGGATGGATGGATGGATGGATGGATGGATGGACGAATGGATAGATGGATGGATGGATGGAACGAGGAATGGATGGATTAATGAATGGATGGACTCACCATGCGAACAGGCCTGACGGACATGAAGCGGTCACACCTGTAGCTGTTGCTCCAGGTATCCCAGCGGGGGTACTCTCCCTTCTCCAGCATGAACATTTCTCCGCTCAGGTTCTGCTGCTCATAGCCCACCCAGCTGTATGGGGACATTATAAAAGTGTTACAGCACAACTATAACACACTTATAATGAATTAACACAACTCTCTTATAAACATGATCAAAAGCCTTAAGGCTAGGGATAGCTAAGTGATTTCAAGGTTCTTAGGTGACATCATGTTAGATGTCACATGTTCATTGCGAAAGTCATGATTCGTTGGAGATTGCATGTTGTAAATTAACTATGTTTCAGGTGTCTCATTGGACTAAGATAACTTTAATAGTTGTAGTAGTTGTAGGTTTTATTGGTTTCTCGCAGTCATAGACTGAATTGTCAACCAATTTACAATCATAACATCAATCACATATAATTATCAAATAGTAAAATCCTAAACTTGCAAAACACTTCATATATTAAAATCTTAAAATGTGCAATATACTGTATACAAAACAACAATACTACGACAACAATGTTCGGTCTGGCAGCTTTAGAAAAGGCATCTGTAGAGTTCTTAGGAAGGCATTTCTAATGCCCCTGGGCTATATGGTGTGTGCATTGATCAGTTTAGTGAAGTATGGAATGGGAGAGTTCTGATAGTGGCCTGTGCGTGTCATGGGAGTGTTCAGTTTGTGGCTGTTGCGGGTTGCCCGTCCAGTAATCTGCTATCTGGTAGGGGGGACCAGGTCTGCAAACTGGGAATTCTGTAGGGATTTAGCAAATGTCTGGCAGATCTGCTCCCATCTACTGTCCAAGGATATGATTTTGAGGGTTATCGAGGTAGCTGGTGTACAACCCGCTAAGAATGATTCTGCAGGCTTTCTTCTGGACACGCTCCAGCTAATAACTTTACTCTAATGACTCAAATAATACACTACATGACCAAAAGTATATGGACATCTGCTCACTGAAAATCTCATTCCAAAATAATGGGCATTAATATGGAGTTGGTCCCCCTTTGCTG